>NW_015171511.1:858034-920366 GCF_001447785.1 Gekko japonicus | reverse complement strand
GGAAAGAGCTGGGGAAATGGAAATAAGATTTACCCCACAAGTCTTTGCGGGTTCCCACTTGTTAATTTTTAAAGCACAATTCTAACCAGTTTGGACCTAACACAAAACCACGGTTTATATTAGCTATGGTTAGTTCACGAAATGGGATTTGACTACAGACAATCATCCAAATCTTGATTTGCCTTGAAAAATGCTGGCTTAATCACCTTCACTAGTATCTCTGAATGTCTTGCAACTAGCATGGTGTCAGCATTAAGTCAGAATGTTCTAGCCGCACAGAACTGCAATTAAGTAACTGTGGTTAATAGAACAAACTGTGGTTTCAGATCCTGGTTTGACACAACTAATCTTGTAGAACAAATTTAGAGTCCAGTGGTATCTTGAAATACCATGAATAAACCTTTGTTGGTCTTAAAGGTGCCACTGGACTCTAAATTTGTCCTACTGCTTCAGATCAACACGGCTGACCACCTTCAACTAATCTTGGTTAGTGGATTGGCTCACATTCATGTGGTCACATTAACTGTAGTTTAGTTTAACTAAGTTATGGTTTCATGTATGACAGTGGTTCTTATGCAACCCTAGAGATGAGAAAGGGCATGACTAGAGCCATAGTTGAGAGGATCCAAATTTCAGGATTCTTGAGGGCACTCCGCACCAGGACCTGGTGTCTTGGGCATTCAGAAGTAAGTGCAAGCACAGAATTGTCTCTTCTAAGGCAGCAGCTCAGTTGGGGAGTGAGCCAGTCATTTCCATCATCCTAGAAGAAGATGGTGACATCTAGTAGCTGAGCATGCCGCAGATCTCGTCAGTATCCTTTGATACACAATTGTAAGTCAGCCTTAGAGACACTCATCTATCGTACATATGCAAATACTTCCAATTATTAGCATGTATTATTTGTATCTTATTTTATTCTTTTGAAGCTGGGGTGTGGAAGGGGAAATTGAAGGGTGGTTTTTCTAGTGAATGGTAGCTTCCCTTGGTTTGCTACAGTCATTCAGTCACTGTCAGCAAATTGGCATCTCTCATTTTATTATTTAATCTAAACTGTTTTCATGTTTGCTATGTGGCAGTCAGTTGTAGCTCAGAAGGACTTGTGCCTGGTTGTTGGTATTGCAATAAACAGGCTCACCTAAGTGACAGAACCTCCAATAATTGTGTGTTTGTGTGTGCCCATTCGCTTTTTGCTGTTGTGCAGAAATTGTGGGTCCCTGTTCTAGTTCACTTGCACTTCTCCACATTTCCTTCTCTGACGGCTACCACATGGAAGGCCCACTTGGATTGCTTTCTACATTAAAACTTGAGGCAGCTGTAATACAGACTCCAGTCAAAAGAATGAACGTGCAGGCTGAAGGAAAATAGGAAGCGTTGCTAGGCTGCTGTTAGACAATGCTAGATTTGCCACGTGTATCATGTGTCTAAAACAGTGACACAAATATTTAGGGCAAATTTCTCTGTGACTGACTAACAGTGACGTAGAACATGTGAAAATGTAACAATGCGGTGGGCAGCACAACTGCACCAGAGCATAGAAGACATTTTAATTTGTTATTAGTCACTGCTTGCTGTGCTTTCTCTCTTTATACCTTGGAATTTTTGAGTGTACATGAACGTCAGCTGACTTGGCCATATGGGTCCTGGTGATCTGTCAGGTAGCAATGAGTCAGTTTGGAGTCCTATTTCATTATCACAAACCCTTGTGTACCTGTTGTTTTTCCTCATTAATATCACTTGTTCTCCCTCAATATAGCATTGGTTAGGAATGTGTTTTTCACCTTGTTTCATGGAAAACGTGTTAAAAGGAAAAGAGAGCTTAATATTGTCTAAGTGCTTCAGGTTTTTGTTTTTTTTTAAAGGAAGCCAATTTCACATGGTTGTGTTCCTTTGCACTCTAATACACAAAATGGGGAATATATTTATGTAGCATCACTTTGGCATTTTACTCCACTGGCCCTTTCCCTCCAGTTTCTGAAATAATATCTTTGTAACCCCTCCCCCTCTTTGGCTCAGAGCATAGTTTTCCTTCATTATTAATCACTTCCCATAAGCTTGAGCCCCTTTACTAATGGGGCTATTATGCTGGGGAAAGCAGTGGTGGGGAAATTCTCTTCCTCTTGTTGCCCACTGCCAGAGAGCAGATGATATGCGGCAGTTCTCACAGGGATGGTCTCCAAAAGGCAAAATTTCCTCTAGGCTTTCCCTCCAGAGCCTTAAAAGTGATTTCTCATTTGCATTTTCCTCACTATTAATTTCTTGGAAAAACTCCATCCCCCTCCCCAAGCTAGTAATTCACCTCTCTGCATCCCGTTGGCATCTGTGACAAGACCAGAAATTCTTAATCGTGCTGTGCTCTGTAGAACTATCCGATGATGGTCTCCTCATATAATATCACACAGTGGACTTGGCACCAAACTTAGGGCTTATTTCCGTTTTTTAAAAAGGGAGTGTATAAACCGTATGCACCTTTTGTTCTTCCATTTCTGCTTTGCTTGGCTGAGCATCTCATTTCAAAAGCTTGTATATAAAAACCTGTCTCTTCAAACAGAAGTCTGTCTGTCTACCCATCTCTCTCTCTCTCTCTCTCTCTCTCTCTCTCTCTCTCTCTTCCCACTACTGTTCCGATTGGTCTGATACATTTGACAAGCCAGTCGCGTCAAAAGGTAATATCCTTGACTTAATTGTAAACTAAGACTCTCTTAATCCAAGGGAGCGTTTGAGATTCTGTCCAAGTGTTCAATTTCCCAGGCCGCTGAGGTCTGTGAATTTCTTTCTCCAGCCTCCAGGCTGCTGCAGCACAACTCAGCATAGCTAATGCAGATAGATCTCCTCTTCCCCCCCCCCTCATGCTCTCCCTTTCTCTTTCCCCTCCTCTCTCCAACTCCCCCCCCCCCCACGCGCAACCCTGTGCTTTGATTCGATATGAACAGACTGGCAACTCCGATGCTAGAGCAAAATCTGACATAACTCTGCAGATGGCTACGTTCGGATGATACACCTAGGATTTTTTTTTCTTTTAAGGAAGGGGTAATGATTTATGTGCTAATAATTCTTTTTTCCCCCTTGTTGCCATTTTTCAGGACTGCCAGCCCCAAAGAAGAGTCCAAAGTCGGTAAGCACTTTTCAGCTACTATACCTGTTTGATTATTTTTGTCTGGGGCGTGGGTGGGCGGTTTCTGGAAATATAAATAAAAATACGGCGTGTGGGGGGGGGGAGAGCTCGGTGTATGCCCGACAGCTGCTTCTTTCCTACCTCTCAGACCCCACCCCAAATCATTCAGTTTGAAAGTTGCAGGATATCATTCTATTGCAGCGCTAATTGCTTTGCACCGGCTTGTGCTGAAGGAGGAGAGCCGGGAGGATTGCAGTGCAGAAATTGGAATTGGGGGTGTGGGAGAGAAGATTGGAGGGAAAGGGGATAGGATTCAGTGGAGTGGCTTCTACATGGTTCCTTCTGATGGACTGAGCTTCTCTGGCACTTTATGTACCCTTTAAAATGCCATTGTTTCTTTGTTGAATGATTGTGAGGGGGAGGGGCTCCTCCTCCTTTTCAGATCATGCCTACTATCGGTAGCTTATGTTGCTTTTTGAGATTTTAAGTGCATGGTTTGCAAGGCAGAATAATTAAAAAAGAAATACATCCCTAAGCCTGTTCCTTAACCGGGGAAGGGGGGGGAGGCTGCCACAATCTGAATATATCGTTCTACTTTCCAGCATTTAGCTGCCTGAGCATTGGAAGTGTGAGATGGTTTCTTTTGCTGTGGAGGGCATCCTTTGTTGTTTTTGCTTGGGTTTAGCAGCATTACGCTGCAGGTGTGGGGTTTTTTTTTTTTTTTTTTAAATCTGCTTCTTAAGAGGAGAAGTGGGGGGGGGGGATCAATATTTCCTTGTCCTTGCTAATGGTTTCCTTGTGGGAGTGGTTACCTGGTTGACATGTGAGGTAATAGCTTGGAGATTATTGCTAAAAGTATAATTAAAACAGAGGATTTAACCACTGGGGGGGGAAATAAAACAAATTAACGAGCTAAGAGCGGGCAAGGAGAAGAGCAATCTATTTTATAGGGAGTTAACTGTCTAGAGGGTGAAAGTTTTTCCATTTGTTTGGGAAGGGGGAGGGCAAGAGGGAAATCTTGTTTCCAGCCAGTTTTCAGAAGGTAAGAATGAGGTCGTTGCAGTAGCAGAAGACACCACAAAAACTTCCCTGACGGTCCGTATTGGAAACAAAGATTTGTAAGGCACCTGACCCGGTCCAGAGAGAAAGACGAACAGAATTCTCCTCCTGCTTTTGATGCAACTTTCGCTGCTAGTCCAAAAGGAAAGCCCTGAAATAATTAATGTGTTTCTGCCGGCTGAGGGCTGTGCTGATTAAAGTCACATGACCTCGGGCCTCTACCATTGTCAGTTTGTATTATCGTTGGTGAGGGCGGTTACTTCGGTGGCGCTGTCAGGGAGGAATTCAGCCTTTGGTTCAAATGGATGCAAGCGTGCAAGGGACACGCCATCCTGTTGGGTTACCAGGAGAAGGAAAAAGGTGCGTGCCGAGAATGGAAGAGCAGTTTGCTTCCAGTCAAAGGGGCAAAATGATTTTTCAGTCTTCTCTCCCCTCTGTTCCCCACTCGTGCTAATTAAATTACGTCTTATGGAAGGCTTAGCAGGGTTGATTGGGGAAAAGGCAGTCTTCTCCCTCCACAGTCAAGTTGCAGACAGTGTTCCCCACTAATTTGGAGTTGCTGTGAATGCCTCTCTCCAGTGAATGGTGGTTCATTACAAGCTTTAAGGTTTTGTGTGTGGGACCTAAATCCATTTAGAGATAATCCTTCTCTAGTGAACAAAGATCCTGTTTACAAACAGGTGTCTTTCGGGAGCCTTCTTCCCTTCAAACCCTTTTTCTTCTTTTCCCTTCAGCAGAATTCAGTTGATCTCTGGAGACTGTTCCTTCATCTTGAACCCCTTGAATGCTACATTGCTGGAAGCCTTTACCTTCCAGTCAGTGGTTGTCCTCTACTAGAAGAGGGGAAATCCCCAGAAAACCTAATTTATCCTTAAAAATATGTGTTGAATAGAATGCATGTTAACCACATTCCATCATACAGTGTCTTGTTTTTTGTAATGCAGTAGCTGTTGCATTAGAGATATCATCCCGTTCTCTGCAACATCTAGAACATTTCTTATATGTTAAGTTTTGTGATGTAGACTAGACTTTTGTAGTTTTAAATGGAAGAATAGCAGAAATAAAGGTTCTGTGCTTGCGGTATTGTGGGAGGAGGTTATAAATGGATTACAGTAAGCATCCTTTGAACTTCCAGCACCAATCTGAATGGGACTTCCCCCCAGTTCAGTTCTTGAAAATGACATGAAATATTTTTAGTGATGGTTGCTGTTTGTCGAAGCCTACATGTTGACAGTCTAGCGTGATGACGCAGGCATCGGAAATGCCGAGCATCAGCCCTTGAGGTCTCCTCCCCAGAGCCTACTTACATGGTCTTGTGGTTGCATTTCTTTTTTCCTTCCCCCCTTTTTAGTTTTTCTCCAAGAGTCCCTTAAAACACTAATTATTTCTTGATCAATAATAGATTAGCTGCCGTTCCATGAACTATGTGCAGCCAGCCTTGTGGCATTAAAAAAAATAATGAACCAGACACACTCACGTGCCTCTCCTGGCCTTAATGTTTTCTGTTGTTAGATTTAATTCAAGGATAGCAAGTTCAGAATACTTTCCAAATGCATCAAACACATCAATTTCAAAAGACATCAGGGCAAACTGGCAGTTCATCTTACAAGAGAATTTCCCGGCAGGCTACTACCCTAGGAGGCCACTGGCGGCCAGCAACAGTCCCTAGCCCAGCGACTGTGACAAAAGGGTGACTTAACTCTGAACTTTAAACAGCAATGATATTCAGTATCATCAGTTGTGGGAGGAAGCAATGGATAAGCTAATGCCCATTGCTAGTTCTGCTGAAGTGAGTGGCCCCTTCAGCAGCGGCCTATAGTGCCACAGAAACACATCACTATAACTTGTTCCGAGGCCATTTTGATTTCCCAGTTCACTCCTCTCCCCTGTGATAAATTGCCAGTCAGACAATGCAATGTAACAAATTGGATAGGGCTGAGGGGCCCAGTTTGTATGTCAGCAGTGTGTTGTGTGAATCAGAATGGTTTCTGCCAGTACACCAAACCATATGTGTGTATCTCCATGCTGCTGGTGTGAAGCAGTGCCCACACTGTTCAAGTAAATTCTAGCCATGTTAAGAACTCACCCACCACAAAATCCTGGTCAGAATTGTCTTTGAACCAGGCAGACACATACTCATAAGGTGGCGTGCATATTGCAATGATAATGTGCAAAGCAGGTGGTAGGAGATGTACAAGTTAATCTCTTGGAGTACAATCTGGGAGACTCAAACTCCCACTTTCCACAGAAGCTTGCTGAATAACTTTGGCATAGTTACACACACTCAGCCTAGCGTACCTCAGAGGGTTGTTATGATGAGAAAATGGAGAAGAAAATGATGTAAGCCATTCTGGGTCCCCATTGGGGAGAAAAACAAGGTATAAACAAGGTATAAATGAAATAAATTAAAACTGGCCCATGTGCTGAGTCAGTTCCCTGTTGAGACTCCCCACTCCCAGAGTGTAATTTATCACTTTGCTTATCATATGGAAATTTCTGATTCTTGTGGAGAGACTTTCCGTGCCAGCAATGTCTGATGCTGTCATGGAGGTTTTCCATGTAGCAACTTCCCACATGACAAAAAGCACAGTATGGCAGATGTGATGGACAGGAGGCTGTCCTGCCTCTGAAAGGAAGAACAACCACCCAGCTGTTTTATCTCAAAGCTTATGCGAGTGCTGCTTCAGCATCCAGTCACCTTTCAGAGAGGAATGGAGTGTTGGCAGGAAGCACAGTGGGAGTTAGTTCAGGTCTACCTCAGCAAGACATTTGAAGGGTAGCTCTGCCTGGTAGTGTGGCAGAGTGGCTTAACTCTACCTCTGGGAGTGAATAGAGTACCTGTTTGTCAGGCCTGTCTCCGGTGATGAGCAGACCGTGTACAATGTAATCTCAGTTTGGGGAAAGGACAGGCTGGTGCAGGTAGAATCCTGTGTGTGAGAGAAAGGATCCAACCTGGTGGGTAGTCAGTGAAAGCGTATTTGTACCTGAAAACATTAAAGAGAATTCAAACCATAATCTGAAGCCATAGCTAGCTTAAATTTATTTACCTCAGTCAGGTGTCCCCTTTGAATGTCTGGAGACCTCTGCTGCTGGTCTGTTCTTTGAAACCAACCTTTTCTTTGAAACCACATGCAGCTGCTGGTGTGACCTTGGGTCAATCATAAGTTCTTTCAGAGCTGTTCTCTCAAGGGCAGTTCTCGAAAGAGCTCTCTCAGCCCCACCTACCTTACAACATGTCTGTTGTGGGGAGGGGAAGGGAAAGGAGATTGTAAGCCACTCTGAGACTCCTTCAGGTAGTGAAGAGTGAGGTACAAAGCTTCTAAATAAATAAATAAATATTTTTTTTGCATACAACTCCTGCCACAGTGGTCTCTGTGTCCTTGCTCACTATAAAACTTACCTCAGAGCAGTGAACCCAAAGCATTCACACTTGCTACCCTAATGACATCCTGTAGCTGAAGAGAATATTTACAGCTCAAAGCAAAGTCATAAGAGGCTGTGCCATTCCCCTCTTTTCCCAAAAAGGACCTGTCACAGCAGGTCATGTCAAGCTACCAAAAAGAACTGTCTTGTTATCTGGATCAGGTGACAGTTGTAGAGTCAACCCTTTAGGGGTGATGCTCCTAGATATAGTAGCACCTCCCTTCAGATTTGAAGGCCTTGTTCCGGCCATGTCTTTGATTCTGTGATTTCAAAATGAAGTAGCCAGATTTTTATATTTTTCTTCACTGGGAAGTATCTTCTGACCTCAAAGTAAAAGATTGTGATTTGTCGTTTTTATGCAATATACTAGCTGTTTGGTTAAATGTTCATGAGTAATGTATTTATTTTTTTCTTGGGATTTATATCCCACTATTAATTCTTGTTCAGTAATTTATATATTTGAGACGAAAGGAAGGAGGGTCCATTTATTAGCACTGATAACCTTTTGTGAAATCTGGGTCTATAGGTTAAATCCTCAGCTACTCTGATTCAAAATAGTGGTGGCAGTCCATCCCACAAAGACCCAACTGTCTTCACTTCCTATAGAATTGAATGGATGGGAAAGAGAACACTACTGCTGTTTTAGCTTCCCAGCTGCTGTGAATCTGAATGCCGATATTCCTTTACAGAGACTCCAGCATAGAAAGGAAGAGAGAGGGCACAGATTCTATGGAAATCAACTGAGTTATCCATGGGCTGATAGTCTTTTTATTTTATTTTTAAACTAGGAATAAGGCCCATTGTGGAAATAAATATAATGAGCGCTAGAAAGAGGCTCTGGGAGAGTGCCAAGGCCGTGGGCACTCAGCATCAATTTGCTATGGCAACCTCAGCAGGGTATAAGGACACAGAGTCAACCATTTTCTCCAGGGGAACGGATCAATGCCATCGGGAGACCATTTGTAATTCTGAGTGATCTCCAGCCCTCACTTGGAGATTGGCAACAGTGGTTCCCCATTAGGGAATGGCTGGTTTGGAGGGCAGAGTCCATGGCATTGTACCTGAGGCCCCACTCCTCCTCAAACCTCACCCTCTCCAGGCTCCATCTCTCAAATCTCCAGGAATTTCCCACCTGGAGTTGGCAACCCTATCTCCTTCCCAGCCAAGCCTCAACCTACCTTAATTTCCCCCTAACTGATCAGCTGTCCATGTCCCCCCCACCAGCAGCCCCCACCGTGCTCTGAAGCCCTGACTGCCACATAACCTTGGCTGTCATAGGGGGGCCAACTCAGCAGGGTATAAGGACACAGAGTCCACGATTTTCTCCAGGAGAACTGAACAATGCCATCTGGAGACCAGTTGGAATTCTGAGTATTCTCCAACATGGATTTTGGCAACAGTGGTTCCCCATGAGGGAATGGCTGGTTTGGAGGGCAGAGTCTATGGCACTGTACCTGTCTGAGGTCCCATCCCTCCTCAAACCTCACCCTTTCCAGGCTCCATCCCTCAAATCTCCTGGAATTTTCCATCTGGAGTTGACAACCCTATCTCCTTCCCAGCCAAGCATCAATCTACCTTCATTTCCCCTCACTGCCCAGTTTTCCTTCCCCCCCCCCCCGCAGCCTCTACTGTGCTCTGAAGCCTTGGCTGTCATGGGGGGAGGGGCCTGTCAGCAGGGTAGGAGGACACAATGAGTTTTCTCCCAAGGTCAAAATAGGTGTGTAAAGGGCCTTTTACCAAGCTTGGTTGACAAGCAGCAGGCACTGAGGGGAAAGTGCTGGTAGGTTATCACCCCCCCCATACAAATAATGTGGCCCTAGTTAGGTATAAACAGTAGTGTAAACCGCTCAGAGACCCTTCGGGGTCAGAGCGGTATAGAAGTCGGGGGGGGGGGAAGTAGGCTTCCCACCTCTGAGTAGGGAAATACCTGGAGATTTGGGGGGTGGATCCTGTGGAGGGCAGCGTTTTTTTGGGGGGGGCAGGAGGACTCAACAGGAATTTCCAAACCTGGAGTTGGCAACCATACTCAGGACTGGGCCCAATGAGTTCCTCACAGAGGCGTAGAAAGGGTTTTGTTTCTTTGTCTATTTACTGGCAGAACCAAGCTTGGTTGCCTACCAACAGCCACTGAGGGAGAAGTTAGAATGCTTTGGCCGGTGGCCTCTATGGCATTCTATTCAGCTGAGGCCTCTCCTTTCCCTTCCCCAAACTCTGGCTTCCTTACCTGGAGCTGGCAACCCTATGAGTTCCTCGCAACAGCCACTGAGGGAAACCTTTGTCCCAGACAGGAGCTAAGCAAGAGAACTGTGTTTCTTGGGAGACACAGAGCTTCTGACACAGAACACAGTGACTGAAAGGGGAGTGGGCAGGGAAGAGGAGAAGACCCAGCCAATGGCACGCCAGTAGTCTTGACTGGCAGCCAACGGGCCAATGGCTGAGGGAGCGCATGCAATCTCGCTACCCCATAGGACAGAAGCCACCACCATTCGGTTTTTATAAATAAGAGAGATTAATTTTCAGTACCTAGAGAAGCGGGTGGAATTAAGAAGGTGGTTTTCCTGTGAAAACTTTGCCACTCCTTCCTTCTTTAAATCCCATAATTTCCTTTTGGAATTTCTTAATTCCTACAACATTTATCATGTTGAAGGTGGCCTTGGTTTGAATGCTGTTATCAATCTGAATGCACACCACTTGAACAGCTAATATGACAACCTAACCCTCATTGGCCCTCTTGCAACTGTGAGATGCCTGGCTTGGCTAGGCTTTTTTTTTTCTGGATGGTATTTATTTATTTATTTCTATTTATATCCCGCCTTGCCTGCACAGGCAGGCTCAAGGTGGCATACAACAGTTTAAAATGCAGTAAAACAAAAATAAATTACATAAAGTGCAATTGAGTACAGATGGTGAATTTCTATGAGGTGGTCCGATATAGCTATGGCGGTGTCCAGAGTTGTTCTGAGTGCCAGTAGAATGGGTGCCATAACAGTCCAGTTGTTGATAGCTCGTTCATCAGTGGTGGCTCCTAATTGAAGACCTGGTGGAAGTGCTCCGTTTTACAGGCCCTGCGGAACTGTAACAGGTCTTCCGGGAGCTCATTCCACCAGTGCGGAGCTGCCACTGAGACGGCCCACACTCTGGTGACGGCCAATCTGGCGTCTTTTGGGCCAGGGAGAGTCAGGCGATATTGCGACCCTGACCTCAGTGCTCTCTGGGGGATATATGGAGAAAGGCAGTCCCTCAGTCCATCAGAAGATCAGGCAAATACTCCTGTAGCCTAATAAGTTGGATTGACCCATTTCATTGTTTCCGGTTGCATCTATGAAAAGCAGTAGAATATCTGGCTGCCACCTGCATCTATTTCCCTTGAGTCAAAAATCTCAAATATTACTGAAGTACATAAAACAAAACTAAAACTCTTATTTATACAGTTGTTTTAAAATTTCTGCAGTCTGACATGCTTGTACATTTGTAGATCATCAAAACCCAGCCATATCAGCCAGTTCCATTGGCTTCTATATTTTTGGTTACAAAGTCCAAAGCTTTGGTCCAGAGATGACACTTTATCTGTTTCCCAGAATACCATAAACATGGGAAATAGCATTGTATCTTCATCAGTAAAACAGGTTAATTGTACCTCATTTACAGACTTAAATATTCTGGATTAAATATCTGTTAGAAACAGTCTCCGAAGATTCAACAACATGCTTATGATTTCCCAGCCACTCTTAATTTTCTCTTTGTCTAAATATAGTTTCTGTTGTTGTGGCATTAAATTGAAATTTGCTTATTTCCAAGAGAGTAGTCTGCTGAGGGTAGTGCATGGGTCGTAGATACTGTCTCCTTTATGTAATTGGTAATACAGTTTTCTGTATAGCCTTAATTCCAATTTAATGAAGTTTCTGTATGGGCTGTGTAAACAGGTTAGATTTTGAATACAGAAGGAATCTTCAGGTATTAATAGTAGCCTTAACTTCTTTCTGAGCTATGTTTAAGTTAACATGGAACAATAAGCATGTGTAAATATTCCATTTTTCTTTTATTTTAGTTTTTGTACATATTTGTTGTGCATGTTTTCATCCCTCCTGTTTTCTTTGCTAGTTTTCCCATATCATTTCCTTCTTTTATAGCATTTTTACATCATTTAATGGCATTTCTACCAAACACAATCCTACACTATTTGCACTGTATACATAAAAACTGGCATCTATGTTAACATTAATTTTACTGTCAAATGTCTTTATTTTGGTTGGGGAGGAAAATCACTGCAGTTTCACCCTGAACACTGAGAAATCATAAAATACACTCCATCTTTCAAATTGAACCAGAGTAGTAACAATATGTAGTATGATTGCATGTCTTCACACCCAGAGCATTGCTTCATTTTTACAGTATACCATTGGTTGTAGTAATAAGGGTTGGGGGGGGGATATGGAAGTATACCTGTTGGTTCATCAGTTACTGTGGGCATATATCTGCCATCAGTTTTCTTTCATGTTAGAAGGGATATGTGTAAAGAATTACTTAGACATCTAGATTTTCATCCGAAAGAGTCATATCCTTACCTATATTATATTGGGGAAATTTCACTCCTGATTCTCCCCAGATGAATGTATGTGCTTGGTACACTGTAGATCAGGGGTATCAAACATGCAGCCCAGGGGCCAGATCAGGCCCCCAGAGGACTTCTATCAGGACCGCAGGGGAACTGGCTGTCCCCTGCTTCTTCTTCCAGTTCTACTGCATGAGATTTCTGTAGTGAATGTCAGTAAATCAAAAGTAGGTTTGCAGTTTACAGATACACACTTGAACAGCATACTCAGGATTGCAACAGCACAGACATTTTGATGCAATAATTCAGAGCAAGAGGAGTCAGTTATCAAGGCACTGTTAAATATTGCAAAAGTGCTAGTGTTTTAAGCATGTTTTTATTTTAAGTAAGAAAACCCTTTAATTGTGTTTGTCTCTGTCCTTTATAAAGTTTATATCTCCGCTACCCGGCATGACATTTTATGACACACATGGCCCGGCCCCAAAAGGTCGCATTTATGTAGATTCGGCCCTCTTAACAAATGAGTTTGACACCCCTGCTTTAGATACTATACCTGCAGCATGAAATCTTCCTTTTTATGGGTTTGTCTCATGGTGCTCCATAACATCAGGGACTGCCAACACATGGGTGGATCCAACAGCTATAGGGTTCCTTTGTAACTGATCATCTTCTTAATCCTGGCTGGCTGGCAGGCACTCCCACCCAGAAGCATCAGGGCCACCTGATGAACCCATGGAAAAGTAGTTTCTGTACTGCAATTTTCTGTAGCAAAGAGATGTGGAATATTGAAGGCGAAAACTCTTGGCTCATACCTGCAGAGGTGGTAAATGGTACAATGTGGCAAAAATGGTTTTTCATTTCATCATAATGCCACTTGTAAACTGGTTGATTAAGGCAAAAATAAGCATTGTTTTTTGGGGGGTGCATTTTTGCATTTGGTGTGTGTGTGCCTGAGCCTGGAAGTCATGGTGACCTCTGTCAACTCCCACTAGGGCATGGAGGATGTTCAGAGAAGTGGCTTGATAGCCTGCCTCTGCCTCCTGGCCCTGGTACTCTTTGGAGGTCTCCCATCCAAACACTGTTTAGCTTCTGAGATCTTATGAGATTAGGCTTGCCTGGGCTATCCAGGTCAGGGTGCAAAAATAAGCATTATTGATATGCATTATGCAATTGAGACATTGGACCGACCTGAAGATTCTTTCTCTTCAGTGGGAGCGAAGTCATCCAGAACTGGTTATGGCACATCTCTGCTCTCTCTGATGGGGCTAAGCAAATTTCTTTGTGTGGCTTCTGTTGGAGAGACCTAGGCTGACCCTCCAGTCATGTCCAAGCCCTGCTGTCCATCTGAGTCTTTTATTATTATTATTTGAACCTTCAGGTAGGTCCAATGTCTCATTCTCCTTCAGTGGAGGGAACTCATCCAGAACTGGTTAGCTGTACCCAAGCGGTATGTTCGGGTGGGATCCATGTTCCCTTTTTCTGTTCCACCTCTTGTTGCAGCACGCTTCTTCCAAAGGCTGCCTTTGCCGAAGTCAGCTGATCTATGTCACAAATTTGGAGAACGACACCCATGTTGCCACTCTGCATATCTCCTCCACTGTTGCTCTATAGTCACTGCCGCCCTGGTGGAGTGTGCGGTTATCCCTCTTGGTGCCGGCAGGCCTTGTGCCTTGTAAGACTTTATGATGTATTGCTTGGCTCAGTAGGCGACGGGGTACTTAGAGACCCTTTGTCCCTGGTTCTGTGGGCTGTGCGAGATGAAGAGGGCATATGACTACCTGAACTCAGCCATTCTGTCCAAGTATATATGCAAGGCCCTACGCACATCCAGCCTGTGCCACACCTTTTCCTTTAGATGTTTCAGGTTCAGACAGAATGAAGGTAGGGTAACTGGCTGGTTAAGGTAAAAAGCAAGATTCACTTTAGGGACAAATGAAGGATCCATCTGTAGGGACACAGAATCTTTCTGAAAAATGCAAAGTTTGTTTCTCGAGGAGAGTACCACTAGCCCTGACACTCTCCTAGCTGATTTCACAGCTACCAGGAAGGCGACCTTGCAGGAAAAAAACTTGTGCTCCGTGGACCTTAACGGCTTGAAAGGCAGCTTAGTCAGTGCTCTTAAGACCTTAGGTAAACTCCATGTAGGAGACCTATGTCGTACCAGTGGTGCCAACTGTCTGGTCCACTTGATGAATCTCTTAATGTGTTTGTTCGCTGAGAGGCCTCTGAGTCTGCAAAGCCCAAGGCAGGAGTTCAGAGATACCATCTGCCTTTTCAGAGTATTAGGTTTGAGACCTCTCTTCCAGCCCTCGAACAGGTTGGTTTAAGGGGGTCAATGGCCCACTTCCGAAATGTCAGCCATGTGTGGTTATAAATTTGCTTCGTCACTGGCCTTCTCGCCTGGAGCATGACATCCATTGCTCCTTTAGAGAGTCCCTGCTCCTCTTAAGTCCACCCTTTCAATCTCCAGACTGCTGCAACCACAACAGATTTGGGTGGTGAACGGGTCCCTGGTGCAGAAGATTTGATCTGCATGGGAGAGGCCATGGAGTCCCGGTTGACATCTGCACCAGGTCCAAGAACCAAGGCCTCCTTGTCCAGTAAGGGGCCACGAAGACAACCTCTGCCCCCTTTCTCCTGATCCTGTTGAGCATCTTGCCTATCAGGGGCAATGGTGGGAAAGCGTACAGTAGACCTGTTGGCCATGGGTGGGACAGTGCATCTACACCTTCTGCCTTTGGTTCCTGGTACTGATCAGATGTCTGTCCAGCTGGTGGTTTCTCGATTTTGTATCAGGTCCATCACTGGATTGGTGATCCGGGCGAACACTTCCCTGTTCAGACTCCATTCCCCTGGGTCCAGGTCTTCTCTGCTCAACCAGTCTGCTTGCTGGTTGGCTTTGCCCATGAGGTGTTCTGCTTTGATGCTGGCCAGGTGTTTTTCCACCCACCTTAGCAGATGCTTTGCTCCAGGTTTAGGGACCGTGACCCGGTGCCTCCCTGTCAATTTATGTGTGCCTTGGTTGTCATGTCGTCAGTGCATATGACAGCGTGTTGGAATGCCATTATGGCCAACCAGACTGCCCAGAGTTCCAGCCAGTTGATGTTGTGACTGGACTCTGACATGGACCACCAACCCTGTGCCACCAGGTGCATGCAGTGAGCACCCCACCCCCCTCTTGCTCATGTCCATTGTAATGACTTGATGAGGGTGGATAAAGCTGGTCCCCTTGTCCAGGTTCTCCCATACTGTCCACCATTCCAATTCCTTTCTCAGGCTGTCTGTTATCACTATGAGCCTGTGTCTGCATTTGTTGATGTCCTTCTAAAACAGTAGGAGGGACCACTGTACTGGTCTGGAGTGGAGCTGTGCCCAGGGGACCATGTCAGTGGTTGATATCATGAGTCCCTGCACTGCAGCCAGGTGCATGAGTTCCACCACGTTCTGGGTCCTGACTCCTGATGCAGGTAACAAGTTCCTTTATTTTTAGCTGCTTTTCTCCCTGGAAGAAAACTTTGGCTGGGATTGTGCAGATTCTGGCCCCCAGGTGAATGATGCCCCTTAACGGTTCCAGTTGGCTTTTCTCCGCATTGATGAGAAAGCCATGTGCCCGGAGATGATCTACCACTTTCCCCATGAAGCATGCTGCTGTGGCCTGAGCTGCTGCTCTTATAAGAATATCGCCCAATTAAGAGTAAATGGGAATCCCTTCCTGCCAAAGAGCCGCCACCTGCACCCACCATAACCTTGGTAAACACCCAGGGGGCTGAAGAAAGGCCAAAAGGCAAGGCTGTGTACTGGTAGTGCCATCCCTGGTAACAAAAGTGGAAGAAGTGCCTAGAGCCTGGAACTTTTTAGCAACCCTTTGGTAGGGAAGTGAGAATTCACTGTGGCAGTAGTAGCGTGTTCTAGATATATTGGGCTTTGGGTGAAAAAATAACCAGGCACTAGGGGTGAGTGAGAATTGCCTTCAGGTAACAATGTGAAGCAGACCTGGAAACCACATATGGGGCTGTTTAGCTCCCTGTCCTTTCCTGGTTCAAATGGCTGCATCCCAAGCATAACACAGTTTGGCTGTATTTTCTCAGTCTCTTCCACTCTTTCTCCTTCCCTCCTTCAAATATCACAGAGGGCTGGATTAAAGGGGAAGGAGAATTTCACTACACTATGTTTCCCCCGGTTCTTAAAATCAGGAGAACTGGGTTATTTTCTGCTTCTTTCCCTCTGCTAGGGAAAGGCAGAGAACACAAGAGGGAAAAGGGTCAGAAAGAAATGCAGGGGCTAGATGCGCTACATGACTGACAGGGCAAAAGCAATGGAGCCAGTTTCTGTGTTTCTTTCTGTCCTGTTATGTCTTCTGTGCTGAGGGGGAAAGAGACAGTCGATCTAACCATCCTGTTCCACTCACCTGGGCTAACAGTAGATGCCAAAGACTTTGCTCAGTATCCATACAGAAGGTGTGGACAGTTCTCATGTGCTTAGAGGTCTTTCATGCTCTCAGTCTTAAAGCCTTCACTTCCAAGTCTTGGGCATGGAGAGTGAAAGGGAATGGCCCCTGTTACATCTGTACCATGGTGGAATGGTGCCATGTTAATTGAAGCTGATTAAGCAACTTGGAATGGGCAGCCTCTCATTCTGTAATTATTGCAAGTCTTCGAGTAAACCTTCACCTTGCATTTTGCAGTTTCATGGTTTAAAACTTCTGGAAGGCTAGTAAACCAGCCCTTTGACCAAACATCTTGAAATCTGGCATACTCCTTTATGGTTGAGTTCTGTGTCATCATTCCTGTGTCACAAATATG
Source organism: Gekko japonicus (assembly GCF_001447785.1). NCBI lineage: Eukaryota > Metazoa > Chordata > Lepidosauria > Squamata > Gekkonidae > Gekko > Gekko japonicus. Next base: position 903,418 of record NW_015171511.1, on the reverse strand, counting down.
ACCACACAGGAGAAAAAAAAGGTGGTGATAATATTTTATGTTTAAAGTACTTCGATGAAACAGCCATTGTTTATGTCTGAGGGTGGTTTTCTCAGCACATTTTCCTCATGTGATTTTTTTTTCCTTTTGAAAGCCAAGTGTGAATTAGCTGCATTTCCTAGCAAGGGGGGAAATTATCACAGGAGTTGAGCAATCAGAGCTAGCACACGCCATTTAGATTTTTGTTTGAAGGGCAGAGGTAATTTCGAATTTAAGTCAGCAGAGAGTTTATATCATTTTAAAGAAGTGCCACGGATGGGTCAAGAGCTGTAGGGGAAGGCAATAAAGAATTTGAGAGTAAAGTCTGCTTGTGGAGTTCTCACACTTCTTAGCAAACAGTTACACAACTTTCTAAAAAAGGAAAGGAAAGGCTGCATCTTCTGCTTCAAAGGGCTCGCAGGGAGCCTGCTGTACAGAAGAATGGGGAGGAGGAAGAATGGGGAAGGGGGGTGTTTGACCTGTTCATTTCTATTTGTGAGTAGTATCTAGCGTAACTCATTGATAAGTTATTAAGTTGGGATTCATTGTGAGGTTTTGAGTCATCCAATTATAGTTAGACACATTGTCCTCAAAAATTAATTATGTAAAATTAAACATAAAATCAGCCCTGTGATATAGAGAGGATATCATGAAGGTTTGTGATGATAGTGAGGAAAAGCCATGCCGTTCAGTTCAAAAGATTTCGTCTTTGACTATGTTGCCTTTTTGGAATTACCTTTCTCTTCTTCCCCCCCACCTTGCCTCAGCACATTTTTTAGTTTATGCACCAAATCATTCACACATGAGTTGGACTTTCCTACATGTAAAATTATTTAAGTCAGAACCTGAGGCCACAAGCTCTTGAAGTCAGGATGCTTGTTGGTGTGATTCCACCTCAGTGAATGCATTTGTGGTAAAAATGTTACTAATGTTTATCCAAGCACTGGCCAGTAAGGTTGTTGTATCATGCTTTGTTTATTAAATATATTTATTAAAATAGTTTTTCCTACCTCCCCTTCAAAAAAAGAGATCCGAGGTGGATATGTGCCCTCCAACTCTAGCCTGGAAGCTGGGAGACCTTACAGGCGAGGGCAAAGTTGTTGAGTATAACCTTTTTTCACCCCCCACTGTTCTCTTGGTGGTTGATTATTATGCCAGTTTAAAATTGTCACCACCTCTTCCCTGATTGGTTGGGGTTTTCCCAGCCAATGGAGGAGTATGTAGCAGCTGAGCTCCCTCCCACTTATTCAGAATGAGATGCAGTACTCTGAAATAACAGAATGAAGCGTCAGGGCGGGGCTTCCAGATTTTACTCAGAACTGGCTGCATGACAATACCACATAGCCAGTCAGATCTTATTGTACAACAGTATTGTTAAACTGTTTATTTTAACTAAAGACAGGAAGCTTTAAGACTCCCTCTAGAAAGGGAACTTGTCCATTGTTTCCACTTATACTAAGATTGACTTGGTAAATAGTTTCTTACTACTAGTGGGAACTCATGTCAGAATTACTAAAAGAGTTGTGTGTTTTTTGTTGGCGGCAAAGTCAAATTTACCCTTCTTGAGAGAGATATCCATAGTGTGAACCAAAGCTGGAAGAGGCAGTAATTTTGCAAACTTCTAAAGCTTGCAAGGGACATGGCATGACTAGGGCAATGGTTACAGGCTGAATATCTCCAGGCTGGTGACTCCAGGCCCTAAGGAAGCCAGGCTTGCTGTTACCAGGGCCAGGGCCTTTTCGGTGGCAGCTCCTACCTAGTGGAATGAGCTCCCGGAGGAGATCAGGACCCTGCGGGACCTTGTACAGTTCCGCAGGGCCTGCAAGACAGAGCTCTTCCGCCAGGCTTTCGAGTAAGAGCTGCCACTACCACCACCGAATTGGAAACAGCGGGATATGGGAATGGCCCTGTGATGATCAAACTGCAGCACTATGGCGTGTGAATACCACTGAGCTGGGATCTGACTGAATATCCTTTGGATACCATCTTTAAACTGAAGACTGCCACCTGCAACCATCTTGAAGCACTTTTTTGTAATTTTTGTGTTTTATCTTGTTTTTATGTATTTGGCGTGCGTGCCTGGATGTTAGCCACCCTGAGCCCGCTCGCGGGGAGGGCGGCCTAGAAATCGAAATATAAATAAATAAATAATAAAAATATGGACAGAAAGAAAGGAAGAAGCGTGAGAGTCAGGGCTTTGTATCTGTTCCATAGTGGATGGTGATATAGTCATACAAGAAGTATAAAACAAAAGTCCACCTTAAAGACTAACAACATTTGTATCAGTTTGAGTTTTCATGAGTCATCACTCATTTCTTCAGATATGTGGAGGGAAATCAAATTGAGAATTCTATTTAAAGGGAAGAGTACAATGATGGAAGAGAGAATGAGGCAGAAAGGTGGGTGTGAAAGGTAGATCTCCCTCCCCCCAGTAATCTTCTCTTTAAATAGAATTCCCTCCACATATCTCAGGAAGTGAGCTGTGACTCACGAAAGCTCATATTGAAATAAATGCTGAGTTAGTCCTTAAGGACTTTTGCTGTATTTTGCTGTAAAAGACTCATATGTCTCTACCCCTTTGCAATCATACAAGGAGAACAGAGAAGAGAATGAGAACCTTGTTCTTTGATTTGTTGATTTTGAAATACTGATGAGATGTCCAAGTGGAAACGTGGGGAAAGCAGTTGGTGTTGTGGGAATTGTTTGAGGGGGTACTGAAAGTCATGGCATTTGATGTAGTTACTCAGGGACACTGTGTAGAGAAAGAATGGAAATCTCTGAGAGGGCTCTGGTAAGAGAGAACTGAGGAAGATTTTACCCCATGGAAATACTGAATGAATTGATGGCTGGCTGGGGGAATCAGCGGAAGACAGTTAGAACAAAAAAACCTAGGTTGCTAAGGGAGTCCAGCAGGTGACGGTGTATTAATTAATTAATTTACTTTGTTTCTAGCCTGCCTTTCTCACTGAGAGTCAGGATAGCTTGCAAAGTATCAACAGACAGTATGACATCCAATAAACAACGCAATAGAACAGCCCTGACTTGATTTGTCCAGGCAAGACCGATCTCGTCAGATCTCAGAAGCTAAGCAGGGCCAACCCTGGCAAGTACTTGGAAGGGAGACCTCCAAGGAATACCAGGGCTGGGATGCAGAGGCAGGCAATAGCAAGCCACCTCTCTGAAATGTCCAAGCCCCACTAGGGGTCGCCAGAAGTCAACCATCACACACACACACACACACACACACACACACACACACACACAAAATACCTGTCTAAGGCACGGCATAATAAAAAGCCGAAAGTGGATTGCAAAGGCAAAAGACAATGCAATAAAAGCAAAGTGATATGGTAAACATTGCAATATACTCTAACCCTATCCCCTTATAAAAGCATCCTCCTGAGTTGTTCCATTATACTACAGTTCTAATCTCTTTGTAAAGATGCTGTCTTGAACTTTTCTGTTTTGCACATTCCGTGAAATAAAGTGTTTGGGCCTTCCTGGCCACATCAGGGGAGCCATTCCAAAAAGTGGGAGCCATGAGAGAGAATGTATGAGTACAGGCTGTTGCCCTTTGCAAAGTGGTACCCTCAGAAGATTTTGCTCAGATGAGGAAAGCTCCTGTAGCAGAGCATGGTAGGAGAGGGGGTTCTGCAGGAGTATGGGCCCAAGGACATGAAGGGCTTTGTAGGTGATGACCAATACCTTGATCTGAGCCCGGTTACTGATTGGTAACCAATGGAGTGATTGCAGATCAGGTGTGAATGCTTCTGATAGCAACCAAGCTGCAGTGTTCTGTATCAGTTTGAGCTTCTGCGTTAAGTGCAATTCTATGCAAAGAGTGGCATGGATCCACATGACTGTACTGGCCGAGTCAAGGTAGGGGGGAGCCATCTTCCATGAAGTTGGAAGAAAGCATCTTTTGTTATTGATCTTCCTGAGCAATGTGAATCTTCTGGCATGGATTTAGAAGTGTTCTGCAGCCTGGCCACAGTCACATATGGTTAGATATGATCCAGACTATATTACAGCACCACACTTTAGGACAGTTCAGAAACTTTTGTTAGTGCCAAATACTTACTTGGGCATGGCAAAACGATAGTTTAACCCTACTGCTACTTCAGTTGAATGGGTTAGCACTTCGTTTCTGTGCTCAGTTCAAGGTGACAACACTTATTCTCAGCATCCAAAGCACCTCTTCCCCCTGTACCAGCCTGCCTGAATCTTGACATCCAGGCACGGTACCTTCATGCAGAACCCATCTTTTACAGAAGATAGGTTAGCTGAGAGTCATGTGAAGGCCTTTCAGCTGCTACCCCAGACAATGAAATTCCTGTCCCAAGGAGGAAATTGAAGACATTTCTTTTCTGCAGGCTTTTGAACTGAATTGAAATATGGGATGGCATATACTATTCTTAACTTGAGCCTATCACTTTATAATGCTTTTATTGAACTGTGACCTTGAAAAGACTCTAGAGTTCTCTTCATGGGTTTTACAGAACATGTATAAGGAATCCCTGGAAGATAAATTACTTGGAATTTACTTAGCTTAGTTCTGCAGGGCCTGTAAGACTAAGATGTTCCACCGGGCATATGGTTGAGGACAGCGAAGGATCAATGGCCTCCAGGTTTCTTCCCCCCACCTTCTCGATTCTCTGTTCTCTCCTGGTTAAGATCCTCCCCATGGGTGGAATATGGATTGTATGTCAACCACCCCAGCTATCTGTGACACCATCCCAACAGTAGATCAAATTACTGTTTAGTACTGGAGCTTAATTGTATTGAATGTATTTTATTATGTACTGATGTATATTTATTCTGTTCCTATATGTGCTGATGTATATACATGTTGTATGCTGCCCTGAGTCCTGCTTGCAGGAAATGGAGCGGGATAAAAATTAAATTAATAATAATAATACTGGCTAAGGAAAGAGTGGGAAATCTATTTTAAAAAAAAATATGGGCGTGTTACTTCCATCGAAATAACTACTTGTAATGTATGAGATGCTCTTAAATAGTTATATAGGAACGGGTGTCCGCATGATAACATAATAGCTTCTAGTAGCAGGTTATTGTCACACCTTGTGATTTTTTTGTGGGTGTTTACTTCATTTTGCGTATTTACTTCATTTATACCCCACCTTTCTCCTCCATTTTATTCTTACTAACCCTGTGAGGTGGGTTAGGCAGAGAGAGAGAGTGACTGGCCCAAGGTCACGTAGCAAGATTTTATGGCATATTGGGGATTGAAACCTGGGCCTGCCAGATCCAAATCTGATCTAAACACTGCACCATGCTGGCTGTTAACTTGGCCGTCAGTTTATGGAAGATGGGGGACCCCATTAATGTATGCTGCTGCTCTTGGTTCATGTCGTTAGCATCTTTATTATGTGGTGCCGTATAGAATGTGAACCTTCCTTCCTAATTTCAGTTTGTGGAACCAACGTGCTTCTGGACTGCAGCATTTAATGTTGTATTACTAGTCCTATCCAGGGGTCATTTCGTAGAAAAAGAGCTAGGGGAACTCATTAGCATAACTCATTAGCATATGCCACACCCCTTGACATCACCTGAAGTGTGTCATAAGGCCACACCCCCTGACATCAGGGTGTCATAAGGCCCGGCGGTGGACCTGCAAGGCCGGCGGGAATGCAAGGAAGCCCCGCGAAGGCCCTCCCTGGCCCCAGGCAGGCAGGGGTGGGGAGAGGCAGGGAGGAAGCAACTTACCCTCCATCTTCTCCTGCCTCCTCCTGGCTGAATGAGGGCCGGAAACGGGGCAGCCGGAAGCAGGGGGCGGGGCTTCGTCATGTGCCCCACCCCCCGTACCTCACCCGGGGGAACTGCGACCCCCCCGCGATCCCCCCCGAAATGACCTCTGGTCCTATCGCATTGTTCATTTGCATTGTCTATTGTACACCTTGCACTGTGTGAGCACATCGTCGCTTTCCTTGTTCAATTTTGTGCTACTGCATTATACATTCACTGCCATATCTTGTGTGATTACATTTCCCCCCTCCGTCTCTCTGTCTGTACTCTGTTATCCACCTTGAGTCTTGGTGAGAAAGGTGGGCTATAAATAATCTAAATAAATAAACTAAGCTCACTAAATAACCAATCGTGTTAACTGATTTTAAGTTAGTTAAGTAACCATTTCCCAAAATCTGTAGCTCTCTATAGTCACCCACCCAACATAATCCTCTCAATGAAGCTTTCATCCAGTGCTTAGTATCCTAATATAAGGTGACAAAGCTGAAGGGAAATGAAGATGTGGGATTCTAAATGTCTTTCCCTGCCCACTCACTGGTTTGCTAGATTTGGAGAGATTCCTGCTATACTTCAGTCCATCAGAAGTTGGTGGTATTCTACATGGTTGTTTTAACTTCTTGTGTGAAGTGTGATGAGGGATAAACAAACATGTGGGGCAAAGACATATGGAAACTAATCGGAAGTTTGGCTTGTTACAGCTGAATATGGCAGCTCAGCTTTTGGCTGGAGCAAGCCAGTTCATAGATGTCACACTGATTTTCAGCCTTATTGGTAGTTCTGGCTTTAATCTGATCTGTTGTTTATTTTATTGTGAGCCACACTGGGCCAGCTTTTTGTGGGGGGGAAGGTGTGTCATAAACAAAGCTTGTATTGTATTGGCTTGACAATACGGCCCAGGACAAAGTTGTTCCCCACTGGTCAGAGATGCTGTTCTGAGCATAGGGTGAAAAAAATATGAAGCCACCGATCTAGTAGGGAACTTTGATTTGCGGTGTGCCTGTAGGTGGAAGGTTGCATGTTGTTCTCAGTGATGGATGACTTTTCCCTTTCTCGCATCCCTTTGTCACTCAGTCTGTCTATCACGGGGAAAATATATCTGTACTCAGCACAAAACTGGAAATGGTAGAAGCCAAAATGTGACTATATGTCTATATCTATATAGATAGATATAATTTGGGAGCATGCAGAAATGCTGAACCTAGACCCAAAAAAAAAAAACCTGCAGGAAATTGCTCACTTGCAAGCCATTAACCTTCTTGGGATTTTTTTCCTCCCTTCCCCATCTCTTCTGGTGCTTTCGCTTACAGCAACCACTTGAAAGGAAAGATAGCCAAAACAGCTCTCAACACAGCGTCTCCAGCCACCACAGCACACACACTGCTTCGCCTGTCCACAGCACTCAGGTGCTTCCCGACTACCCTGCCCCTGAAGCGCCAGCTGTAGATCAACCAGACAACGCTGGGCAGAAGAAGCCAGATCCATTCAAAATCTGGGCCCAGTCCAGGAGCATGTATGAAAGCCGACGTAAGTATCAGATGAGACCTTTTCTTGTTCTGGGGGGTAGCTCTAGATAGCAGCTTTCTCTAGCTGCTGGGACTCAAAAGCATTTTGTCTGATTGGAAAAATAAATAGACCTCTTGTTTTGTTAATGTGATGGACTCGGTAAAACTGTATGCGGCCAGAAAGAGGTTGCGGTGGCCCAAGGTTAGAGAAACACAATGGTGAGAAGCCTCAGAGATCAGCAAATTATACGTTGTTCACAATCATTTTTGTCTGTGATGAAAAAGGAGCTTTGATTGCCTGCAGTAAGTGGGTTTACAGCATAATTGCGATAAGCAATAGGCGAGTACTTTCAGTATTACAATCTTTCTTTTCTTGTTTTCTTCTGCTTATTTTTGTATTTCCCTTAAAAGCAAACAAATCAAATGTATATAGAACGGTAGAGTGTCCAGATATCTTCGCAAGTAGTTAGGCGCACCTTCCATCACGGATGACTAACAAAGAATTGAAGTCTGTGGTCCCAGTCCTGAAAAGCACTTTATTGGGGAATTAACAGTAATATGCAATTGGGCCACTCATAGGAGTGCCACCTTTTTTCCATGCCGTTTCCATTACACGCTCATATCTGTAGTTCTTTTTAAACTTTCAGAGTCCCCTGGTGTCTAAAAACAGGGAGAATTTTGCTCTATTACGGAAAAGATGTCATTTCCTAGCTAATGCCATATGCTGCCAAACCACACTTGCCTTTACCAGTATGTGCTGCTCCAACCATGCAAAAGCCAGATAGGTGCAGTAAGAACTATTATTTCAGTTATTAATAGATACGTTCTATCACTGTAATAATTCGCCAGGGCTGTGATTCTGCTCCAAAAGTACAAAATGGATTCCAGTCACCACCCCTTTTATGCAAAGAGAATCAACTCTCTTCTCAGTTGTATTCTCCAGAGCATTGGTTAGGTTTTGTTAGAGTCTGTTGGGCATTCCAAAGGATCAAGCTGCCATAAAGCAAGCTCAGGCCACAAACAGCTGCATGTCAGGTGGACTGTGGATTTCTGCATATTTTGTTGGGGGTCTAACACACCGTAGCATTACACCAGGTGAATCAGCAAATACTGGATAGGCCGTATAGCAAGGCATAGTGGAAGAAAAAAAGAAACTAACAATACAGTCCTAAACAGAGTTACACCCTTGTTGTTGTTGTTCAGTTGCACAGTCGAATCCGACTCTTCGCGACCCCATGGACCCCACTGATATCAGTGGCCTTAGAAAAAGGTAACCCTGTTTAGGATTTCACTGTGAGACAAGAACGTCTGAGCTGAAGGAGCAGGAGAGCAGCATGTTCTTTGGTGTTTCAGGCGTCTGCTTTCCATTTCTTTTTCGGAGATGCAGCAGGTGTGTTCAAACAGCCACTTTCTCACTGCTTCTGCTTGCTTCAGTTGTTTTCAGTTGTATTCATAAATACTCTCTCTCACTGATCTTTTGCTGGCCTTTGTAACCCACCTTCACATATTAGCAATTTTATGCTCTTAGAAATGCCGCTCCCGCCATTTTCTAGTTCAGCGGAAGCTGCTCTTCTCCCTCCACCAAGTAAAGAAAACCAATCTCAGATTTCTGTTTGGGGATCAGCTGCTGCCACTGAACACCATCAAGACTGTTTGTTTGGGTTCTTGTGGGGTGGTTCCCCACCATTCTATAAGAATGCACTTGGGGCAGTTTGGGTGGTGAAAAGTGCCATCAAGTCGCAGCCAACTTACGGTAACCCTGTAGGATTTTCAAGGCAAGAGATGTTCAGAGGTGGTTTGCCATTGCCTGCCTCTGCGTAGCAATCCTGGACTTCCTTGGTGGTCTCCCATCCAAGTACTAACCAGGACTGACCCTGCTTAGCTTCTGAGATCTGATGAGATCGGGCTAGCCTGGGCTATTCAGGTCAGGGCTGGGGCAATTAACAGCATGTTTAAATAAGCATGACACCAGAAAAATGTTAATATATTAATAAATGATATATAATTTCCGTTCTGAGGACCAGGTTAATACCCACCCAAGTAATTCTTCAAATTACAGCCATATTTACAGGTCTGTTACTGAGATTTAAATGGCTGTTTTCCATGGTACATGTCATGGGAACCATATTTACAAGTGAAAAACAAGGGTTGAGATTCTACAAATTGTGAATATAAGGAGTTTGTAGAACTGATCCCTCCGCCTTCCTTCTGCACTCATCCTCCTCTGCCCTCCCTTCAGAATAAGTATTCTGGAAGATTAGGGCATCTTCGGGAATGGAGTGGGATGTGGCTGCATCAAGAAAGGGAAATGAGGAGAAATTGCCCACTCCCTTGCATGAGCACTTGTGAGTGGTGGGAGGGGCTTCCCCTTCTTGGCACAACCCCTCCAGGACACCCTCTATCTCCCAGATACCCTCCAGGTATTTGATAAAAGGAGCTTGGACTTTCAAAAGTTAATACCCCCCAAAAATATTTTTGGTCTCTGTGGTGCTACTGGACTCCAGTCTAGCTGTTCTACATGGCTACCCACTGAAGGGCTCTCCAGGGTATTCTCTGCTCAATATTTGAGGGTCTCCCAATATCCACAAACAGCTTTATTGAATTGTAAGCCCTGGAGGCTGCAGAGGGATGGAGACCGAGTTTGTGTGTGTGTGTGTGGAATGATCATTCTGCAAAGTTATTCTGTTTAAATGTTGGAGTTGGAAAAAGTATTCTGAGCCAGAAATCACTTATTCCATTCAATGCATGGCTGGCGCTTAGCAGCAATTGCATGTTTAATTCCCCTATTTTAAATCTAGGGCAGCTACCTTCTGTCCTAATACAGCAGCATTTTGTGTTTCTTTCTCCTATCTCATTTCATTGGCTTACCATTGACCAGAGGCGGGGAAATGCATGGCGCTATGGCATCTGCATCCAGATGAGTTCTTTAAGTTGTCAGGGGCAGGGGGGAGGGGAGGCCGGGGTGCTAAATCTGCTGTTTTCATTTGGGGTGGCAGCTGTGTGTTTAATGTAGCATCTTGTTCTAGCCTTCCTATCACTTATGAAGGCTCCTCTCTGACATTTCTACTGCATTACAGTTTTCCTTCTCTTCCCTTCCACAGCCAGCATGCCTGCACTGTCATTGTCTGTAACACCCTGCAGCAATTTAGTACCAGCTAAACAGTTAATTAGAAATTAGCTAATTAGTCATTAGGATTAGCTCAGCAGTATTAACTCTCACTGGTTCTGCATTTTTTTCTTTAAAAAAATATGTGTACGGGAAGGTACTGCCAGGCATAGCCGCTTCCAGCTCTCTGTCCCCCTGTCCAAGTAAAACAAAGAAAGTGGCATCCATTTTTACTAACAACTAGGGCTTTGCCTTTGTTTGCAAAACTCTAAAATGGGGTTTAGAAGTTGGTCCTCTCCTAGGAAGTGGTAACGATTCTGTAGCTTTCCCTAAATATCTGTCCTGTTGACTGAAGGGAGGCTCCATCAACAGAGGCAGCAAACCTCTGAATACGAGTGCTGGGAGGTGGCAGCAGTGGGGTGGAATTCAGCCTCTATGTTCCTTTGGCCCTCGAGGGCAACTGGTTGGAAAAAGATATGAGTTGAAGGTGTATGTAAAATATAACATGAAAGGAGACAGAGAGAGGTCACTGTTCATAAAGCAATCTGTAATCCTTCTGAAAGTACATACAGCTTCAACTGCAGCCAGCTTAGTTCCTCCTTCGGGTATTTTGTTTAGTGACACTGCCAGGTTTGCCTTCAGTGTGCTTAGAATATAAGGCTCATTACTCCTGCTTGAGATGAGGGCAGCTCTCCCTCACCCCATCCCCAAAAAATCTTCTCTGGCTCAAATACAGTAATATGTTGGGGACTCAAGTGCAAAATGAATAATGTTTCCCGGTATACACTTGACATCTCAATTTGTGATGGAACAACTGAGGTGCCAGGGCAGGAGTAAGACTTTCTTCTTGCTGACCAGGCCACCTCCTGCTGCTGCAGTGGAACAATGAGTAAATTGGTTTGGGATTGGAGACAGGATTTTGGGACCCACCCACCCCCCGACTTGAGAGTGCTTTGAGGTCCCAAGTCTTCCTGAGCCCTCATACCATAATCAGGTTTGGAATATCCTGAATGATGATGCCAATATATTACCTGAGTAACAGAGAAATGTTCCCAGACCTCTTATCCCATGAAAGAATGTTGGCAATGACCCCGGTCACACGGCAAAGTTGCCACGGGAGAGGCACGGATGGTGGGCGGATTATCCGGGCGCGATCACACCCCAACATCTGGGAAGTGGAGTGCACCGGTGGCTTACCGCCGACAATGCGCCTTAAAAAACTAGTACCTCCAAGGTACTAGTAAATGTTTGCCACGGGCTGCCTCCAGACACCCGTGGTGTGATTGCGCCAGTGCGCAGCATTCTCCTCCGGTCCCTCATTTACCCGCCGGTGCCGAGGGAAGGACCCGTGGTGTGCTGCTGGCGTGTCTGATTGCGTAATCATGCATCAAACTGCGCCGGGGCAATTAGCCACGCCTCCCCCCCGCAATATCCGGTCTGTGTGACCGGGGCCCATATTTTGCCTCCTGTGGGTTGCTTTGCTTTCATGTAGGCTTATATTCCATCAGCCATGACTAAGAGCAGCAAACATAGAGACAGCATGGCATAGTGGTGAAGAGTGGTGAACTCTAATCTGGAGAACTGGCTTTGATACGCCACTCCTCCACATGAAGCCTGCTGGGTGACCTTGGGCCAGTCACAGTTCTCTCAGCACTCTCTCAACCCCACCTACCTCACAAGGTGCTTGGTGTAGGCAGAGGAAGGGAAGGTGATTGTAAGCTGCTTTAAGACTCCTTAGCGTAGAGAAAAGCGGGGTATAAAAACCTTGTCTTCTTCTTTTACCTCCTAACAGACTTTCCTAGTCCTCTTATCAGTAGTGCCCCCTGCATGCACATGTCTCCATTTTCTTTAACTACCTCGCATGTTGAGTTCTGGAGAGTTGTAAAAACAGTTTGAAGATTGCTTGGGTGCAGCAAGTAACAGTATGGAAACTATACCCAAAAAGCCAGGCATGTATATAGAAGGCCCACTTGTATCTCATTTGTACCTCGGCCTCTGAAGCCTGCATTCAGCATAAGCAATTTTTAAAGTGCATTCTAGAACATTAGTTTGTTGGGCACAGCTTCTTTAAAAGCCGCAATCTGTAGATACAGAAGATCGGGTTTGATGTTTTGGACTCCATCTTAACGGTAGGAGATAAATCATCTTAAGAATGCAGCTTACTCTGCAGTGGCAAATGAGCCTGCCCTCCTAGGGTGAAGAGCGTTGTCCGCATATGCCTCCGTTCTGGCACTCTTCCCGGGAATGACTTTCACTCACAGTCCTTCCCTTATTTAAGGTTTTGGATCCTGGCAATATCGTAATCCTGCAGAATAATAAAAAAAAGTGTATCCCCCCCCCCTTCCCTCATAGTACTTGACAGGCTGCTGAAGCATATCTGCATAAGGACAAACCAAGCTGCTTCTGTTAGGCATGAGCTATTCCCATTGAAGCAGCTGGTGGAGCAGAACTGATCGCCAGCAGGACTCTTAATGGGCCAGTCCACAGAGTTCTTACGGGGATCTGGACCCCATCAGGCTTTTTTACGTGCTCATTTTAGGTGCAAACATGGCTCCATTGGGATGATAATCACCTTAGTGGTCATCTTCACTTTTGACCAAACCTGTGCAATTCGGCAGTATCGTTTGTGTGCTGTTGATGTGAAATTGAAGCACCAGGATATTATGCATAGGAAGGGCAAGCAATCACCTATGCTTTTGATTAAAAGAACTAGCAAAGACTGTTGTGGGAGGAGTTAGATTCTGGGCAGGGCTGTGTTTCATGAACTGGAGTTTTCAGGGAAGCCAACTGTTATTTTGAAATATCCTAGTAAATGCCTGTGTCTCACTAATGCCACATGCCAAGATTCCAAAAGAAATTAGTCATGGTATTACCCATCAGTGATTTCTTTCAGGCCATGTCACTGAAGCAATCTCTGGTGTAAAATAGTCAGAGGGCATCAGTAGCACAGTCAGTCGGTGACTAGTTCTATGGAGGGGCCCTTGTAGCTTCATGGAGTGATGGGCTGGCTGGGACCATAAACAGGGTTGCTCCTTGGTGTCCTCTTCCATACCCTGATAGGCCCCTTCCCCCATGATTTACCAAGGAGTTGAGTATATGAAGCAGATTTGGAAGATGTTAAGGATGAGTCAGGCAGGACATGCCACAGAGGCATACTGGGTGACAATGAGGGTAATAAAGAAGGCTTTCTTTTCTACAACCATTGCGTCAGTAGAATCTCATCCAGTTCACTGGTCTAAAGGGGTCCTTGACTTGTTAGCACCTATATCTGACCCCTGTCAGTTATGTTAATTTGGCTTCTAGCTGTGATGTTTCTACAAGAATTTTTGCTGACAAAATCTTATCCGATCTGACTTAGGGACCGAATTGAGAAAACACGTGGCACTTGAGGTATCAGAACCACCTGCTTGTCCTGTTGTAGATTGATTCGGATTGCCAGTGGATGATGAAGGTGTCCTTGGGCGTATGAGAGCCACCTGTTGTTCTCTGGGTCTGTGCCCGCCTTGGTTTATAAAAGCATGCTGGAAAAAGCTATCGGAGTTTACTGGTGAAAATCATTAATGCCTCCTTGACTGAGGGGGCTCTTCTTACACCTTTGAAGGAGGCATTTCTTGAACCTTTGCTTTAAAAACATACATTGGCTAGAGATCAGGTGGTCAATTATAGGCCGTTCTCCAATTTACCTTTTTCTGGGGAGGTGATAGTGTGTGTGATGGTGGAGCAGCTCCAGGATTTCTGGATGACACACCTGCATTTGACCCACTTCAGTTCAATTTCAGGCCTGGGTTGGACCTGTCTTGAGATGGCTTTAGTTGTGCGGGTGGATAATCTTCAATTAAAGCTGAACAGGGGACAGACATCCCTGTTGATAGTGTTAGATTTTTCAGTTCTTCCTTCTTATCCCCCAGTTGGAATATGGAGTTGGTGTTAAGGCAGTTGCATTTAGATGGTTTCCATCTTTTCTGTCTGCTCAGACACACAAATTTCTACAGCTAGCTGGGATTTGTCCTGCTGAGTGCTACAGGGTTCTGTTCTCTCACCCATGCTCAGTCACATATGGGACTATTGTCCAGAGCTTTGGGGTTGCATGTCATCAATATACAGATGACATCCAGTCCTATCAAGACGTTTAGCTGTGTTAGTCTGTCTGTAGCAGCAGAAAAGCAGCAAGAGTCTGGTAGCACCTTAAAGACTTAACAACATTTGTGGCAAGGTGTACCTGTCTTGTTTTTTTAACCAGTATTTTGAGATCATTGCTAGTAGTCAGGTAGCTAAGGCATACTGAAGTTGAATCTAGATGAGGCAGAGGTAATGCAGTTTGAGAAGGCTGATTTCTAGAAGGATAGGCTGTATCTGTCCTGGGAGGAGTAGCGTTGGCTGTTGCAAAACACGTAAAGAGCTCACGGACTTAAACCCTGTTGTTTTAAAAGCAGATGGCCACAATGGCCAAGAGCACCTTCTATCAGCTGCATCTGGTTCACCAACCTCCTCTCCTTTCTGAGACTTTGCCAATATAGCTATGCTGATCCATGTTTTTATAACTTTGTGGCTGAGTTACTGCAGTGTGCTCTGCACTGAGCTGCCCCTCAAGACAACCCAGTAACTGCAGCTGGCCAAGAATATAGTAGCCATTTACGGTCATATACGGGCTAGAGGATGGTAGCATGTGTTGCCTGTTTTGAACCAACCACACTGGCTGCTCATTTATTTCTCAGTCCAGTTCCTGGTTATGGCCTTCAGAGCTTTTCACAGCCTGAGGCTCACATATCTGAAGGACAGTCTCTTTCCATGAGTGTGCCAACTGGTTTTCAGGCTTCCGACTGTTAGCTGTTCGAAGAAGAAGAAGAAGAAGAAGAAGAAGAAGAAGAAGAAGAAGAAGAAGAAGAAGAAGAAGAAGAAGAAGAAGAAGAAGAAGAAGAAGAGACGAGATTGGATTTATACCCTGCCCTTCACTACCCAAAGGAGTCTCAGAGCAGTTTACAATATCCCTTCCCTTCCCGTCCCCAAAATAGACATCCTGTGAGCAGTGTTCCCTCTAAGCTGAGTTAGTGTGAGCTAGCTCACAGTTTTTTAGCCTCCAGGTCACATATTTTTGCCTTCGCTCAGGAAGGATGGTTCCAGAGCAAACTGCTTTATGCAGTAGCCAAATCACTCGCTCACAACTTTAATGCCAGTAACTCACAAAGTAGAATTTTTGCTCACAAGACTCCATAGCTTAGAGGGACCATTGCCTGTGAGGTAGGTGGGGCTGAGAGAGTTCTTTCGAGAACTGCCCTTGAGAGAACAGCCCTGAAAGAGCTTATGATTGACCCAAGGTCACACCAGCAGCTGCATATGGAGGAGTGGGGAATCAAACCCCATCCAGTTTAGAGTCCTAACCACTACACCAAACTGGCCCTCTTGGCATCAGCCAGAGGCCAGGCATTCTCCCACATGTGGAATGGGCTTTTGGTGAGGTATGAACAGCAAGACTCTTTTGGGGGGAGCAAGGTATTTGGGGTTTTTATTATTTAGTTTTAATTCGTAATGTTTTAATTATTACTTGTAGGCCTCCTTGAGCCAAGAGGGAAAGTGGGGTATAAACATTTACATAAATAAAGTCTTTTCTGGCAGCCCAGCAGTATCTTCACTGTTTTCCCCAACATAAGGTGACACTACCTGGATTCTTATCCAAACAACAGTTGCCCCTCAAGTCGCTGCTTGTTTTGTACTGTCATCTGTTCCAAGATTCTGTAGTTACTGTAGCCCTGGTTCAGATGTGAGTAAAGGGAGAGTGAGAAACATTCTCCTAGTAATCAGAAGCATACAGGAAACTCAGGAATAGTGACCTCAAATAGACCAAATGGGTCTGCCTAGGTCACTGTAAGATTCAGATTGATTCAGGATAATGATGTTAAATAATTAACCTGTGAAATATCTTTGGATATGAGCTATTAGATAATTAAGAGCAAGGTAACTCCAGCAGTAAACCTTAGGCTATGTAAATGAAGCAAATTTTAAACTTTCATTATTTGCATACCCTTTTTTTTAAGTCTGGGAATTTGCTTCTAGGCTCTGTTCTGGGACTTAGTAGCGCTTAGAATCTTTATTCACAGTTCTGTGGTGATGGAAATCTCGTGTTTTCTCCCTTCCTCGGAGACCACTGTGATCTTTGAGACTTGCAGCACCTTGGGCTAAATCTCTCTGTAGCTATGTGTTAAGTTGTCATCTTTCAGCCTCAATTCTCCATCCACAGAACAGGAATGATAATTATTACCTAACCTTGAGGGGGGCTGCCTTACGTGCATCAACATTGTTAGAACTGTTGTGAAAAAAAATATGCTATAGCCAATGCTTAGCAGGAACAAAAGAAGCCCATGTCTTCAAGAATGCAGACCACTCAGCCTGCTGTAACTTAAATATGGTGGGGCTGTGGCGATAATTAACTGCATCCTTGTTTCCTCTTGCAGGGCAGCTGTCCAGCTGCCTCTTTTGCATGTTGGGCTGCTGATAATGCTGTTAAATAACCAGACGTGGAAGCGCATCCTTAAGCCTGGTCATGTCTGTCTAACAAAGACATCCTTTGCAGCGCAATCCTAGGAAGACGTGCGCCCCTCCAAGCTCAGTGTATTTAGAAGGCTGTAGCTTTGTTTAGGATTGCCCTGTTATATAGTCTAATAAGACATAATATAAGACATGGTTCCCGAAACCTTTCCTAATATACATTTCTGTAAATGCTTTCTTTTCTTTTTATGTGTGTGGTTTTTTTAAATTCTTAAACTTCCTTGAGGATTGCGCCAATCTGTTGTTGTCTTGCCTGCCTGCCTGGCAAAGCTGCCATATCCTACGTATGGCCATCTGTCAAAACAGCAGTGACAAAATGAATTAATCTGAATTGCAGATGTGTTAATGAGCCCCTTTGAAGGGCTTAAGCACGTTTTAATTAAAAGCAAAGCAGAACAGGGTCGAGGCTTGCTAAAGCTTTTAAAATATTGCAGTGGTGATGTTTCTTTTTTAATATTTGGACTTTATTTTCAATCGTACAATAGATTTGTTGTGTGCAAATTGGATAAAATAAAAAGCAACGCATGAAGCGGTTCGTTCATCCAGAATTAAATAGGCTCAGGGAAGAAGAAAAAAACCAAGAGCACAATATAACTCATGGAAATTCTGATGAGGCAGCCTTTAAAATTAACTAATCAGGGTGAGAAGGGAGTTTACCCTTTTTACGGCTAGAACGCAAAGAGCTACACGGAAGCGCATGTCATCATTGTAATGCTTAATCTCCTTATTAATTTTATTTAAGAGCAAACCTATTGTAGAACAAGCATCTTCTCATACTGATTAAAATCCAGACTTGGAAATTGGCCACCTGGTCTAGTAGTTACAGCACTGCTGTTTATCCTGAAAATTATCCATTTGAGTCTTTGGTGGTTTTACTGCCCTTGAAGCTTGCATCGAGCAAACCTGTAGAGACTCTAAAAGTAGAAACAAGGAGCACTATTGGGACTAGTATAATTTGCAAGGAAAATAGCTAGGCCTTCAACCAGGCTCTTGTTATCAGCCATGTTAGTAATTTGCAAATAGGCACAAGCCTTTCAAAGAAACTTTTAAAAGGCTTTAGATAGTCCTGACTCTATCAGTCTGGGTTAAAAGCAGGGGTCATTTCCTGCACAAGCGCACAGGAGCAGAGCTCCAGCAGTAAAGAGCCCAGGAGGCGGGCACATGCAATAAGCCCCACCCCCTGCTCCCAGCAGCCCTCAGTCAGAGCAAGAAGCAGCCAGGTAAGTTGCAGAGCTCCCCCTGGTCCAAAACAGTCCAGTGGCAACTTTAAGACCAAGTTTTATTCAGGTACAAGGTCTCCCTCCTCTGTGAGGACAGATCTGCATGTCTCTCTCTCCCTTTTTTTTAGCAATAGCTAGCAATCCAAAACAGTCCAGTGGAGCCTGAGCGGTGTGTGTTGCCTTCTGACACACTTCTGGTGATGTCAGGGTGTGTGGCATATGCAGATAAGTTATGCTAATGAGTTACGCTAATGAGCTCCTGCACCTCTTTTTCTACGAAATGAGCCCTGGTTAAAAGTTCCAGGTAGCACAGGTATAATTTGATGGAGATTTACAAGGTTATATTCTTTGTTCTTGGCATCGTAAAGTATCAGCCATAAGATTAGAAGGTTACTGTTGCAGATAACTCAGCCCACTCTTAAGTATTCCTCAAGAAATATAAAAACAAAGTCCAAGCCTTGTTGTGGTTCTGACAAATCATAAAGACCTTGATGACTGGAGAATAGGGCAAAGTTGCTCGAATATTAGAGTCCACTCCCAACACTAGAGTTCCTTTTTGGTGGTGTTGGGGTGGCAGGGATTCCCACTGATTTTTCTACTGTGCCCTCTGTGGTGCTGATGAGGGTCCCTACATTCTGGAACCAGAAGTGAGGGGGGGGGTAGTGAAAGGAGGAAGTGAGAACTCCCACTCTGTGAACTCCACTCCACTTGTTGATTCTGTAGGATCCAAGCCAAAATCTGTATGAGTCATGGTGATAATTTCAGTCTTGAAAGGGCCATAAGGCATGCCCCCCCCCCTTAGGTTTTGCTGCAGCAGACAATACAGTGGCCCTCTAGAATTACCTCTTTTGAATGTTCTGTGTCTTGGCATTTAGACTGAAAACCAAATGGGAAAGGAAAGGTTCAGAGGACATTTGAGAACCTTCTACTGGTTTGTTCAAGTCATAGAAAATGTATTTTGAATGAATGATTACATATCTGCAGAAAAGCAGTGTGCTTATTTTAGCCTTGGTAGGTTATCTTCAAATGTGGTGTCAGCCTAGGCAAATAAGTCCAGAAATACGGTTATTAACTACCGAGGTTCATCCTGAGGTTCTGCTCCAGTTTCACACTGAACTTTCTTTTCCTATCTGCAGATTGATATTTATTGAGCAGAGCTGGTTTCCTTAAAGACAGACAAATGTTGGCTGTATCGCTCTCTCATTTACCCTAGGCCATAAAAGTTTGTGCATTTTTCACTGCCACCAGAACTAAGAGGCCAAATGGCTGTATTTGTCTTTTGGTTTGTCATCATCTTGGAGCCTTGAGTCAGCAAAAGGTGTCCTTAAGGTACACCAAAGGTTAAATATGTTTTATATATGGAAATATTCCTGGAAGAGTAGAATGGCAGGTTCTTCAGATTTTTTTGGTCCTTCATAAATTTATGATTCTCTGTGATGGTTGGGCATGGGGGTTAACATAACTTGAGGAATAAATACCTTACCAGTTTTCCTCTGCGATTGTCAAGCAAGACATTATTGTTTTGTAAGTAATTAGAGGCTCTCTCACAGTGCTTATTTTTTTTAGCACACTAGGGCTGCAATTCAGTGGGCACTTCTCTCGAAGTAAGCCCAATTGCATAACATGGGATTACTTTGGAATAGACTTTGTATCTAAAATTGATACTTAGTGGGGGGGGGAGCAAAAACATATATTTTGATCTGAGACCCATGCCCACAGCCGTTATCTCAGTATGTGTATCAAGGGGGAAATGTGCGCTGATACAATAGCATTTTTGCCTTGTACTATTTTATATGCACGGGCATTATCCCTATTCGCGGGGAGGGCGGGATAGAAATCTAATTAATTAATTAATTAAATAAATATAGGAGAAAGTGAATGTGAGACACTGGGCTCTGACAGCCGTCATTGTTGAAGCAGATGTCCAAAGAACACGCTGATAAGAGTTTCCCCCAACCTAATGATGCTGCTGGTTACCTTCCATTTTAAAAGTTCTGTTATCGAACAGTATCTTACTCAAATGTTTTCAGTATAATTTTCTTGTTTGTATAGATTTTGCTCTCTAATCCGCCAGATAAGAATTGTATGTTTGCAGAACCCTGGGAGTTCTTTTGTGATGGCAGCAAAAATTACATGGTGATTTCTTTTCTCCCTATGATATGCAATTTTAACATATTTTCAGTGATGCATATTACATTCTGATAAAATAGTCTAATCCTAGATATTGTTAGTATGTACAGAGCTGACAAAGCAGGTAGGTCTTTGCCCATATCCTTTGCATCTGCAACCTTAACTGCAATGAACAAACAAGAAAACAAAATCCATTAAAGCTTTGCAAAATGTTAAAATTAATATCCACAGCTATGTCACCTTCGCCTGCGACTGGACTGAGCAAGGGTGAAAGAGAGAGAGAAATCAGTTCCACGAATTTTGGAGAATGTAAGGATGAGCGGAGAGCTTTTCTGTGTGTCTTTGTCGTCCGTCTTGTGTAGTGTTTGTGATCTGGGGACAACTCCCATGGCTTGGGTGGGGTGGGAAGATAAAGCATGAGGAATAGTGAACATTTGACATGCTTTCCTTAATTGTACACGGTCCACCACTGGAACAGAGACCGCGGCTGGCGAGAAAGAAGGTTCCGGTTGTGTTTTGTAAACCGCAATGCTGATTAATTCCCTGTAGCTCATTGATATCATTTTCCTCATTACCTACCCAAAACTCTTTTTATTACTTTTGCAATGAACTGCTTGAAAAGAATGAGCTGTTGTGGATCACCCCAAAGGCTTGTGTGGTAGAATTATTCCCTATGTCATGGGGAAATTAAGGACAGCAGAAAGAGGTTTAACTATCATAAACAGACAGTACCCACCCCCATTTAAAAAAAAAGAAAAAGAAAATTAAGATGCATAGTCAAAACATGCTTTCATTTTGTTTAGGTTACGTTTGAATTAAGCATTTTATGATTTATGCTTAGCAGCACCTAATTTTGCTAATCAGTCTTCAAACACTAATTTACGATTTGATGGAACAAACAGATTACAATACGCTCTGCTGCGGGGAGAAATCAGACTGGGAATAATAAACTGGTTTAAGTTTGAAGCACCCCTCACAAAAGCCTTCTGGTTCATGGGGCTGTTCTTCTGGTTCTGGCACATGTTGTCGGTTAGTTTCTCTCCTCATATTGGGGGAAATCTCACAGTCACACATTGCCAGACTCTGTCTGAGAGCCTGTTTGGTGTAGTGGTTAAGTGCGCGGACTCTAATCTGGGAGAGCCAGGTTTGATCCCCCACTCCTCCACTTGCACCTGGCTGGATGACCTTGGGCAAGTCGTAGTTCTGATAAGAGCTGTTCTTGAAAAAGAGCAGTTTCTATCAAGAGCTCTCTCAGCCCCACCTACCTCACAGGGTGTCTCTTGTGGGGAGGGGAAGGGAAAGGGCTTTGTAAGCCGCTCTGAGACACCTTTGGGTGGTGAAGGGCGGGGTATAAATCTAATCTCTTCTTCTTCAGTCATGTGCAGCAACAGCCAGATTGTCAGCCAGTGGGATGAACTTTTGATAGCCTTGTGGATCCAAGATCACTCACTGTACATTTTGCTGCCCCACCCCCTAAGCTTGTAAGACAGTCTCTGCCAGACAGGAGAATTTGGTTTGGAGAGCAATCTGGTCAGTGGTTAATGCTTCTTGGTAATGTCGATCAGTGCAAAAGGTATTAAAAAGAGTTTTGTTTAATTTTTTGTGTGTGTCGTTATGTGTGTTTTGCATGTATGGTGTGTCTCACCATCCTCTTTTCCTTTTAATAGCTCTTTTTGTTCAACATATAATGTTAGGTGTCAACTTTAATGAGAAGGACAAGACCTTTCCTCTTCATGTTCTCTTATACTGCATGGGTCTAAAGTCCTAGCCACAATATAGCTTGGGGTTCCACATGCTGTCTGGTTTTTTTGGGGGGGGGGGTTGGTTTGTTTTGGTTGAGCAGATGGTTTCAAATCAGATCTACCATTACACATTGTATGCACAGGCTGAAGCAATCAGATTCAAAATCCATTTTAAAAAGTTCCGAGAAATAAACAGAAATGCATGAATTGGATCATTAACGTAAACATAATAAGTGATTGACATTACAATGCAATCCTAAAGTGTTGCACCCTTCTAAGCCAATTGACTTCAGTGGACTGTTTAGGATTGTGTTGTAAGAACACAATGCCCTGAAGAACCAACAGAAACACAGAACACCTGGTAAACTTGAAATTCTCACCTTTCTTACCACAAAGTAGAAGAAGAGTTAGTTTTATACCCCTGTCTTCACTACCCGAAGGAGTCTCGGAGCAGCTTACAATCACCTTCCCTTCCTCTCCCCACAGCAGTCACCTTGTGAGGCATGTGGGGCTAAGAGAGCTCTGACTGACCCAGGGTCACCCAGCTGGCTTCATGTGGAGGAGGCGGGAATCAAACCCAGTTCTTCAGATTAGAACCCGCCGCTCTTAACCACTACACCAAGCCGTCTCTCACCTTTATGAACACTTTATGAGTCAAGTCTTTTCAAATGGCTGCTGCAACCAGCATGAAATGAGCCTGCCCCATTTGCCATAATAAGAATAAATCTCTCCTGAGTTAGACTCCCAAAAGGAGCATTGTCTACAGAGATCTAAATAATCTTTTCTGGCAGAGTCTTAAAATGAGTGTGACAGTAATAGGGTATATCCAAATGATAGGGTGTATCTTCTTAGCGTAATGCATGGCTGAATGGAGCAGACATGTGTTTCAACAAGAAACATAATGTTTGTTTAAAAAAATTAAAAGAAGCGTAATGTAAAACTTTGGCTGCTGAATGAAACACTGTAGAGTGGACAAATGGGTGTGTGCTAGAAGATGCTGAGAGAGAAAAAACATTCCATGCTGGAGTTCCCAGCAGTTGCTCTTATGCTTTTTTTCAGGCAAGCTGTGTATGCTAAACTGTATGCTTTACTGGCTTGGCCTGGCCTCCAACATGAGACATAGCCAGGAGAGAACCCTTGCTAGCTACCTGTGGTTTCTTGCGCAATATATTTCCCATCGGTGGCAAAGTTCAAATAGGTTTTCATCCAGCTACGTTTCGTATTGTCTAAATTGTGCTTCTGTAAAGTAGCGCCACCGTTGTAAGCCATTTTCCTTCAAGCAGCCAAACAGATTGCAATTACAGACTTTCATCACGTCGATCACCTTATTATGCTGTAATCGTGTTTAGAAGATTGTTGAGTTATGGTTCAGTGCACTAATACCTGTAAGTTGTAGAGAGAGAGAGAATCTTAGCTTCTGAAATACCGATCAGTTAAAAGGAGAGTGCATACGAGAAATGTGCTGTCTAAATTGATGGCTGTAAAACGTTAAAGAATGAAGTGTGCAGGCTAGCTTTCTTTTGTCCCTGCTCTTTGCATCTGCGCGTTTGTACTTCCTACTTAAATGGACTTCAGTGGTGAGTCACTGAAAAAGGATAGCAGCCTAGAAATCCCAGCCAGACCCTTTTGATGTAGACTGAATGGTGAGCTCAGTGCAAACAGCATCACACCTGCTCGGTGTGGAATGATCAGCAACCCACAGAACCTAGAGAATTTCAGGTATAAGCTCCTTTCATTAGATGGAGCGTCTAAGGATCATTTTGCATGATACGTCATTGTGGGAGTCTGATACATTCAGCCTTTTCCGGGCTTCATCCACCAAGCGATGTAGGTGATTGTAGGACCACTGTAGACAGAGTGGCCAGATTCCCATCACTGGTGTGACTCTGCCCTGCTGAAAAGGTACGTGAGCTTTCCAGGGATACGTTATGGAATTACAGACTGCTGCTGCACCCAGCTGAGAGTTGCCATGTAGAGAGCAGTTTGTACATGCAATTAGTGGTTTTGAACGAACTGTCCGATACCCACCATTGTACATGTGCTAAGCTCCGCTTCTCTCTGTCCTTTAAGTGTGCTAGATATGGAGGCAGAATGAATCTGAAAAATGCTTCCTTGAGGCTTATTGGAATGGACTCACTGTGATCCTGTTCTTGGAAAGACAGAAGGGGAGGCTCTACTGACGGAACAGGCAAAAGGGATCATTTTCACCCCCTTTTCCCTCTCCCCTGGAGCCTCCTGATCCACATGGCTGTTACTTCATATGGGTCCCAGAACCTCAGCAATAAACTATCCCAGGTTCTAATATGGCTGCTAAGGGAAGGGGGGGATGTGGGAAGATTGGGGATCCTTGTGAGTACCATGCAAATTTCTTGTGCTGGACCAACTTATCTGTATTGGCACTTGTTGCAAGGCATCGCCAAGGTGACTCACATCAAAAAAAGTACAAAATGAAAATCATCATGCGATAACAATACACTTCCAAATAAAACCTCAGGTACTGCATATATTTTGATTCTGTGTAGAGTTCCTGATCCATCCCATTTTATTTTATTTGCCTTGTCACAGATTCTGGATAGCACTGAGTCCTACTTCAGAAGCTTCAACCATTTCCCCCTTGATCTAGGAGAAACTCATTATAGCACAACCTGAGAACACATGGCCTAGAGTTCCTCCTTGTACCTTTTGGGCTCCTTTATCTAAGGTTTACCTGGATTGGTCAGAGTTAAGGGATAAATGCTGCCTTTGACATAGTTCAGGTACCAGAGCTGAGAAACAGCTTCATCACATGCTGACAGTCAAGGTTCCTAAAGCTCCAGCGTCTTGCTGCAAAGAAATCACTCTCATGATTCAGATACAAACATTCCTCTTCAAAGCAATTAACTGTCTGTTTCCTTTAATTATAAGGGCCAATACTTGAACACATATTTCTTTTACTTCCAAAATTCATATTGGCTCTCTTTGTGGAAGGAAATAAATAATCATTTCTGATCAGGAAAATACAAAATCTGTTAGTTTTTTAAAACAAAGAACAGAAGTTATAGACATCTGGTCTGCTGAAGAGTTGGTTCTAAATTTTACATCATTAATAAGTTTATACTGAAATATAACAGAACTAAAGTACTACCATTAGCAATATAAACTGAACCTGAATCATGGTTGCCAATCTCCAGGTGGTAGCTGGAGATCTCCTGGGATTACAAGTGATCAGTTCACCTGGAGAAAATGGCTGCCTTGGAAGGTAGACTCGATGGCATTATACCCCATTGAAGTCCCTCCCCTCCCCAAACTCTGCCCTCTTCATGATCCACCCCCCAAATCTCCAGGTATTAACCAACCCAGAGCTGGCAACCCTAACCTGAATTCTTCCTCTGATATTATTTAATAGGAACAATTAATTCTGTGTTTAAAAATGAACAACATAATCTGAAACATCTTTGTTAATTTCATTTGATTATTAGAGCTGTTGTGCATTGAACAATGGTTGTGGACATCTTTGCCTGGCGACTGGAGGCAACTAGTTTCTTTATTAGGTTATTTGAATTGGATTGGCTCTTGACTTTCAACCCTGTCCCCAAACTTACATTATACGCTACACTCGAGTTCACTCCTGTAATTATCTCGGGGTATTTTTATTTCCACATTACATTGAGGTCACCCCGGTTTCGCCCCACACTTGTCCCGGGATACACGGATGCTGTTATAACCAGGGATAAATGCAAGGTATTGTGTCACGAGTTGAACTCTGATAAAACCAGGGATGAGATCCAAGTGTGGAAAGGACCTAAGTCACTTTTCCCTAGGAAATTAAGGCAGTATTGTCAGCCAAGCCTATCTTACATGTTATTACAAAAATAAATTAAAATAATAAAACATGTATGCTGAAAAAAACTGAATATTCCATTAAAAATATTCCACTTTAAAAATGCATGCTGTTGAATTTAGCTGAACTGTGAAGCCTTGCAGGAGAAAGGATTCATGCAATCATTTTCGGTTGCACAGTGATTTTTTATTTGCAGCTATCATGTGGTAGGCACCTACATCTATTCTGTCTTGTGAATGGTTTGAAGCTCTACGGAAAAAGAAAAACTGGGCTGCACCCAGCAATGGGCCAACAGAACAATAGAAGAAATGCCAAGTGATAGATAACGGATTTATTATAGAGTCCCTACATATTTCACTGTGCAGGATTCATCAGGGGGAATCAGAACATTCACCTAGTGCTGTCCACAGCAATTACATTGTCCCCCCCCACCCCCTGTTATGGAGAAGACCGTATGAATGAGTCATAAGGGAATTAGATAAGCATATGGAGCAGAGGTCCGTCAGTGGCTATTAGCCACAAGGTATAGATAGGGACTCTGGGGCAAGTGATGCTCTGTCATCTTGGTGCTTGGGGGGGGTCAACAGTGGGAGGGCTTCTAATGTCCTGGCCCCACTGGTGGACCTCCTGATGGCACTGGTATTTCTGGCCACTGTGTGACTCAGAGTGTTGGACTGGATGGGCCTTTGGCCTGATCCAACATTGGCATAAAAAACAAAACAAAACACCATCTTAAAAGGTGGTTCCTTATCACCAAAGGTTTTGTTAGCTATGAGGGGGCATCTCCCTCTTCAGCCATTTCTCAGGTGGGGAGCTACAAACAAACAATGGCTTAAAGTGTTTTCCATTCAGAGAGTATGATCAGCAAGCCCTGCCTTCGGTCTTAATTCGCTCTCCATCATGGTTCTATAGCTAGATATGATTGGCTAATGGCTACATGGCATCATTACTTTTGTTGCATCATCCCTGATTGGCTAGGATTGGTTAGGCAAAGGGAAAGCCAGGAAGAAGGAAAATGGTGCCAAAATAGCAGCACCAGCAGAGAGGAAGTCACAGCTGCAGAAAAAGAAGGGTTCTTGAAGGGAACATTTCAGCCTCCCCCCTCCACATTCCTTTTTTACTCTAAAAATGACCACAGCCAAATAGTGAGTGTAGCAGAACAGCTATTTAGAGTTCATATGGTGACCACGGTATGGCAGGCACAACAAAAAGAGTGAGGGTTTGGTGAGGGTTTATAATCTCCTTTAGATTGCCAAAATAAGGGCAAGGGGCATGTGGGGCGTGGAGAGAGTAAGCACCACCAGGCATGAACCTATCTAGGAGCCATGGATACAAACTTAGATGTGTAAAAGAGAGACTTTCCTAGTCCTGTTCTATTAGACTAACAGTACTATCCTATACAGAAGTACTCCAGTCTATGCCCATTGAAATCAGTGGATTTAGACTGAAGTAACTCTGCATAGGACTGCTCTGTTAGACACAAGAGGTTTTCCGATAGGTTGTGCCCTATCGCTCCAGCTATTTATAGCATTGTCAGCAGAAATGATGCTGACAATAAGAAATGATGCTCTGCAGATGTTAATTAGTACAGCAGTCGTTTCAGCAGAGAGCCCTTTGATTTGTTCTCTCCCCCCCCCCCAATCTTATGAAAAGAAAATCAACTGTGCTATGTGGCTGATGGAGTTATGCTCTCTTATAGACCCTCATTTGCCTAATGACCCCCCCAAAAATGTTTTATTTACTCATCATTTCTAGTAAGGGTGTTTTAGTGCTGATGCTAACACTGATGGAATTATAATACTGTGGCAAACAGTTGATTCACAGTCGGTCGCCACACCTAAAAAGAAAAACCCCATGACTAGTATCAAATTACTGTGAATCTGTAAGGTTAACCGCCAGATCTTGAAAGGCATTTCAGTATTTCTAGGCAGCAAGCCTCATTTCAAGATCTTACGCAGTCCAATAAAACACCCCCTGCAGATGGGTCTAGTTGCACCAAGTGATATTGGAGGGGGGAGGATTCAAATTACTGCTAAGAGGCGACGGCAAAGCCGCAGATCCCAGAGATTAACAAGAGTTGTCACGATTTCCTTGCTCAGAATTCTGCTTTTCCCCAGTGGATACTGTTCACCTCCTTTCCACATTTGCATCTCGCTCTCTCTTTTGCAGAGGCATGAGTGGGCTGTTTCTTTATTTTTAGGTTTCCCCCCTCCTCTGCCATAACCTGAAGATTTATTCTTCCTCTGCTGCTTTTCCTAGACAGGTAAACACATCTGTGGGAGACGCCGAGGCCTTTCACAGTTGTGGAAACGTATCAGAAGCATAGGAGTGCCTTGGTGTTGCAGCATTTGCACACACCCCTCCCCTCTCATGCACGCCTGCATGCACGCACACAAACTCAGGTTGTTGCTCTTTGCAGGCATATTTTCTTGCTGATTACAAGTATGGCTTAATCAGTAGCAGAGGGAGAAGAAGAGAGAGGCCAGGGACTGCAGCCCCCTGAACCAACAAGCCTGGACCAGCATGGACTGACTCACTGGCACACCCAAGGTGTGAGGAATGGGATGGGCATTGGATGCCCATCCATGTCCCTTTAAAACAGCAGCCATGCAGCGTGCTGTGCCCCTAGCACATTTCTGTTTGAGAAATAAATCTCTCTGAAACTGCTTGTGCCTTCTTCCAAAATTCACTCAGGCATTATCTCTCTGACATGACCTTTTCCCGGTATCTTGAGGAAATAAGGGAAAGGCCCAGTGAACGGCAAAGTGGAATATGGAACGACCTCTGTGGGTTACCTGGCATGTATTGCATCTCTGATACAATACACAGAGATCAACTACAGTCGGCCTGGGATTGTGTCTTCTGGAATCTTATCAGTAGCTGTGCCGTTTTAAGTTCCATGGAATTAATAGTTACACATTTTGTGGACTGAATAATCAACTTCCATTCAGTACAGACAGATCACCAGGGTAAAATGGGTTTTCATAGAGCATATCCTAAGTGCGTTCTGTCATTTCAAGAGCAACACACACACACACACAAAAATGGGGTGTCCAGCCATTGTTAAAAATTAACTATTCCTGTTTCATTGCAGTTCCAGATTATCAAGAGCAGGATATCTTTCTGTGGAGAAAGGAAACTGGGTTTGGATTCAGGATTCTTGGCGGCAATGAACCTGGGGAACCTGTGAGTGTTTCTGAAATCTCCAACCAGTTTTACAGTTTTATCTGTTTCCCTGGCTTGAACCTCATGACTGTGCTAGCAAAAAATAAAATTAATCGGAACCAGTGCTCAGCTATGCTTTAAGTGTTGATCCGAGTTCATGGGGAGAGAGGACCATGTCTACCAGCTGAGCCCCTTGAGCTGTTTTACCGCAGCGGCTGACCAGAACATTAAACAGATGTTAGCCACTCTGGGCTGCTGCTGATCTAGGTCACACTCAAGCCAGGGCTTCTGATCTCATTACCAGTCCCCTGAGCTGTCTAGCTGTATAAACACAGACTCATTCAGCAGAACTCTGTGGCTCAAATACGTGAAACAAAGGAGGAGGAAGGATGGCACGGAATCTAATCAGACTAAAACTCTCCATTAATAATATCAGATTGGCCAGTTGGAAGGAGAATCTTTAACTATTCAGGGGGCAGAATTCTAGAAATGCCTGCCCTCATCAGGGGTGTATTCTTTAGAGAACGTTGCTCTGAAACCTAGGTGAATGGACGAAGATGACCCATACTGAGTCTGGCCCGGTATTACCTACTTGGACTGGCACTTGCTCTCCAAGAGAGGCCTTTTCCAGCCCTGCATCTTTAACTGGAAATGCCAGGGATTGGATTTAGGATGTCCCACATGCTAACATACGCTGTACCACTGACAATTTATGTGCTCTCCATACACCTCATTCCACAAGGGTACAGACCGTGCCAATTTTGCATTCAGCGTATCACTTAACCATTTCATTAGGTTAGATTCCCTCTGCTCATGCAGACTAGGATTCAACCTACTGTTTTAATTCTGTAATTTGTCATTGATAGGGTCGGTACCGAGTAGCACTCAGTCCAAAAGCTTTACAGTGAACTGGAGGTTCTAGCCTCGAGGTATTTCTGGGGATGTAGCCAGATTATAGCCGACACTTCTCTGTGCTACTGCTGGGGCTGGTGTCGGCTCAGCCTGCACTGTGTAATACAACACTGTGCCTCACCTGGGCGATACTTCCACACGTAAGAAATGAAGACAAAATGTGTGATGCACGACAGGGACCTAGGGTCCCTCCTGGTGTGCAGGTGGCCTTAGAGGAATTTTAAATTCCTAGATGTGAAGGCATCAACACCCCTTGTGGAGTAACCATCACTGTGAGCATGGCAGGCAGGCAGAGGTGCTTGGTTCGTGTACAGAGGCCTCCTCTAGGTTCTGGTATATGCCAGTGATCATCTACCCCTACCGCTCCCTAAAGGACTGGTAGGGCCCTCTCCCAGTATGCAGGAATATACGTGAACTCTGATGCTGTGGTTGGGATGGACATACAAAGGACTTAGAGAATGTGTTGGAGCAATTCATTTTTTTTTTCCTTTTCAATTGGGGGGAGTCCAACTGTCTGGGATAGTAAAGATACTTTAGCACTGCCTGTGAAGCTGGCTGGTTCTTTGGAGCCTTTCCTTAACGGTGTGCAGCTCAGGTCAACAGTGGCTGGCTTCTCTGTTTGCTAAACCTCTGTTTGCTGCTTTGGATGCAGCTGGCACCACCCCGCTGTGCTAATTGCTGTACAAGCACCACCAATCTGTATTACATGGTCTAGTTGGTTAAAAGATGTCTGAGAGTAAAGGATCCTGCTTTGGTAACTGTGGATTAGGTGAGACTGCTCAATGCCTCTGATCTCAGACACATGCATATTTTCCACAGATTTACATTGGTCACATCGTGCCACTGGGTGCTGCAGATGCTGATGGTCGCCTACGATCAGGGGACGAATTGATCTGTGTGGATGGGACTCCCGTGGTCGGGAAGTCGCATCAACTTGTAGTCCAGCTTATGCAACAGGCAGCCAAGCAAGGCCATGTCAATTTAACCGTCAGGCGCAAAGTGGTGTACACAGGTAGGCTGCCATGTGATTGTGCAGGTGTTTTATTTTTACTCTGGATGAAAGTGAACTACTTTCTGAAGATCAAAAGCCTGAGTTGTGGCAAAAAATAGCAATGCACAGGGTTTTGTGTTTCATCTTCAGCGCTTGTTGCTGAGGCTGCCCAGACTTGGCATAAATATAGACTGAATGCTATCGGCTTATGATTTTGACTGTTAATACTCAGTGGGACCTGTTGCTGCTTTTTCAGGGACATGATCGTTTCTTCATTATAATTGAATGTGCAGTTTTTAAAATATTTTAAACATATTTTTGCAATGGCGCCAATCTACAGGGAAATGGTCTCTGGGTATTTCGCGGGAGTTACCTTTGGCTATTTACTGTACTATTGGCGAGGACAGCATAGTAGTACCCAGAAATAATTCATTTATTTATACTGCACTTTTCTGCCCATGGGAGACCTGAAGTAGCTTACAACGTCATTCTCCCCTCCTCCGTTAGATCCTCACAACAACAACCCTGTGAGGCAAGTAGGGATGAGAGAGACTGGCTTACCCAAAGTCACCAGCGGGTTTCCCTGGCAGAATGGAGATTGAAAGCTTAGTCTCCCAGATCCTGGTCTGATGGAGGGATCTTTGATTCTCGAAAGCTCATACCCCTGAAACTCTTGTTGGGCTCTAAAGGGCTATTGGAGTTGAACACCTAGCTGTCCTACTGCAGATCAACAGGGCTGCCCTCTGAAACAGATCTTGGTCCAGCATTCTAACTACAACGCCATGCTGGTTCTCTTATTTTTACTGAAATTATATTTAATACCGAAGGTTCTGCATCCTGAAAACATCTGACTCACTGTGCAGAATGTGGAGTTCCACATTCTGTTTCCCGCGGAGGCCTGGAAACGTTGATATTAAAAGTCTATATAAATCCACGTGGAACCACCAAAATAAACCATCAGGAAAACTGAAGCAGTTGTAAAGCATTGTGTCTCTGAGAATGTCTTCCTGAACAGATAGGTCTTGGATTAAGGGCCAGTTTTGGGTTTGGGGCTCTGGTCACCCAGTGCCCCCACCGAGAGCAAGCACAAGATGCTAATTTGTGTCAGTTGACCCAGATACAGAAACTGAGTAACTTGGCGATCTTGAGTTCTTTCTGAAGTCACTTTGTGAAAAGCACAGTCTCTTGTAAAGACTGTTGACTTAGAATTGCATCTTTCTTAAATAGTTCCAAAAGCAGAGAACGAGGTGCCATCTCCAGCCTCATCGCATCACAGCAGCAACCAGCCTGCTTCTCTGACAGAGGAGAAGCGGACTCCACAGGGAAGCCAGAACTCCCTCAATACTGTCAGTTCAGGCAGTGGCAGCACCAGTGGAATCGGAAGTGGAGGAGGTGGTGGGAGCGGAGTGGTCAGCACGGTGGTGCAGCCCTACGATGTGGAAATTCGCCGGGGAGAGAATGAAGGCTTCGGCTTTGTCATTGTGTCTTCGGTTAGTCGGCCAGAAGCTGGAACAACTTTTGGTAAGTCCCAATTTATTTATTTATTTAAGAATCGGAGGACTTCTGTAGCTTTGTCTCTTTGGGCCAAGCAATGTTTGATCCTCATAAGTGCTTTTGTGTTTCAGAAAAGTATTACCTAATTTACCACACTACTGTAGGTATCTTGTTTAACTAAGGCTGGGGAAATGCTGTGGCTTAAATCGGGAGATGCCTCGATTAATTAGGTGGGATTTCCTGATGTTTGTCCACAGTTTTGATCACTCACAAGTAATCTCATTAACACTCCATGTATGACCAACAGGAGAATTTAACTCCCCCCTTGGTTTTTCAGGACAGTTTTTACAAGAAAAAAAAACCCAGGTGAGGTGTCACTGTTACAATGAGAAAAGCCAATGCCCAAATAGTAGTTAACAGTTCATCAGTGTGCCCTGTTCTCATTAAGAACATAAGAAGAGAACATAAGAACAGCCTTGCTGGATCAGACCAATGGTCCATCTAGTCAAGCATCCTGTCTCACACAGTGGCCAGCCAGTTCCTCTGGAGGGCCAACAACAGGGCAAAGAGGCCTGATGTCACCTCCTGGCTCTGGGATTCAGAGGATTAATTAATATAATTGCAAAATCAGGCTTTGGACGGGTGTTAACCTCCAGGGTCTTGGTTGAAACCAGTGTTCCCTCTAAGCTGAATTAGTGTGAGTTAGCTCACAGTTTTTTCACCTCCAGCTCACAGATTTTTGTCTCAGCTCAGGGAGGACGGCTCCAGAGCAAACTGATTTATGCAGTAGCCAAATCGCTTGCTCACAATTTTATTGCCAGTAGCTCACAAAGCAGAATTTTTGCTCACAAGACTCCACAGCTTAGAGGGAACATTGGTTGAAACCTAAACCAGAGGGTTTGAAACAAATATGCAGACTGACATTTTGAACTCTGAATAGATGGGCTAATGGCTACAGCAGCAAAGACTGTCACTCACTGAGCCTTTCCCCAGGGGCAGAGCCATTGTGTGCCTGTGTATAAGCAAGTGGCCTTCTGTAGCAGATGGCAACTGCGGGAGTAGCCGAGGAGATACCTTAGAAACACTGGTGCTGAACGGGGGGAATGACTTACCTTCAAACATATTCAAAGCTTCAAAAGTCTGAAATCATGTTAATAACCTGGTTGGAGCCATGTTAAAATAACCTGTTGTTTTTTTAAATTAAACAATCAGTGAAATTACACAGGTGAATAACTCATCTGTCCCATTAAAGCTTAAAAGCCCATTTTAAAGGCAGGTGGATTTTGCTGCCCCTGTAGAATCCAGTCACTGCACTTGCCTTCTTTATTTCTTTAAGAAGGTTTTTCTGCTCTCAGACTAGCCCGATAGTGGAAGCTAAGCAGGCTGGCCATGGTTAGTCACTTGAATGGGAGACCTCTTGATGTCTCTTGCCCCCGTGGATTTGCCATAAATCAGCTGCAAACTGACCGGCACTTTACACACCCAGGCTCATGTTGACATAGAAGTGAACCTCCAGATTGAAGGGGTCTCAGGATATATAAAGATTTAAAGGCTGAAGCCAGCACCTTGAACTGTTCTGGGAAGCCAACTGGTAGCTGGGCCAGCTGTTGTATGATTAGTTGCATGTGGTGGCAACACCCTGCCCCAGACACAAAGGCAAGGAGCTGTATTCTGCTCCAGTCCATTCCAGACTCTTAGGAGACACGCACATGCTTAGATGTTGAAAAAATGAGTGAATTGTTTGGTTCTTCAGTGACAGAGTTAACTCTGTCTCTGATACCTTTGTGACCCCTCCTCAATATCCGTAATGTCTAAAGCGTCATAAACCCTTGGAGTGTTTGGGAAGCACCATTTAGCTCAAGCTGTGTCAGCCAGTAGTAACACAGGGCAATTCCAGGCAAGGAAGGGCTCTTAGAGTTTCAGGGTATTTACTTGCATAAGCATTTCAAATGGCCAGCATCACATTTAAAAAGGTTCTTGCCCCACATGTTATAGTATTTGTGTACACTGTACTTAGCAGTGCCATGGAAATTGCTGGACTATATGTGGTGAGAGCATAGGGCACTTCTTCAAGAAGAGCCAGCAGCTCTGGCCACATGGCTTAGTATTTTGTCTGCGGCCTCATCCTGTATCTATCAAGTCTTAGTCTTGACCCTTGTACTGAAAGTTGTGGATGTGTCAAATGCATCAAGCCCTGTTGATTTGGGATTGGCCCTTCCAATATCAGAGGAGATGTGGTTCCAATCTTCAATCAACAATTGTAGGTTACTATACACTTATTTTTGTCTCGTCCCAATTATGCAAGCAAATCTGCTATAGCAAATAAGACCATGGCTACAGGAGGAAAAAGAAACAGGAGAGATTTTTAGCTCCACAGTTATTAAGAGTATCATGGTTTAAGTCTAAATCTGGATAAGCCTGTCCAAAACAATCACCGTGTTGCATTAGAGAGGGGCTTCAGTTCCTCTGAGTCTCTGATTTGAACTTGCTAAATCCAGGGCTTTTTTATCACAGGCTTTAAAATGTGATGTTACATTGAATCAGCAATGGGCATCTCATCTCCCAACTTCCTATTCACAACATAAATGTCTACAGCTGTGGATTATAACAGCAGTAATTTATAATTAGATTGTAAGAGGGGAAGAAAGGTGCACTTTCCCCCCTCTAAAATGATCCCCTTAGAACTGACGAGTGGTGAAATGCTGGTATCCCCTGGCAGTCCCCAGAGAAGAGAAAAGTGCAATTGGAACGAAGTACAATAGCAGTTTGATCCCAAAAGAGTCCCTCTCTGCCTTCCCACGATAGCTATTAAGAGGCCATCATTGCAGATAATGAAGCAAGGTACAATCATTAAGCCAGCCAAGGCCCACCAAATTGCTTGTGAATCTTTGGTACAAAAGACATAATAGGGAGAGAAAAATCCTGCCTTGGCAGTCCCCGGTTTCCAATCTGCATACTCCCCCCCCCCCCCCCACGCTTTAATGAAGTGTTGTGACATCCACGGGAATGGCCTCTTAAAGAAGAGTATTCTAATGGTTCTACCTGTCAAATCCTGTTTGAGTATAAGATGGCAAACGTGTTCATTTTTGAAAGAAGCTTCCGTGATGTACTGCTTGTGGCTAGAAAAATATGTGCTAGGTGAAAGCAAATACATGTTTTGACTTGGGGTTTTTTTCTCCTCCCTGCTCCCCATGAAAACTTCTCTTACCCCCACATACTGCATGAGACGCTTGCCCTTGGCTACACAATGCTTGCCTCGTACCATAGAGTTTCCCTTTATATTAGTTGTTATGTAGGTAGTCGTGTGGAGACGGGCTGCGCTAGTTCAAAATTGTGTTGGCCTGAATACTAAGGGAGGAGTCCTTCACTACACTGCTTACATTCAGAAGGAACTTAACCGATAAAACCGGTGTAAGCTGCATAACAGTCCATTCTTTCAGTCACTGCCTTCCAGTGATGTGTGGGCATTTCTTTATGTTGCCATTTTTTAACTCTTCCTTTGTTGTGATCTTTCTGGAACCACCACACACATACGTACGTCTAAAACTACTAATAAAAGTTATGGTAGAAGTGTATCTTGGGATAAATGGATTACTATTGTTTCCTACTTAGAATAATGCTGGAGTGATAATTATAACCATGTACCAAGTCATCAGATCGATTGTGGCAGCCTCTAGTTGCTGTTCTCTGGCCCCGGTCACACGAAAGGTTTTGGGCCGGGAGAGGGACGGATCGGGGGCGCAGCAAACGGGCGCGATCCCACCGCAACATCTGGGAAGTGTTGCGCACTCATCCCCGATCCGGCCCTTCCACCCGAAAAGCCGCAACAAAACTAAACCACCTACCGAGGTGGACCTTCCAGCACGGCCGCATCAAGCCCGGCTGTGGGATCGCCGGCATGTCCTTCTGCTGGCGCATCCCAGGGTCCTGGCTGAACTGCACATGCTCACACATGCGCAGTTCGGCAGCCTCCCTTTCCCCACCGTGGCTTCCCCTGGCATCTGATCGTGCCGGGAAGGGAATGCGCCGCGGCTCAGGGGATCAATGTGATCCCGCCGCGGCGTCTCTATTTTGGCTTCCAAAAGCCACACTTTGCCCGTAACTCTCCCCCCCCCCCCGTGTGGCAGGGACCTCTGTCTATCTTTGTGTCCCGACCTTCCACTAAGTATCTCAGGGTACCAGACATGGTGTGTCCCCAACATGTCAGCGGAATCACCCAAGGTCATTCAAGGCTGACTGAGGAGTTGAATCTGATTGGTCCCCAGTCCTAATCTACCTATGGCTTCACACCATATGGAAGTGTTGGGAAAACTAAGTAGGATCAATATATAACAAATTTGGGGAATGAAAAGGCAGAACTGAAGGCAAAATCTTGTTAGAAAGAGAATTTGGACCCTCACATCAGGTTCAGTTTGAACCTGGAGTTTGAGACCAAAGGATGGCTTAGAGACTAAAGCTGAGTGCCAGAGTTGAATCCAAACGACCCAGGCAAGAGTTATACCGGAGTAAAATAGCTGAAGAGATAGGTGAAGAGAGAAGCTCAGTCAGTGTCTTGAGCCAGATAAAATGCAGCCATAGCAGCTTGCAACATATTGAAATCTAGAAGTGAAAAACAGAGTGCTGTGGGCCTGTCCTGTTGAAGGCAATCCCCGTTTCCTTGGTCTATAAACAGCCATGCATGCAGGCTAGCTGGGGCTGGCCAATGGAGCCCATTAACTGTTATGATCCGTTTGGTATAGTTTATAAATTATGTCACACTTCTTAAATTAAAAATGTTACTTAAGAGAAAGGATTTTAAAAATAGATGCGTTAGAAAATGTAGAACAAAACTAA
This sequence comes from Gekko japonicus, assembly GCF_001447785.1. Taxonomy (NCBI): domain Eukaryota; kingdom Metazoa; phylum Chordata; class Lepidosauria; order Squamata; family Gekkonidae; genus Gekko; species Gekko japonicus. The sequence goes on along the minus strand of NW_015171511.1, from coordinate 866,176 downwards.
AAACAGTGCCTTCCCCAGACTGCGCTCACCCTGCTTTAAATAATTTAAAACCCTTATAATGACGATGTTCACTATATTGTAGTATTGGTAATGCCCTGACCTCGATAGCCCAGGCTAGCCCGACCTTGTCAGAAGCGAAGCAGTGTCAGCCCTGGCTGCTGTTTGGATGGGAGACCACCGAGAAATACCAGGGTCATGACGTGGAGGCAGGCAATGGCGAACCACCTGTGAATGTTTCTTGCCTTGACAACCCCACAGGGTTTGCTTGACAGCAAAAAAAGAAGAAGTATTATTAATAATAATACTTAGCATTTGTGTTTCTCTTTCAGTGTATGAAGGGTTTTACATAACCATAGAAATGGAAACAGCACCCCAGCAATATAGGCGTATTAGTATCCCCCTATCACTGATGGGGGCACTGAGACCTAGTGAGTCTGTGGCTGAGATGAAATATAAATCAAAAGTTTCTCAGATTATTGTTCAGTGTCTTAGCCATTGTGCTACACCATGTTATATCTGCAGGCTCTTACATATATTAGCTCTCTGTAGATTTTCTGTTCACATGAACTGGAGTCCACCCGTCGTGTGTGTGAGGAGTATGTTACACACGATTGCCAACTTCTATGACCTGGATAAAGCGTGCATTTTCCATCCAGGTACAGCTTCCATTCATGCAAGACAGAACTCTGATTCTCTGGTGGTCCAGGGTGGGGCAGTCTCCACATATGGGAAGTAGCTCCTCCCTGAAGGCAGGCAGAGTCACTGACGATTTAGATCCCATGGTGGAGGAGCTTCTCCCCAAGCTCCAAGTCTTCGCCCTGCCTGCAGGGCAGTAAGGGGTTGGCGGCTGATCTCCATTTAGAGCTCAGCGATCCCGGTTCCAACAGCTTCTCTTTTTGTCTCTCGTCTTTTCTTTTTATTTCTGTGTTCTCCCCCCCCCCCCTTCTGGCTTGGGGCAGTGGAGCTTGAGGTCATAGAGGTAAATGGCTTCAAGCTGTCCCGGTGGGTTTTCACTACTCTGCAAACCCTCCAATGATCCTCCTCATGAGTAGAGGAGATCATTTTCCAGGAAGCCACCTTTCCACAGCGTGACCATTGGGGGAGATTTCCTGAGAGGGATCCAACCCCCCCCCCCAGTCCTTCATTGCTTAGAGTGGAATGGACAGCTTCAGGCCAGGAACTTCCCCAGTCACTCCAGAGGCCCATGGAGTGTTTGTGGCTGCCTCACTGGGAGTTTTCTTCCTTCTCCCTCAGCGGCTATAAGGCTCCTCGCGCGCACCCAATTACCTTGTGGTGAGGCAGCCTTCGGGATTCTTCTAGCTCCCACAACAGGGTAAGATGATGCTCACCCTCTAGCTCTGGCTCTAGGAAGGGAGGAAAGCAGGTCTCCTTATTCTCCCCCTTGCTCTAAGTGGCGTAAAGAGGTTCCATCTGTGATTATGCCTCCAGGGACCGTAGTCCTCTAATGGGCCAGGTTTCCGATGACTCCTCAGAGTTTTCTTCCACTAGGGAAGTGGGAGAACTTTCAGAGGAGGAACTGGTGTTCTGCTTGGAGTCACGAAAGGAATGGAAGCACTTCTTGGGATTACCTGCCTTATTTTGCATGGGAAGAGCCTTCTTTTTGTCCTTATCCTCTATCAGGTACTTATCCATGCCATCCCCCAAAAGAGTAATAACCTTAAAAGGGATGCTAACCACTCGATTTTGGGTGGCTGGGTCAACTTCCCAGTTACACAGCCAGGTGGAGTGCCTGGCAGTGACACCGGATGCTATAGCTTTGGCTGACCGCTGAATTTCATCTAAGGATGCATCCACAGAGAAGGCTGCTGCTAGAGTGATCTTCTTAAGTTCATCCTTCAACTCTTTTGAGATGTCTTTGTCAGCTGCGAAGAAATCTGAGGCCCAGTAGTAAACTGACCTAGAGAAGAAGGGGTTCACCATGGAGGCCCTGAAGGCAGCTGAAGACGCCTCTAAGTCCTTACAAAGGGATTGGTCTATTCTTCTATCACATGGGTCCCTAGGGAGGCCATCCAATTCTTTTGAAATGACCGAGGTGGAACACAGGCTGACAACTAGGGCATCCACTACTGGGAGTAGTGCATAGTAACTTAGGAAAAATCTTAGGAAAGATCTCCTGTTGGAAAAGACAAGTCTGCATTGTAGTAACTAATGGTTTTCCACCATCTGTCTTCTAAGAGTTGCTGGCAGCCCAAGCCTCCTGGGACCGCTAACCACTCCTTTCACAGACCAGCCAATCAGGCCTCTCAGGGTACAAGGAAGAGCTCTTCTGCATGACTCTTCCAGCTGTCCAGCCCCGCCAAACATTGGAGTTTGTCTTCAACTTTTTGCAGATTGCTGGAGGTTATTAGTGAGTGATTGGTGGATTCTGGACACAGTCTCACATGCCTACTCTCTGGAAGTGCAAACCTTTCCCCACAGCAGATTCATACAAGTGTTGGGACACAAAGAAACACAGGCTGCTTCTTCAGGCGATCAACATCTGCTGGATATTGGCTCCATAGAGCTGGTTCCAGAGAACTAGAGATCTTCAGGGGTCTATTTAATCTTCTTCATTGTTCCAAATAAGAATGAGGATGTGATGGCCATTCTGGACTTGAAATGACTGAATTGCCAGATAAAGAAGTGGAAGTTCTGGATGGAAACTCTCAGGTTGATAATCTCTGCTATTCAGGAAAAGGACTTCTTAGCTTCAATAGATCTATCAGAGACATATTTTCATACACTGATTTGGGACACTCACTGGAGATTCCTCCATTATGCCTACAGAGGAAGACACTTCCAATATTGGGCTCTTCCGTTTACTCTCAAGACCGATCCGAGAGTATTCACAAAGGTGCTGGTTTCCCTGGTAGCTGTCCTCAGAACCCAGGGCATTTCATTTTTTTCCTTATTTGGATGACATTCTTATCGAGTCTCCCTTGTTCCAGCAGGGAGCATCCAATGTGGAGAAGACCCTCGCCTGTCTGCATGCTTTGTCATGAACAGGGAGGAGAACTGCCTCATATCCACACAGCGGGTACTTCCTCTGGGGGTCAGGACCAGGTCTTCCTGTCTCAAGAGAGGAAAGAGAAAATCCTTTCCCTGCTGAGGGGGTATCCTGCAACAGTCTCGCTTGGAAGTCATGCTTCTGGGGAGATTCCTGGGGATGCTCATTTCTTGTTAGGATGTTGTCCCTTGGACAAAGTTCTATGCTCGCCCTCTCCAAAGGTTTCTTCTTCCCTTCCAAGATGAGATAGCTCACAAAAGACGCAAGATCATCCAACTTCCAAGCAATCTCCTTCAGGAATTACAGTGGTGGCTGCACCCATCCAGACTCCTAGAGGGGTCCCCTCTCAGAGATCCGAGCATGTCTCAGCTAACCACAGATGCCAGCCTCCTAGGATGGGGAGCCCACTCTCATGGCAGGATGGCACAAGGCCTCTGGTCTCAGGAGGATACATGGTGGAGCATCAACTTTCTGGAGCTCAGGATGAAAAGGTTGGGTCTTTTAGCCTTCCAGGATCTTCTAGTCAGGAAGGACATCCTTGTTCGTACAGACAATACGACTGCCAAGTTCTACATCAGTCTCCAGGGAGGCATGAGATGCAGCTGTCTTCATGCGGAAGTGACACTGATACTGCGTTGGGTGGAAACATGTCTCAAGCCGATCAAAGTGGTACATGTAGTTGGTACATCCAACTTCATGGTGGACTGGCTCTCTGAACCAGGCAGAGTGAATGCTGAACAAGGAAATCTTCTGCCTGGTCAGCCACAGATTTGGCACTATAGAGGCGGATCTCTTTGCATCAGAGCTCAATCATCAGGTGCCCAGATTCACTACAAGGACGAGATGCCCCAGGGAATAGGCATAGCTGCTCTAACTGTATTATTATTATTATTATTATTATTAGTAGTAGTAGTAGTAGTAGTAGTAGTAGTAGTACCCTGCCCTCCCCGCGAGCAGGCTCAGGGCGGCTGTACAAGTCCCCTCCCATTCAGCTAATTCAAAGACTGACTCAGAGGATCATAGGCCTGTGGCCTGGCTGAAGTATTCTGCTCAGCCTTAAGGTCTTGGATTTTTTTTCTACAAGGCACCCTGTAGGGTCCCCTATTCACTCTTTGGTCTTGTCTGTTCTTTGCTATAATTATATGGGTTGATATCCCTTTGTTTGGCTGTTGGGTGGTGTTTTTTTTTTGGGGGGGTGTTGACCTGTTTGTTAAACTCGTGGTTAAGAGTTGGAATGCTTTGGAACCAGGCTAGGACCATGGGGAGAAGCTCCTCCCCCATGGGATCTAAACCACAGTGACCCTGCCTCTCTCTGGGGATGAGCTACTTCCCATATGTGGAGGCTCCCCACCCTGGACCACCAAGAAGGGAGGTTCACGGTAAGTGAAACAAACCTTCCATTCATGAGAATGGAAACTGTATTTGCATAGAAAATCCTGGCATTGCCTAGTGCACACAAGACAGCAGCTGTGCAAATCTAGTGCATAGCAGAGATACGCAAGCTCCCAATATGCACCACTAGTGGGCTCCCAGTTTGTGTGAACTGAGTTTAACATCTACAAAACGCTGTTCATTTTTAGGTACATGTTGTCTATTTATGGCCGACACATATTGCATAATGGTCCCATATTTGACCCATGATATTTGCTCACTATTACAATGTCCCCATATTTTGAATTTGTTCTGCAAAGCTGGAAGTTTACTTATTTTTCCAGTGTTGGGATGTCAAAATGTGAGCATTGAGTAACATAACTGAAGCATTGTCCTATAAGTATACAAGTTGTCAAGAAGTTTAATGAAAATCTTGGTATATTTTAAAAAAATGTTATGAGCTTATATCCCAAAAAAGGCCAACCATGCCACAAGGCATGGGGATATGTTCCTATTTCTCAAATGTGCTTCCAGCATGGATTGGGATTTTGTGTGTAGATATGCTGAGTTCTGTTGTGAGATACCAGAAAGAAAAAATTCTAAAATACCGTATTTTTCGGACCATAAGACGCACCTAGTTTTTAGAGAAGGAAAACAGGGAAAAAATATTCTGAACCCTGGGGCTCAGTATTCGGTCCATAAGACGCACACACTTTTCCCCTCACTTTTTTTGGAAAAAAAAGTGAGTCTTATGGTCCAAAAAATACGGTAGCTTTCTCATAAATTTACTGTGTAAGGCCTTTTAAATTCCCTTTTGTCACATTGGTTCCCTGTTTTAACTAATTCTCATAATCCCTCATTTGTCACAATTTTGCAATTCCCTTTCAGTGCATGCCATATAGTTTCAGTGGCAAAGTGTGACATTATATAGCCTCTAAGAAATGAGACACTTTGGGCCCTCACCTTGGCTGCAGCATCATTGGGAATCCCTCAGTGTTTCTCTGGATTGCTGAGTTCAGTATCCATGAAGGTACTGGAAAGAGATAAGGGAATTTAAGATGATAATAAAATAAGATATAACAGCATGCTCCAGGGTCATTGTGAGAATGAATGCAGCCAGGGACATAAGCCAGTCAATGCTGAATGCTTTTATAGCCTATGGATTTCAGTTGGCGTTAAGCACACTATAAGGATTGATGGGCCTTAGAATGGACTTAAATTCGGCCACATTGTGCCTAAAGACTGAAAAAGAAGATCACTTGCTATGATCACCATACAGTTTAGGATCCTGAACATGGCCCATTGTCAGGAGATACAATCGCCATCACCTAGACATTGAATGTCAAGTAGCTGCCATGCTTGTGTCCATTTTTGATCAATTACATAAGAACATAAGAGACGCCAATGTTGGATCAGGCCAAAGGCCCATCGAGTCCAACACTCTGTGTCACAGAGTGGCCAGAAATACCAGTGCCATCAGGAGGTCCACCAGTGGGGCCAGGACATCAGAAGCCCTCCCACTGTTGACCCCCCCCCAAGCACCAAGAAGACAGAGCATCGCTTGCCCCAGAGCCCCTAGCTATGCCTTGTGGCTAATAGCCACTGATGGACCTCTGCTCCATATGCTTATCTAATTCCCTTTTGAAGCCGTCCATGCTTGTAGCCGCCACCACTTCCTGTGGCAGTGAATTCCATGTGTTAATCCCTCTTTGGGTGAAGAAGTACTTCCTTTTATCCGTTCTAACCCGACCGCTCTGCAGTTTCATGGAGTGCCCACGAGTTCTTGTATTGTGAGAAAGGGAGAAAAGTACCTCTTTCTCTACCTAATTGCTCCTGTTTTGTTGCAGCAAAGAAATAAAGAATTCATTGGATTAAGTAGTAGTGATGATGGCAGGAGAGAGAGTGCATTGATCCTAGATCACCAGTTCCTTCCTTGTCTTGAGTTCTAATGTGGAAATCAATTTCAAGGAAGCCAGTGGGATTTACGAATAAATGAATCTAAACAGATTCACGATGCAATCCTAAATGCACTTGGTTGTAAGTCTGCTTACCAGGGTACAGTCAGGGTGCTAGATAGAGCTTAGTTAGGTTTGAGAGGCTTGAGCTATTTGGGGCCCATTTGTCTTTTTGGGCTGGAGATCACAAACAGGGAAGAGTTATCAAATGGCTCCAAGGTGAGCAGTCCTGGAAAACCACACGTTCTAGTTCTATTCCTTTAGTGGCTCTGCTCCATGTCTCAGATAGTTCCTTTGTTCTTTGTAGGGGGAAAACCCAGTTCCTTATCACTTTTACCCATAGTGTGTTCATTAATAGAATGGATCACTATGGATTTAGGGGAAAAAACTATACTCTTATTCCTTAGTAGGAATAGAATTCTTTCATATTGGAGAAAGAACAAAACATTGGCAGAAGCTTAAAACTACTGGCTAAGAAGTTATTATAAATGAAAGAAAGTAAAAAGAGGGTTGCGTTCCCTTCTAGTGGTTTCAAGTTTGCAGTGAAAATCTTGTCTGGCTTTATTTTGGGGACTGCTGAGCATAGCTGCAGCCTATTCATGCGATTCTCAGCCAAATTAACAAGAGGGAATTTGTGACTGTGCAGATGGATTACTAAATGAGCCATAGAGAATAACCGGGTTGCGAGTTCTAATTTGTGCTCGCCAAGTCAATTGCCAATGTTTTGAACACTGGCAGCAAAGCTATCCTTTAATAACTTTTGCTTGATGCATTAATTAATTAACCCTTAACCTTCTCTTTCCCTTTTCAACCCTTTTTTTCCTTTCCCCTTCACCATGTTCCCAACGTTTATAAACAATTTTAAAAAATGCACACGCGCAAAAAAATTATATATTCGCAATATCAATAAAAAAGCAGGCAATGCATGTGTGGCCATGCCTCACAAAATAGGTCGGATTATTGAGGGAAGCCCAGCAGACCGCTGCGGGAAGCTGAAAGTGGGGGACCGGATATTGGCTGTTAACGGATGCTCCATCACCAACAAATCACATTCGGACATCGTCAACCTAATTAAAGAAGCCGGGAATACAGTTACTCTGCGCATTATTCCAGGGGATGGTAAAGTATACGTTCTGTCTATTTCTCCCAAATGATGATTGCTTTTGGAATGGTCCTTTTGAGTTGCTCGGAGCTGCTCACTCTTACAAGTACTGGCTTCTGAGAAGTACAAAAGCATTGGGCATATTGTGAAGGAAACTCCTCTGTTAACATTCAGCCTTCTTACTATGTTTTGCTTCTCTGTAGCTCTATCAGTGCTCACGTGGGGATGAGGGGAGAGATGCTACTGGCTCAGAGGAAAGTAGACTCTGTTCCCACAAGATAGTGGCTGCACGAGCCGAGAAACTGAAGGCCAGTCACCAAGCTAGTTTCACAGAATGACTGCTGTGTGCTCAGATTAGTGCTTTGTACTTGTGTGTTCAGAATAGAGTCGATTCAGAGCCTGGCACTCCCACCTTCTATCTCTTCCTTTACAGTTCTCCTGTCTATGTTCCCTTAAGTGCCTGCAAGACATATGGGTTCTGCTTTTCAGAGAGTTGCCAGGCAGAGTTCAATCTGATGATTTAGCTTTTAGGGGCATCTGCCACCAAAGGTGCACAACGGGAGGTGCAGGATTTGGGTTTGAATGCTGTGTCATTAAAGCGCTGGTACACTGCAGTCATACGATGCTGCAAAAGCACCATCAATTACACCAGTGCCCTGGATATGACATATGTTTTGCGTCTAGTGCACATTGGAGTATAGCTCCAG
>NW_015171511.1:785828-857978 GCF_001447785.1 Gekko japonicus | reverse complement strand
CTTGATACAGTTCTGTATACCTTGGACAATTTGACATTTTTGAGCAACCATTTTCTAGCAAGGCTTCTCAATGGATGTGTGTGTGTGTGTGTGTGTGTGTGTGTGTGTGTGTGTGTGTGAGAGAGAGAGAGAGAGAGAGAGAGAGAGAGAGAGAGAGAGAGAGAGAAGTCATGGGGTGGGTAGACATAATTTACAGATATAGGGAGGATGCTTATTTTCTCTAATGATCACAAGTGATTAGTTGGCGGTCCAGTGCAGTTCTGTGACCGTTCAGCCCATTACCTCTTTCCGTCTGTTGGTGTACAGTACCACCTGTTCTTCATAGAAAGACTACTTTCAGTATTTAGCTTGAGTCAGAGAAGAAGAATTGGGAAGCTAGTGGCTCCACCTTTCATTCAAAATTGTCAATCATACCCACTTCTTATGAAATCCTCTTCCTGGTTTGCAGTTCTAAAATACTATCACTTAAATCTGATGTGCATTCTGTGTCGTCCGAATCGGTTGTTTGTCTGGAAAGGATGGTTGTACATGTAAGGTTAAGATGTTGGTTTCTCCTCTTGTCTTTCCTCCATTTAAATCCTGGGAGTTTTATGTGGTTAGAAAAAGGTAGGAAAGCAAAAGGCAATTAAAAAGGTATCACCATATTTTAAGTTTGTTGAAAATAAGTTTTTTCTCTCTTTGAATTGTGGAAGATTTTTTTCTTCAGTGCTCATCATTTAGTTTCAGGAGATGCTTCCAGACTGAAGAGTTGTTGGCTCTGGACAGAGAGCAAGGCAGAAACTTTGAAATAGAAAAAAATCCATTTAGTGGATTCATTCATTGTGTCAGAAGTACAAGCCTGCTCCATGTGCTTTTATTTTAGAAGAGAGTCCCTTACTCTAGAGCATCACTGTCTCGTACAACATAATGCAAGCAGTTTGTTTGAAAATTTCATGAAGCCACAGAAAACATGTGAACACTCAGATATTGATTAATTTCTTGATCTCTCCACTTGGTTAGGATGATACTGGGGGTAATGAGTTTGCCCATTCTCCTCCAATGCTGCTTCCGCAATGCTTTGCAGGACATTTAAGTAGTCAATTAATTTATGACGAAACTGATGTCCATTGCTAATGCTAACACATAGTGATTCCCCCGTAAATCAGTTATGGAGCAACCCCCCCCACCCCCCCAAAAAAAACCCTATAAAAGTAACAGCATGGAAGTTGCCGCATCTGACTTTTTCAAAGTCAGTTGTTATGGCTTTTGGAACCCAAACCAGCATGTCAAGGAGAAGACAAGGCTTGATCTGTGTGTGAACTGTCAACATAGCTGCAGAAAGCGGCTGTTGTGTGGCCAGGAAGACATATTCAGTCACAGAATCCTTCCCTTCATCTGCAGGAGTGTAGTCGAAAGAGGAGAGGACTGATAATGTGATATTCCTCCACGTACTTGCTTTTTAGGTGCTTCCAGACTCTACAAGATGAAAAATTATACAGGAATCTTGTAGAAACTTAGAGACAGGTAACACATTTTTATTTTGGCGTAAGGTTTCATGGATTTCTTTAGATGCATGCTGTGTGTTTTAGTCCATGAACATTTATGGTAGAATAAAAATGTATTAGCCTTTAATGTGCTACAAGGCTCCTGTTTGTTTATTCTGCAAAGGACTATCATGGTTAGACCCTCTGGAATTATTATCTTAGAACTGGGGTCAGCAGCCTTTTATAATTAGAGCCAGACTATGTCAAAATTCCGAGCGAAACAAAGAACCAGTATAAGGGAGCCCATCATTTACATAACTGAAACTATAAAACTTAACATTACTGATAAATTGACACATTCCATAAAGTTTCCGCAGCCCGAACACTGGTTCTTGTGTATTCTCTATTAGGAAATGACACACAGAATAAGTACCTTGTGAAATTGTTTTTTCATGTAGTGGCAAAAATCTGTGCATGGTTCACGCTTTGAGTACTTGCAAGTGTTTACCTCAGTCATTTAAGAATATAAGGAGAGACCTGCTGGATCTGGCCAGTCTATTTAGCCTCATTTCACACAGTGGCCAACCAATTGCCTGCTTCCCTTTCTTTAAAGCATGTCTAAGAAACCCTACAGTCCTTTAAACAGCCATATTCGTTTCTGTACTGAGCCACATTTGGCTCTGGGGCCTCTTTCTTGCTTCCACAGTTGTGTTCCAGCCATGTCTCATAATGTGCTTTACTGCTCAGCTCGGTGTGCAAATAGCATAATGCAGAGAAGACTTTTGCTTGCCCCTAAAGACTATAGTGGTAGAGAAAAAGGGAAGAAGCAGTCTCTCATAAATGTAGACACCAAGCGGTTTAACTCTTTATAGGTCAGTCATTGTTGGGAGACTCGGCAACATTATTGCACAACTATACTAGCTTAGAAAAATACTCCCATCTCAGTATGCAGTCAGTTTAACATGTCAGGCACTTCTCTACATCCTCTCTTTTTTTGCTTGAATGAATTTTAAACAGGATGCTTGGGGAGCTGTAGATTATCATCCATTGGCTCAACCCTTGCCCTTCTTAGTTGATATTCTCATGCTAGAGGGACCAATTGGGCATAAGGAAGAGATTACTGCCCTCTTGAGTGGGTGGATCCTGGTCATTTTGAAGTGTGAATTCATTCCACCTTTCTTAAAGAAACATCCTCTACATCCTGGTGCTTGAGCCAGCTCTCAACCAGGTGTAAATCTCTAGGTGCAAGGTGCTCAAGCTTAGCTCCAAACACTGTGGTTTGACATGGATTTCCGATGTTTGTTTCAGTCTGATTTGGTGACTGCTTCTGTTAGCACTGGCTTGGTTGACTGTGTTTGGCACCCTGTCCTGGGGAAAGGACAAGAGAAAGGTGGCCCTGCCCATTCTACAGTTCTTCTTAGCAGCTTTGGGACAGCCATCCACGTTTTGCTGTGATATTTCTCAAAAGGCTTGGGAAAGATGTGAGAAAAGCTGTGAAAACTCGATGTGATGTACAAATGCACCACGATGCATTTAGGGCAAATAACCCATGTGGGAATGGCCTTTGGTACTCATTGCAAGCTCCACTCTGGGGAGGGAAACTGGAGATGGGGCCCTTGCTATAATGGTGCCATGTTTTTCAAACACCTTGTCTGGAGATATTAACTGGGCATAAGAACATAAGAGACGCCAATGTTGGATCAGGCCAAAGGCCCATCCCGTCCAACACTCTGTGTCACACAGTGGCCAGAAATACCAGGTGCCATCAGGAGGTCCACCAGTGGGGCCAGGACATAAGAAGCCCTCCCACTGTTGACCCCCCCCCCAAGCACCAAGAAGACAGAGCATCACTTGCCCCAGAGCCCCTATCTATACCTTGTGGCTAATAGCCACTGATGGACCTCTGCTCCATATGCTTATCTAATTCCCTTTTGAAGCCGTCCATGCTTGTAGCCGCCGCCACTTCCCGTTATTGTAAAAAATCCTTGTTATTGTAAAAATCATTTCCTTTGTCGGAGGGTTGTGATTTTGCTTATTGCTTTTATTTATGGTTTTTTATCCTGGCATTTCTTCAGGGAACTCAGGACAGCCTGTAATGTGTTTCCCCTCCTCCAGTTTGTTCTTACGACAGACCTGTGAAGTAGGTTAGGCTGAGTGAATAACTAGCTCAAGGTCCCCAAACAAGCTTTGTGGGAAAAATGGAGATTTGATCCTGGACCTCCCAGATGCTAGTCTTGACACTCTTGCCGCTAAACCATAGTAGCTCTTTGGATGCCAGTGGTTGCCAAATATATATTTTTTTCTCTTGTGGAATTTTGTTTTTAATGTTGTGAGCTACTACATTATTAATAGAAAAATGGAACAGAAATATTTTGAATCAATTCCTTCCACAGCATTTTGCAGTACAATCCTCAGCAGAGATGCACTAGGGATGCTGCAGATTTGGTAGTAAATGTGTTTGACGGCTGAACATATTGTCAGCTGTCAAACACATGTGTGTGTTTGACTCCTGATGAACTCCTCGAAAGGCTGCCAAATGGAAACTGTCTCCCAAACATGTTGCTAAGTCCTTGCCTTGCTGAACCTAATGAGAGGTTTGGAGGTGGAAATTAAAAGCTGATTCTTGACTGACGCTTAGTTTGGGCTTTGATGTCTGCAAGTAGGCGGTTCCTGTGGACAGACACAAGAAGATTGCAAACTGCTGTCAGTTGAGGTGTCAATTGATCAGCCACCTGATCACCACTGGCAAGCATAATGTGAACCCAGCCAGCAAGTGTTCAAGGATTCCTAAGTTACACCCTTCTAAATCACCCTACAGTGGACTGAGAAGAGTGTAGGCCTCCTCTCACATTAATAGGTTTAGTCTGGGATCCCCATCTTGTGTCAGAGTTGTCACGCATAAACTGTGACATTTCCCCAGCCCGAAACAGTCCGAGGAGGAGGGGCTTTTGGGCCAGATGGGAAAACTCACATGTATCCCAGGAGGGATGTAAGTTTCCCCAGCTGGTGGTTCCAGGGATAGTTTCAGGATGAGAAAATGGCACATGGGGAAAGGCCGAAGCCCATTCTTCAGGTGCATGAAGGTGTTTATCCTAATAGTTTTCTTACTCAATTGAAACTGCCTTTATATAAAAAAAAATCACTGCTGATCCAGTGGTCTCTATTCTGCCCTTGCCCTCTTTGACTTCTCTGCCATCTTTGATACAGCTGATCACTCTATCATGCTTGAGTCCCTTCACACCTTAGGTTTTCATAACTCTGTTCTCAGCTGCTTCTCTCCCTACCTACCTAATCACTCATTTATTGTTTCCGTAGGCAAAGCTTTTCTTCTGCTTTCCCTCTCTGTTGGGGTTCCCTGAGGCATCTTTCTTACCATCAAAGGCCTCCATTATATTCACCTCCCCTTTTATCTGTCTGCTCTCACATCCTCTTCTTCTGTGCCTTTGACCTCTCTCCCTTCAGCTCCACCATCCTCAGCCATCCCAAAGATTCCTTCTCCCTCAAATGACTTTGCCATTTCTCTTCTTTTGCCCACTTGCATGCAGCTGCCTCACAGAAAACCTGTGATGCCAATTGTCTCATTTCCTTAAAATCCCTCCTAAAGCCTACTTTTCCCATTCTATAAAGTGCCGTCATGTGCACTGAGAGATAACAGCATTATGTTAGTGCTAATGTGAGAGGCCCAGTCTTTTATGCAATATTGATGATGGCTCATTCACACCAAGGCGTGTTTCAAACATATCAACCAACTACAGTTTGCATGAACTGTGGCTTGCAATTATGACCAAATTGTCAAACCATAGCATGAGATGGTGCTGTGTGTTTTGAGACAGAATCCTGAGAATTCTGATTAGTGTTGCCAGCCTCCAGGTGGGGCATGGAGATCTCCCAGGATGACATCTGATCTCTGGACTGTGGGGATCAGTTTCCCTGGAAACTGGCAGCTTTGGTGGGAGAACTGTATGGCATCACACCCCTGCTAAGCTCTCAACCCAAACTCCTCTGGTCCTAGTCTAGCACTCATAATCATATAGTCTCTTGTTGTAAACCCCCTCGTGAGTTTTTAATTGAAAGTATGGGATAGAAACATTTTAATTTTTTTTTAATCTAAAAGAGATTAAGATCAGGAGCCAACTCTGCTTTCCTTGTTTCATGCTGATTTTAATGAATGTTGAGAAGAGTCTTCTGTGCTTAGGGATTTTTTTACTCTTACTGTAAAATATTTGTATTATTTCAGTGCAGTATCTCTTTGCCCTGACTGTCCTTGACTCATTTACCCTTATAACTGTTTAATCAGATCAACCACGATGACCCTATGTGATTTTTGTTAGTGACGTTACTGCATCAGGCATGGTGATGTCACAGAAGCCTATAGATAAAATTAAAGTGTCCGCCATGGCCAATTAGGGTGAATAGGTAGTCTAGGCAAATGAAGACAGACATTGTGTCCAGGGTTGAAACAGTGCTGAAAGATGGAAGCATGCTGAACAACACTGACATTGTTTGACAGCATGAACATTTTTGCAATAATTTCTTTGACTAAATGTTCCCCTTTAGAAGCTAATATCAAAAGTAGCAAATATTTGCTCGAGTCCTCATTAGGAGTTGCATCTTATTTCTAGAAAACAAGTGTTTGTCATTTCTGCTTAAACTATATATTAATGTATAGTAGTACAAATGAAAGGTAAAATTATTTGATATGTTGTATTGTCTTAAGTTTTTCCCCTGCATCCACGAGGTCTATATTTTAGTTGTGAAGCAAATTATGTTGTAAAGAGGATAGGGATGGAGAGCAAGAAAGCAAGTTAAAGAAGCCCTAAACAATAAAGGGCTATAAAAGTAACATATAGTCCAGACATCTGGAATTGTTGTTCCATGCAGTTGTGCCTTGACAGCTACTATGGGAAAAGGAAAAATGCCAGTATTATTTACTTTCATAGACCAGTTATTTCATAAGCTTTCCTCACTTGATAAAGGTTTGTAGGCGATCACTGTACTGGCACAATGTTAAATAAATACTTAACTACTTATGTGACCCCCTTTCTGATATTGACTTTCCAAATGTGGGCTAGATCAAAGCCCTCTGGAGTGTTGTGTTGTTTAAAAATGTATTTGATACCTTCGAATGGGATGCTTCAGCCCAAGGGAAGCTGCGGGCGAACTGTGATTACAAGAACAGTCTGCCTCACAAAGAGTATCGTTTTCTTTTGCAGAGTCCTCCAATGCTACTTTATTGACCAATGCAGAAAAAATTGCAACAATTACAACCACGCATACTCCTCAGCAAATACCACAGGAGACCAGGTCAGCTTGTGTTGTTTTTCAGCGCCTTTGTTAATGTGGGGTGTCTCCTGTTAACTTCCCAGCTACCTTGACTGCAAATAAAACTGAATGTGTTTTTCTCCTGTTTCTCGCCCTCCCTCCCTCCCCTGTCCTTTTCTAAACTGAACAGGAACAACACAAAACCAAAGCAGGAGTCCCAGTTCGATTTCAAGCCACCCCCAGCTTCACAGGTAAGGAACTCTTTTCAAATACGTTCCATTTATGCTGCCTGCCATTTTGCAACTTGCTTTCCAGGAGGAAATGTGTGCAATGGGGGCCCTGCGCCTTCTTTCTCCTGTTTGTTTGAGAAATGGAGGTCACTGTGTAGCTCATGGTGATGCTCCAGTTCAAAAGACGCTTTGTTGTAGATAGCTGTTACCAGTAAAATCAAAGCAGCTAATATTTTTTATGAAAATAATATTTACGGTGCATTTACAGGAATGTATTGTTTCAGGCTAGCCCTGGAAGTAAATTGTGTTCCAAACTGTACATTGAGAAGGTAAGATAGCAGTGTAGTAAAGGATTCTGCCAAGTGGCTCTCCAGTTATCCGTGCTGTAGGTGTCCTTGTTCCTGTTACATTGCCTGTTAATGCCTCACACATCTGTGACCTCTCCTGCTGGCAATTACCATAGAAACGAGAGTGATTCCTTTCTGTTGCATGCTAGCTTACTAGAGGAAAGGATAAAGGCGGTGGACATTTTCTATTTTTGTTAGTTATCTTTTATGTCAATAAATATCATGGGAATAATTATAAAATGGGAAAATATAACTGTACATTATGTTAGTGTGGCAAAAAGAAGACTTAATGACTTTTAATACTCAGAAATGTCTTCCAAGTTGACCATTATCCATTCCTCTTAACTAGGCTTCTTTAAGAACAAGCAGAGGGGTGAAAACCGTGATTTGTGTATTCCTCATATTAATTTGAAAAGCAGTTTCTAAGGCTGAAAGACACCCGCTGCAAATGTCTTCTTCTTGTTTTCCCCGCCCTACTCCAGCCGGACCAGGATTTTTACACAGTTGAACTTGAAAGAGGAGCCAAAGGTTTTGGCTTTAGCCTGCGAGGCGGCCGAGAATATAACATGGATCTCTACGTGTTGCGGTTAGCAGAGGATGGCCCTGCTGAGAGATGCGGGAAAATGAGGGTATGTCTGGCCTGAGATACCATTATAAACTGAAGATTTTTTCAAATTCTGCTTCTTCTTTTTTAAATCATTTTAAACAATATTATGTTGAAGCCCCTGAATTTTCAGAACGTCATGTGACCTGTGGAGGACGTCAGAACCCCTTTTGTAGTGAAGGACTTCCTAATGTGATCTGGTCTACAGTGTCCTTGAGCCAAATCAGTGTCATATCAGTCCTGTGACTGGTTGAGGAATACCATGGCCAGATTTTGTAATCTTGTTGCATTGATCACAGTTGTGAGTTAAGGGTTTTATAGCACTTTGCACTAATGGTGTTAAATTTGAATATATGGTATGGATTAAAGTAATTTTATGAACTATGATTTTTCAAACGTGTTGTTTTAGGAACATACCGGGCCAGACCAAAGGTTCATCTAGTACAACATTCCAGAATGGTACAGAATGTAGCTGCTTGGCTTTTACATATGTTATGCCGATGTTGAGACAGCTTCAGTGGTTACTTGTTTATTTCCTGAGTCAATTCTAGGTGCTGGTTCATATGTTTTAAAGCCTTTCATGATCTGCGCCAGCTACACTTGTAGCAGCTTCTTGTTGCCCCCTTTCCAAGAGGTGACCAAAATGGCCTCAGCTCAGTCTTGGGCCTGCTCAGGACTGGCCCCAGCCTTATGGAATGAGATGCCAATAGAGGTCAGGAGCTCCCATGTTGACAGCTTTTAGGAATACCTGTAAGACCATTCCTTTTAAAAGGTCCTTTGGTACTTTGCTGGCTGGTGTTTTATACTGGAGTCTTTTTTATTGCACTATGTGTGTATGTTAATTGCCATCAAGTCACTTTTGACTTACGGCGACCCTATGAATTAATTACGTCCAAAATGTCCTGTTGTTGACAGCCTTGCCCAGGTCCTGCAAGCTGACGACAATGGCTTCCTTTATTGAGTCAGCCCATTTCATGTTGGGTCTTCCTCTTTTTCTCCCGCCTTCAACTTTTCTTAGCATTATTGTCTTTTCCAGTGACTCTTGTCTTCTCATAATATAACCAAAGTACAATAGCCTCAGTTTAGTCATTTTAGCTTCTAGGGAAAGTTCAGGTTTGTTTTCATTTCAATGAATCAACTCTCTTCCTGTCAGCTTTCTTTATTGTCCAGCTTTCACACCTGTATCTAGTAATGGGGAATTATGTTGATATTGAATTATAGTATGAATTATCTCAATATTGAGCCTTAAACTTAAAGATCTTTCTTGCTCCTTCATGGATGCCATTCCCAATCTAAATCTCCTTCTGATTTCTTGGTTGCAGTCTTCCTTTTGCTTGAGAACTGAGCCAACTAATAGATCATCTTTAACAATTTCAGTTTCTTCATTGTCAACCTTACAGCTGTGTAATTCCTCAGTAGTCATTACTTTCATCTTCTTTATGTTCATTGACACTTTCTTCTTTAACTTTCATCACTTGTTTCATGTCTTCACTATTTCTTGCCAGTAATGTCATGTCATCTGCATATCTCAAATTGTTCCTTCCACCAATTTTCATTCCCCCTTCATCTAAATCTAATCCAGTTTTCCTTATAGATTGAAGAGACGGGATGTCAGAGACCTTCTCTGACACCTTTGCCAATTGGAAACCATTCTGTTTCTCCATATTCTGTCCTAACAGTAGCCTCTTGCCCAGAGTACAAGTTGTGTATTAAAAAAAAAATCAGATATTTTCTTTTAAAAACCAACCATAGCTTTTCATGATTCACACAGTCAAAAGCTTTGTTGTTGTCTGTGAAACACAAGCTGATTTTCTTCTGAAATTCTCTCATACACTCCAGTAACCAGCATAAATTTGCAATATGATCTCTGATGCCTCTTCCTTTTCTGAATCCAGCTTGAACATCTAGCATTTCTCAATATATATATGATGGTGTATTTTAGTTCAGGATTCTCAGAATACGAGTAATCAGGTCCTGAATATTTCCAGAAATTTCCAGAAATATTCAGGAATATCTGAGGCTGGCATTTTAAGGCTCCAAAACCTGTTTTTCTTCTATTTAACAGGTTTCCTAGGTGGGCAGGAGGGAGGCAGGCAGCTGTCCCAAAAAATGGGATCCGCTGTTAGGGGGAGAACTAGGCCTGTCTACCCAGACATGATGATTCTCTCACTGCCCTCCATGGCTCCCTGAGCATAGGCAAAGAGGATAAAAAGTAGGTCTGCTCTGAAACTTGACTACATTTCAGAGCTAGATTTTTATTTATTTATTTTAATTTTTGATCCTATTGGTGCTTACTGCTGCTGTTTCTGGTCTGTGCCTTGGATTTCTGCTGCCTGCAGCTGCCTGCTTGAAAAGAACTTCTTCTGTGCCTGGACATCTTCAGGACAGACTTGCCAGCCGTAGACTTTGTTTTAAAATATTATTTAAAATATTGTTTTGAGTTTTTCTGTATTTTTGTGGTTCTTTTAAAAATAATTATATTTGTTTTGTTTCATGGTGTTTTTAAAAGGACTGTAAAAGCTTGTGCTGTTTTGTTGGATTCTCTTCTCTTGGCTTGCTTTAGAATTTTAACTGCTTTGCATTTTCTGTGTTTCAAAAAGATTTTTAATTTTAAGGACATTTGTTATGTTGGGCTTCCCACACTTGCCCTGGTTCTCCTGGTCTTTTGTGGCTTGACATTGGTTGTGTTGGGCTAGCAATAGCGTTCCTTACTTTAGTTGGTTTGGTTTGGCTTCTCTGGTTTGACATCGATTCTGTTGGGCTTGTTGGTTCTGTTTTCATTTGGGGGCCTTTGGGCCAGTGGTTACTCTTGTGTGTTTGGCTATTTTCTTCATTGTCATGAAGAAAGCATGGATTTTTTCCCAATAGGAAAAAAATGAAGACAACTAGGATGGCTAGGAGCACCTTGTTCAGGAGTCTATGAAATTAGACCACTTTGGTTGGTCCTCAGCAGACAGGCAGAACTAGGTTCCTTGTACTTTTAGTACCATTTGGCTGGAAAACAGCCACTTAAGCCACCTGGGAAAAGCCCCCCCCCCCCTGGTAGGGAATAACGTACCTCCAAATATCTGGAATTATGAAAGCCTGAATACTGAAGTGGTACTGGGAACCCAAATTATGTGGAATACCAGTATGGAAACCATTCCTCAAATCAGAATCTGAAAATTACTTTTCTATTTTCGAGTATACATCTCTGGTATTGCATAAAGTAGGAGCTGCGGTGGCTCATGTGGTTAAGACGCTGAACTGCAGGCTGTGGAAGGTCAGTAGTTCAGCAGTTCGAGACCCGGGTGCCACATGATGGAGTGAGCTCCCATCTCTAGTTCTAGCTCCTGACAACCTAGCAGTTCGAAAGCAAGAAATTGCAAGTAGATAAATAGATACCACTTTGGTGGGAAGGTAACAGCGTTCCCTGCGCCTTGGTGTTTAGTCATGCCGGCCACATGACCACGGAAACATCTCCGGACAGCGCTGGCTCCTCGGCTTTGAAACGGAGATGAGCACCGCAACCCTAGAGTCGGATTCGACTGGCTTTCGAGCAGGGGAACCTTTACCTTTACCTATTGCATAAAGTACTTCTGTTTTTCTGACCTGTCCCTCAACTTCATTGGAATGACCTCCAAGTTCTAGAATTTTGGGGGAGGGGGGGAAATTCTCTCTATCCAATTTATCCTATGGTGCTTAATTGACAAACCTCGATTATGTCCTCCCTCCCAGTTGTCTTTTTCCTAAACTGAAAAGCACCAAACTCTTTAGTTTTTCCTCAAAGGAAAACCACCTTGATAATTTTGGTTATTTTTTTTCAACATCATTTCCAATTCTCTGATATGCTTTTTGAGATGGGGTGGCCAGAACTATAGACGGGAGCTTGTCATAACATACTTTATGCTTCTGCCTTAGGGAAGAAACATGGGTTTAAAAAAATTACAAATGAAACTGGAAAAGGAAAGGAAATGTATCGCATAACCAGAAGATGGGATTTGAGAAGGTTTTCTATGCTTCAAAATGGGATATTAGAAACTGTGGGGCCAGTAGTGCAATTTCCTGTAGAAGGCCTTGAGAGATGCTTTAATACCACACACCTATGCCATTCAAAATGAGCTCTGGGGTTGGTTTTTCAGGCACAAAGCAATGTAATAAAGCATTTCCCAGAGAAGGCAAGCTTTGCTGTCAACAATTGTGCAGGACTTTGAATGCTGTGTTATAGTAATAAAACCCTACTTAAGTCACTATGGATAGTGAATGTTCACGTGTAGGTGAAGTGTTTCATGTACCTAATCTTTTCCAAATGACTTTCTTTTGGTATAAATCAGGGGTGTCAAACATTTTTATTTATTTAATTAATTAATTAATTCGATTTGTATCCCGCCCTCCCTGCCAAGGCAGGCTCAGGGCAGCTTACAATAAGTTAAAAAATATTAAAACACAGATGCATTAACACAGTGCAACATCATAAAAACTCATAAACATGACAGGTCACAAATACAGATAAAGTGCTGATGGGGGTAACATCTCAATATTCCATATTAAGATGGTAACAAATGTATGGCCAAATCGGTGTCCAGAATATCACAGGCTGTTGATGTTAATGTTGACATAGAGGGCCTTAACCATTCAGTTGTTATTCATTATTAGTAGCAGCTCCTAATCAAAGGCTTGGTGGAAGAGCTCCATTTTACAGACCCTGAAGAACTGTAAAAGGTCCAGTAGTGTGGAGCCACTACTGAGAAGGCCCTGGCCCTGGTAGAGGCCAGTCTGGCATCTCTCGGTCCAGCGCCTCAATGTGCTCTTGGGAATATGTGGGGAAAGGTGGTCCATCAGGTAGGCAGGCCCCAGACCATATAGGGCTTTAAAGGTCAAAACCAGCACCTTGAAGTGAATCTGGTATGCTATTGGCAGCCAGTGCAATGCCTTCAGCACAGGCTGGATGTGTTCTCGCATAGGGAGACCCATCAGCAGCCTGGCTGCCACATTCTGCACCAGCTGCAGCTTCTGGAGTTGCGACTAGGGCAGCCCCATGTAGAGAGCATTGCAGTAGTCCAGTCTCAAGATAACCATTGCATGGATCATTGTTGCCAAATCACTGTGTTTGAGGAAGGGAACCAACTGACTAATCACCCGAAGATGATAAAAGGCTGCCTTGGCAGTGGCTGCTACCTGGGCCTCCATTGTTAAGGAGGCATCCAGGAGCACTCCCAAGCTCCTGACCCTCGGCGCTGGCATCAGCAGTGCCCTGTCAAAGGCTAGTAGTGGGATCCCTACCCCCGGTCTGCCCCGACTCAGGCACAGGACCTCCATCTTCATCGGATTCAATTTCAGTCAGCTCAGTCTAAGCCAACCAGTCATGTCCTGTAGCGCCCAGTCCAGATCTTCCAGGGTAGAGTCGGACTGACCACCCAACAATAGATATAGCTGGGTGTCATCTGGATATTGGTGACACCCTAGCCCATGCCTCTGGGCAAGGGGGTGCATATAGAAGTTAAATAACATCAGGGAAAGCACCGCCCCTTGGGGCACTCCACCCATCAGCGGGTGCCTTCAGGACAGTTGATCCCTGAGAGCCACCCTTTGTCCCCGACCTTGGAGAAAGGAGATGAGTCATTGTAAGGCAAGCCCTTGAACCCCAGTGTTGGCGAGGCGGTGGGTCAGTAGCTGATGGTTGACCATGTCGAACACCTCCGACAGGTCCAACAACAACAGCATTGCCATCCTGCCTCGATCCAGTTGCCTCCGGAGGTTATCTGTGACCAGGGCCGTTTCCATACCATAGCCTGGGCGGAATCCAGAATGGAAGGGGTCTAGCATTGAAGTGTCATCCATAAGGCTCTGCAGCTGTATCGCCACCGTCCTCTCAATTAATTTGCCCAAATAGGGCAAATTGGAAACTGGCCGGTAGTTTGCCAATTTGGCCAGATCCAAAGATTTTCTTTTTTTTAAGAGAGGGTGGACCATCGCTTCCTTGAGTGCCTCTGGGAACAGCCCCTCTGAGAGGGACTTGTTAATAATATCCCTGAGGGCACCTCAAAACCCCTCATGACCAGCTTTAATTAGCCATGGAGGGCACAGATCAAGGCTGCACATTGTTGGGCGTACTGTCGAGAGCAATCTGTCAACTTCTTCTAGACTGAGTGGACTGAAATAATCCAAAATCAGACCAAAAGACATGCATGGAGCCTCGAGTTCACTCACTGTCTCAACTGTGGTGGGAAGATTGTGGCGGAGCAACAAGACTTCTTATCTGCAAAATAGCTCTCAAAAGCCTCATAGCCAATGTCCAATTCTCTAGCATTTAGTCTGCCCTGTGGCAAGACTGTTAAGGACCGAATAGTTCCAAACAATTGGGTCAGGCATGAGCTTGCAGATGCAATTGTGACTGCATAGAACTCTCTCTTTGCAGCTTTGACTGCCATCTCATAGGATCGCATAAACGTCCTATAAGATGCTCTTGTTGCTTCATTGCAAGTGCGCCGCCACTGTCTCTCTAGCCATCTAAGCTTTTGCTTCATCAGCCTCAGCTCCTTGGTGAACCAAGGACCAGCCTAGAGCAAGGGTGTCAGGGAGCGATCTCATCAATGGCTGCCAAGAGTCAGCCATGCCAATCCTCCACTAACTCATCCAACGAGCTGCCAGGGGGCATTGGATCCCGCAGGGCCATCTGAAGCCGCAGAGGGTTCATTTGGCTCTGCGGGCGAGCTAAAATACACTCACTACCCAAGCAGGGTCGGGGTAAAACATTCATGCAGGCCTTCAGGGCATGGTGGTCTGACCATGGAACTGCCCAGGGGGCAGAACCATCCCATCCAGGGCACTTATGTGGCCCACAAGCAACTAGTGTAAGGGAGAGAACAGGAGACTGCTCGGGGGGAGTGGACAGAGCCACTTTGATTGTGGCTTCAGCATGGCAGAACAACCTCATCTGCGACAGTCAAGCAGCAGAGGAGCGTCTGCCCAGTGCTGCACCGCTGGCTCTCCAGTCCACTCATATGGGTTTTCCTTTGCACCCCCCTCCCAGCCCATTGGTTCTTGCAGTGAGGATACACTAACTCGGAGCTTACCAGCTGCTGTCCTTTAATACAGTTTATATCTCTGGTACCTGACCTTATGTTTTATGGCACACATGGCCTGGCCCGACAAAGTGACATTTATGTCAGATCCGGCCCTCATAACAAATGAGTTCGACACCTCTGGTATTGATGGTAAAATATTTTGAATGTTTTCACTGGGGTTCAAAAAGCATTTGCTTGGAAACTGCAGGTTCAAATGGGAGACTATGCACTCACATCTGAATTTAGTCTTCTTCCTGATGTGTTAGCTTTCCACAGCCGTGGAGGTTTGTCATAGCGAGCCTTCCAAACGAGCATCTCCACATGCATTTTGAGGTGGTACAGCGATGTAAAGGACTACATGATGTGCCTGCCTGAACATTTGAATGAGTTTTAATTCTGTTCTGGCACAAGTGATTTTACTTGATATGTATTTGAAAGCAGCTTGAAAATTTGTCTTTGGCTCCAAAGCTTGTGGATCAGCCTTCCAGAAGAAGTCAGGGGGGCTTCTACCCTCCTGGCTTTCTGATGAGGCTGTAAAACAGAATTATTCCGGAGAGCTTTAGGGGAGGTCTAAATAGGACAAAAGGGTAATATCTTGCTAGTTGGGTGTATGTTAATGTAGTTTTATTGTATTTTATAGTTATTGTTTTAATGTTTGTAACAACTCTGGATTGTACAGAGTTTTATTGTATTTTATATTGCTTACTCGCCTTGGTTCCTGAGTTGTTCAGGAGAAAGGCAGGTATATGAAGAATTTAGATAAATAAGGTTCGGATCCTGAACCATATTTACCCAGCCTACCTTTACCCAATCTTGTTTTCATCTTTATACTTTTACTTTCCCACATAGTTTTGCTTTAATCAGGGATCCTCTCCTTATTTCCTGATAGATTGGTGATGAAATCCTGGAGATCAATGGAGAAACTACAAAGAACATGAAGCACGCCCGGGCCATAGAACTGATTAAAAATGGTGGCCGCAAAGTTCGCCTCTTTCTCAAACGTGGAGATGGTTCTGTACCTGAATATGGTGGGTCAAACTATGAAAACATTCCTTTCCTTCCTCCTGGCATCACTCCATGAATGATATGTCTCAAGATCTGAAGCGGGGATTCTTTTTTTCTCTCTCTCTTTTTTCTCCTTTTTCACCAGTGTCTTACCAACCTTGGCAACAAATGGTTTATTGCCTCGCTTATGCTGAATTTTCTCTACACATTTTCATCCTTTGCTTGCTACTATGGACTCTTTTGGGGGCACAGTGTACAGGCAAGATCATCTTCAAAGCAGTATTTTTTGGTGATCAGAGGGGGCAAAAACTTAGAGACAAAAAACACACACACCCTACTCTCCTGTCTGACCAAACGAGGAATGTTTATTGAACTGTGCCAAACTGTTTCTCAGCGGATGAATTGTTCTGTTGTTCTTCTGATCAATGCAGAAATCCTGTGTTACCATTCTGAAGCTGTAGCCTTTGTTGGGCTTTTGTCCTTGGCTGTTGTCTGTATCTATAGGCATGAATTCCAAGATGGTGTCTGGGCTCTTACTGTCCCCTTATATTTATGTAAATATTTATAAATTTATTTTTTAAAAGTACGCAATACAAAATATATATATATATAGTTGCACCTTCCCCCCCTCTCCTGCCGCCTCCCTTACCCTTTAGTATGTATGTTTATTTATGACTGTGTAAACTATGAGCAAACTATGAGCAAAATCAAAGGGCCATTCCCAGTGTTTATGACAGAGGATCACATTTTACATGCCTGCCAAGGAAGACAAGGTCAGCATTTAAAAAAAACAAAGAAAAAAAACACCCTCTTGTCCACCACTGTATGAGTTGAGTAGGTAGAGGTTGGGGTGGCTTAGTAATGTATATAATATTATTATGTCTTATTTATTTGAGATAATTGTTCAAAAGTATGCCCTAGATCTAGGGCTTTTCCCAACTATAATTGGTTTCCAGCCAGTTATGAGATATAAGCACATGATTGAAAAGATGTCCTTTATGCTTCCCCATATTTGGGATAACATTATAACAATAAACTATGTTCCTCGTTTTATCCTAGTAGGGAACGTAACAAAGATTCCAACCAGTCTCCTTTTCTGTGTCCCCTACAAATGAAAGAGAGATAGGGGGATGCCACACTCTGCTGCTATTGTTGCTGCTTTCCCCAAAGGCATAGGAAAGCGTGCTTTAAGTAAGGGTATATTCTCACAAATGGGTTTTCGCATGTTGAAATTGGCACTAGCTGATTTTTCTCCATAAGTTTGTACCAGGTTGAACTGGTCTGAATCCATGGCTAGACGTCAGTTTAGCCGGTCCTCAAAAATGTTAGAACTAGTCAACATGGAGTTTTGATCTGGGCCCATGTTGAACAGGTTTACAAGATGTAAAATCACCTGGGAAAAGTCAGCTTAGGTTGACTTCAACATGTTGGGGGGCGGGGAGTCAGCACAAAAATGGGTTCTTTCTACTGTTCTCTCAGAACTTGTCAAAGAAATATTTGCGGTAAACAGGTGAAGGGGCAGTGAAGTTAGTTTTACAGGGAATGGTTTTGTCAAGGAAGGCAAGGTATTGCTAAAAGGCAGCTTTGATGGCACAATTTACAGAAGGCCTTACTGTAAACATAGCCCAGACCAATAGATCATCACTTTAAAAAACCCTCACACTTGTTAGCTCATGACTCTGATACCTGCTAGTAGTAATGATAATGCAGATATGTGAATTTCTTTGGGCAGGTTGCTCTATTTTTGTTTTTAATATGCTTAAGACCTCACACTGGACCGAATATTCAGGCTAGGTCCCACTATACAAATCAGTTTACACTCTTTAATGATTTCAAACGACTGTGTTTACACTTTGGTTGTACAGTTGGCCGTCTTTCAGCAGAACTAAACTTGTGTAATGTTCTTTCTACTCTGTCTTTTCCTATGCTCTCTTTGCCTGTAAAGTATTGTATCATATGCTAAACATCATAAATATACCCTGTTTAAAAAACAAAAGTGCTTCACATCTCCAAGAATGTCTGTTGCACTGAGGATGAATATCCAGCACCAGGGCGTGGGGGTGGGGTGGCTTCTTTGTTTGTTTTTCTTTTCTTTTCTTTTAAGTTTTTGGCTGCCAGTAACTTTTAAATCATGTAACTGATTCCATTTCCAAGCAAAAGGGGGGTTGCACTGCTGCTATCCGTTTTGTGACATTGGGGGCTTTGCTTCTTCGATAACTCTCACCGTGGTCACTAACAAGTTGCTTCTAAAATAATGTTAGGTTCCAATATTTTTCTGACATGATTGGAACGCGCTTCTCTACCGAGGCTGTATATTTTTGTAATGATTTTTGTACTTATTTTTAATGTTGTGGTCTTTGGTGGGCTTCTTTTCGTCACTGTTGACTGTTAACTGATTTTTCCTCTCACATTCTGTGTTACTGTTCCAGTTATGTCTTTCTGCTCCCTCCTCCCCCCCCCTTCAGAATGGATGCTTTAGTTGTCTGGGTTACCTAATCACCTTTTGTACATGATGGATTACAATGCGTTGCTTTAACAACTGCTGTGTCTGCAGCCTTATATTTGGGTGATGCCTAGACAATCCTGTCTGGAAAAAAAATAAACTTTTCTTTATTCTGAGATAAAATATGCAGGTTTTTTTCCTTTCCTCTTTATTATAGGGTATTTAAACATTCTACTTTTCTCTTTCTCTTTCTTCTACTTTTCTTGGTGCCGGGCTCTTCCTTCCTCAGCGATGATACCTCCTAATATCGCTGCATGTATGAGAAATGACAAGCTCGGGGAGTCTTGCTTCTACCTTATGGGCCATAATCAAACTACGGTTTGTAGCTAAAATCAATTTTAGGTGTTTCTGTGCTGTGGCCTAATTCTCTCACATTGCTTTCCGCTTTGCTATCCTTTTGTATATACGGCAATTCATTCTGAGCACCCTGCAGTTCCTTCAATTGTAAGTACGTTAAGCAACATGGTCTCTGTCTCTCTATCTCTCTTTCTTTAAGTCTTACAACAGGCCACGAGAAGCCAAAAGTACCTTAGCATCTATGGAAGAAGAGAATATGGTCCATTTTTTGAAAGCTAGTTGATAACATGAAGCTCATATGTCGTTTCCACATAGTAATCATCAAAATGATGGCCTGCACAAAAGCAAAACTAATCTAGTTTGTCAAGAAAAGAGGCTGCATTGGGGAAGACATTTTGTGACTATTTAGCATGCATAGGAGAAAGAGAGGAGTTTTGGTGTCATCAAGGTTATTTTAATTTACCTAAAAACACCTTTAAGTTCTGATTCGATTTTTGGGCTCTTGAGTAGTTGATTTAAATTTTTTAAAATATATACACATATGGAAAACAAAACAAAGAATACCATACTTTTTCCTCTCAAAGCAACCAAATTGCAATGTTTTGCCATTTTTGTAATATCATCCATTGCAAATGATACACAACATTTAATATTAACTCCAGCACAGAGTCTTTGCTTCTCAATTTGCCAGTCAAAAATCTTTCAGCGTATGTCGTCTGTCTCTGGCATCCAGAAAGATTTAAGTATTCTTAAAAGATCCATTCTGCACAGCTTTCCATTGCTTTAATATGATCAGGTCATGCCCATCTGCCACCCATTCCCCCATTGTGTGTGTTTAAGTTGAATCATTGTGGCAAAACCAAAATTGTCTCCCTCAACACACTCGCTAAATATCCTGAGACAAATTGGGTTTAAGGAGTATGCCTGATATTTTTAAAAAGGGGAACAAAAACATTGTGGTGTAAAATTACACTGAAACACAGAGTTACGCTTATTTTAGTGCTACTTAGAACAAAACAAAACAAAAAAGGTATGAAAGCTTTCCTTTCCAAGAAGAGATCTCACCTTTCCCCCCCTCTAATACAACTTTTATGCTGAAGGTACAACGGGAATTGAAAAGCAGGATTTGGAGGTGTTAATTCTAAAATATTCTCACTTTAACCTGGGAAAGTTTTAAATTCTCACACTTGTGCTGCTGAATGAAAGGACCGATATCTGGCCTAAGACGGGCATAGTGAGGACAAGCACCAATACTAATCTCTAGCTCTCGGCCTTTGCTGTTACACTGAAATTAACGAAAGCTTCAGTTAGTCTCCTACTGACTGCTTAACCATTGTTTGTTTTTGTCACTAATGAAATCTGAGGAATGAATGACTGGTGTCACACTCTGAAATGAAGCTACAGGTACCAAACGTTCTATTGTTGTCTTTCTTTCAGACCCCAGCAGTGACAGGAACAGTCCAGCCACAGGTTCACAAAATGTATCGGAAGTGAAAAACATGCCATCTGACAGACGACAACACTCATCATTGGAGCCCAGTTATCCACCAGATCTTCACAAATCATCACAACATGGAGACAAGCGGATATATTTTAAGGACCCAAAAGGCAGCAAAGAGTTTGGCAGACAATCCAATGAACACCACACTTGGAACGGAACTTCTAAAAACAGCAATAGCACAGCAGGCAGGAAAAAAGACAGGTCACCAGAAGGGAGGCGAGACCGACCGTCAGACAGAGTGGTGATGATCAACGGACAGAAACGGAAATCTCCAGAGAAGAGAAGGGAAGGGACAAGGAGTGCTGATAATACTTTAGAGAGAAGGGAACGGCATGAGAAGAGGAGAGACTTTTCTCCAGAGAGACGAAGAGAAAGGTCTCCAACCCGCAGGAGGGATGGCTCACCTAGCAGAAGGAGGCGGTCACTTGAGAGGCTGATGGATCAAAGGAGATCACCAGACAGGAAGAGAGAGAGCTCACCCTCTGAAAGGAGGGCAAAGTCAACTGACAGGAGGAGAGAGAGGACCCCAGAACGGAGGAGAGAGAGGTCTCCTGACAAAAGGAATAGAGATGACAAAGTTGGCTTCAGGGAGAAGGAAGAATGCACTCTAAAATATGACACCAGTAAAAATAACAGGCAATCCCTTGAGCAAAGAAGGAGACCCTACAAAGAGTGCAGTACTGACCTCAGTATCTAATGGGCTTTGTAGGCCTATGATACTATTGCGGCCTTTCCCAGCATTCAGAGTTCATAAGAAGGAAGGTAGCAAATCTGAATCCATTTTAGTTCCTCATGTCTAATGCCTCCAAGAGCAAAAATCCAAATAAAATCTGATCATGAGAATATGCACAGAGAGTTGAGCCTAGTGTATAACCACATTAAAGTATTTTCCAATGTATTCATTTTTAAAAAGAAACTTGCCAAATGTTCAGCCTGAAGGATTATAAAAATTATGTTCTTCCATAATCAGTAACCATAATTAGCATCATTCCTACTGGTTGTTTTGTTGCTTTGTTGCCCTTTCATTAGTTATTTGGAGAGCAAACCACCAGTGGTAAAAAAATAATAATAATTGACCAATCGTACTGATTTGTTCAAATAGTGATTCACCGCTATGATGTGTGTAGGATTTTCTCTAGGATCAGTTGGAGGAAAGAAAAGAGGAGTGTTTCAGTTAAAAACTTGAGAACTACTGTAGAAGGAGGGTGTTTTTCCCCCCTTTACAAATTAGGAATGTCTTGCCAATATTAACTCTTCACAGAGTCTTCTGTTGGGATGAAGGATATTTATACAAATCCAAGCAGCACAAAGATATTAAGGAATTTATAGTTTGTTCCATGAACAGTGAGTGCTTTGGGGTCTCCTTTAAAAGGAAGCAAGGTTGCCGAGGACGGGTCACCATTGTGTCTTGTGTCATGCGGGGGATAGGCCATCCAGTTTGTTCATCTCTGCAACATTAAACAATGTCTTGCAAAGGTGGCACCCATGTGGCTCATGTTCCGCTTTTAAGACTATGTGGATGAAACTGGAACCCAAATGCTGTCATTTGTGTGCTTTGAAAGGAAGCAGATGTTAATTTTGGTTCCTTGGTCAATATGCATTTTGAGGAACAAATGCTCCTTTCAGAAAATGGGGTCACTCATCAGACTCATTATCATTATCATTATTATTATTATTATTATTATTATTGCCAAATTGGATCTGCCTCTCTATGCTTCTGCTTGTGGGGGGGATGTTTTGTTTTTCATTCACCACATCACTCTTACTTGAGATGAAGAAAAAAGAAGCAATGTCTGGAAAGCCTGGATTTCAGGCTGTTGACCTCTGATATGGTTTATGCTGTACTTTTAATTGTAAAGAATGGAAAACACCAATGCAAGGTTCTAAGGTGTATTTTTTTTTACAATGGCAAGTTTGTGTGGTAAGTCTGCTGTAGTATTGATATGAGATTTTAATGGATTACTGCCTAGCTGAGCCAAAACGTTTACCATTACTGTTGGACCACTAAAAGTCTAAAATTGCTGCTTTTTTTTTTACAGTGCATTGGTGTGTACAAGTATACTGTTTCACCATATTTTCCATACACACACACAAACACACACCCACAATAAGGATTACCAGTCTATCACTGTTGTTGCCATGGTACTGTAAAGGAAAAAGGAAAAAAAAAAAGATGGCCAATCATTGTGTGTACAGAGTTTAAATTGTAATTAATAGAGCCTGTTGAAGAAAATGACAAACTGTTGCCTTTTTTCTTGTATAAAAGAGAATTTATGACAAAAAAATTAGCTGTGAGGAATGTGCTAAGTGTTTATATTTCTGAGGAAAAAATGGAACAAATTGATTCATGGGGAATATATTTTAATGTAAACTGAATCAGGTATGTAAAGCTGTTTTAAACAGGAGACTAGCAGAGTCGCTCTGATGCTTTTGTTGGTTTGAGTCGCCTATCTTTCCTCACGGTGAAGGCCTGCCTGTGTGACTCCGAGGCACTTGCGTGCAGTCTGTGTTCCTTAGTTATCATTTCTTGCAGTGTGCTATAGTCATAATGCTCTTTTCTGTGTTGATGAAAAGCAGTAATGTGGGCCAATCTTTTTTATAAAAACAAACAAACACTATGCATATATAAATACTACATTGTTCATAGCTTTATTTGACTTAATCGGGTTTATACATAACATTAGTTATAAGTAGATGTGGACTTTACCCAGTAAAAAGATTCTTTCCTTGGGACAAAACATAATGTATATGATGTAGCTACTCAGAAGGAAAGAGTCTGTGAATGCTATTTTTATTATCAAATAAAGATTTCCATACAAAGCATAAATATGACTGAAGTGGTAAGATTAAGGCCGAAACAATTCACTCATCTTTGTTTTCTTCTCTTTAAAACTGTACTTCACAAAAGCATGAGGCGAGTTCTCTCAGGAAGGCACAAAGATTTTATTCCAGGCTCCTGAGTTCCTGCCTCCCCTCAGCTATGTGTGTGTATGTGTGTTGGTGTCACAGTTGAATCATGGGAAAACCTATTCCCATGTAAGCAAATTATATCAAACAGCTCAGATGACGGTGATGTACTGCCTCTCGTTTTTGACATTTCCTTTGTTGATATTCTGAGCCAGAAAACTTCGTATACTAGGGTGTCCTTTTGCAGCCGTGCCCATCACTTCTTCATTTTTTTCAACAGCA
Organism: Gekko japonicus; assembly: GCF_001447785.1. NCBI lineage: Eukaryota > Metazoa > Chordata > Lepidosauria > Squamata > Gekkonidae > Gekko > Gekko japonicus. The sequence continues at coordinate 834,531 of NW_015171511.1, read as the reverse complement.
GCCATTTTTGCTTGGCCATTTTGGGTCCAGAAAACATAGGATAGAATTGTATTGACAAAGCTAAGTAAGGTACTGTAAGGTACAGAGCCCAAGAACAATGGTTTGTTTGTGGGAATCCAAACAATAATGGTTTGATTCCATTTAAGAATCTATTTGCTAAATTAAAAAAAGGTTGGCCACTGCTGTTTTACTAGCACAAATTAGGTAACTTCTAGGTATTCACACAATGAGGGAGGGGGTGTCAAAGTGATCATCCTTTTCTTTCAAATGGAAGAAAAGATTTCTTAAGCTCTGTCACATGGTCAGTCCAGACATGCACCCATCCTGGCCTTCATTCTTTGCCTTCCTTGCACTGCTTTTGGAACTACCCAGGGGTCATTTCAGGGGGGAACGCAGTTCCCCCAGGTGAGGTGCAGGGGGGCGGGGCACATGACGAAGCCTCGCCCCCTGCTTCCGGCCGCTTCGCTTCCGGCCCTCATTCAGCCAGGTGGAGGCAGGAGAAGAGGGAGGGTAAGTTGCTTCCTCCCCGCCTCTCCCCACCTCTGCCTGCTTGGGGCCAGGGAGGGCCTTGGCAGGGCTTCCTTGCACTCCCGCTGGCCTTGCAGGTCCACCGCCGGGCCCCTGATGTCAGGTGGTGTGGCATATGCTAATGAGTTATGCTAATGAGTTCCCCTAGCTCTTTTTCTACGAAATGACCCCTGGAACTACCCAACATTTTAAAAGTGGCTTTTCAGACAGTGAGCTGCTGTCTGTGTGTATTGGGGAAATAAAACATCACCAACCAGCATGCTGAGCTACTCACATCAGGGTTATACTCAAAAGAATAGGAATATTTTGCTGATTACTCCTGAATTTACCTTTGGTTCAATGTTTTTGCTGTTACAAGTTGTTCTGGTAGACATTTAGATGACCAAACATTGACACTTAGACATTTAGACATAGACATTTAGATGACCAAACATTTGACACTTACCCTAGTGAGAAAGTTTTGTGCCAGTAGGGTCACAAGAAATTACTCCTCTGCTGGTTCCACTGAAATGAGTCAATTCAGCCATGCTCTCCATACTTATGGAGAGTTTTCTCATGAGGAAGTGATGTATGTCTAGGTCAGAAGATCTGCTTTCTTCAAGACCAGTTAAGTCAACTGTAGTCTTCCCCGCCTCATCCAATATTTAACCAAATAGTTTCTTATAGGTTGGTATTTTAATCCTGTTGTAAGATATTCACAAGAAATTAGTTGTAAGACCATTGTAGATCTCCTATTCTTTACATAACTTTAATCTAGTGAGGAAAAACAAGTTCACCATGAGCTATATTTTACAGTTACACATTTTTATTTTGAGATAAACACATCCAAAATGAAGGAGGTTTGGAACAAGATGATAAAATACTAGCAGTGAGTCAAGTGTTCTGAAGGAACTCATAAGACATTGCAGTGCATTTATGATAATATTTGCCCACATCTATAACTGCATTCTTTTTTTGTAAACTGCTCACATTTGAAGTCATTATAAACTAAACATATTATACTATTTTCTTTTCTGGATTCTGCTTCAGTGCTGAACATGGGCCGAAAAAATGGCCCAAAACCCGCAAAGTGTCATATGTTAAGCAGAATCAGTTTGTTACAGTCCAAGTGCATGCCAGTGTCCCACGTGTAAATATATCTTGGTTTCCTATTCCTCACACAAAGGTTTTGGGTTTCTGTAGGGAAAATGCTCTAAAGTTAGTGTTGACAGGATTTTCCTTCAAGCAGATATTGTCATACATTCATATGTTTATGGACAGCATATTTGGGAACCTTTATCCATGTTAAATAGGAAACTCAGTATGGACACTGAATATTGTTAAGGCAGAATTGTACATCTGGGTGAACTTCACTGAGTCCTGCCCTCCATATCAACACTTATATGTAGGAAGGGAGGGTGGAGAACACTTAAGGAAGCAGCGAAGAGCAATAACAAATATGCCCAAAACTGAGCAACAACCAACTTTGTCTTCGTTATCTGTCTCTTGTCACATAAATGTAACATTGGATCACTTCAAAAAACATGTGATACCCATCTGTTTGTGTTTTGTCGTTATATACAGAGGATTCTGACTCGGAAGAGAAGTCGGTCAATAGCTATCAGACATAATGACTTCCACATTCAAAGACAGTGACCCTCTGAATCCATGGTGCTGTAGAGTGCAACAAGCTTTGTCCTGCTTGTAAGCCTTCTGGAAGCATCTGGTTGGCCACTGTGAAAAGGGGCATGCCCCAGTAGATGGAATATTGGTCTTGATCCAGCAGAAACTGTTCTTATGACTGACTTTAGGGCAGGAAATTTATTTATATGACCTCTGGGTACCTTCTAAAGCTGTGACCCTGCCTTGGGTTTTTCATCAGCACTAACAGCATGAATTTACCGATTCCCCCACCTGCGTTTTAAAAGATAAGGTACTTTAATATCATTAATGTTTCAGATTAACAGATTCCATTGTCTTGTCTTTTGGCACACAGGGAGTTAACATCCCATGAAGAACCCATCTGAGACAGATTATAGTGAGTGGGGAAACGCAAAAAAATCAGAATAGTTATCAGTTTACATAAGGTATATGCTGAAGTCTTTCTGTATATGTTGAGGAAATGATGATGATGATGATTTACATTTATAGTCCATCTTTCTCACTGGGACTCTAGGTGAATTACAAGTATGATAGTAAGTGGATCACAAAATAGAACATTTGAATCTGATAGCAAATATTCCTAATAAGCTAATACAGTTGGACTGGGATTGTAGAATGGAGAGAGTTACAACACAAGCAAACATACCTGTTTAAGGCAGCAAGACTATCAGTGTAGGAAAACTTTGTCCCTAGCAAAAGTCACCTCCTGAGTTGATCCATTTCATCTCAGCCTTGTTCTCTCTACAAGAGTGGCCTCCTGAACAATTCTGTTCTGTGCATTTTGCAAAATGATAGAACATTGGCCAATGATGGCCAGAACAGCACCCTGTCTGAGGAATTCAGGCTGTTTTGTGAATTACATCACAAGGGTAAAGAGTAAAATGGTTGCTAGTACCATAGTTATTAATTTGGGTATTGCAACAAACCATAATTAGCACTAGGAATGCACAAACCCCTGCCAGTTCAGCTCACATCCTGTTCGCCAATCGCAAACAGGAGCCTGTCTGACAAAAACTGACATGGCACGTCACTCTATTTCTTCGTAACCATATACAGTGCAGTTGGCTATTCATGCATGTGTGTTCCCACAGTGTGAAAGGCTACCAACTATTTCAGCCTTCCTCAAATATAGCAATCTTGGGGGTGGGTTAGGAACCCACTCACAGCTGTGCTAAGAGTGGGCTTCTAATCCACCCACCACCACTGTGCACAGTGGGGGTAAGACTAGTTAAAAGTTGGATCTAGATGGTTTTACATTAATTCATAGGATTTTTTACCCTGAAACAAAACTGCTGGTGATATTGTAGTTCTATCTTGGTCTATAGGCAGTGTCAGGGGGAAAAAAGCAATCTTTGTGGTGCTGCCATGGTGCATAAACATGGATCTAAAGCACAGGTCTTCATAGAGCCTCAAAATGTTTATGGGGGTTAACCAAAACAGATTGGAAGACTGCACACACTACAATAAGAAGCATGGAACCACTGCTCTGTTCATTTGGAGTGGGCTACTTTGTTTGGGGAAGGTTGAAATATGGCAGAGTTAGAAAACTGAACCCTCTGATCCCTTTGTTATGTTTCAGCCTTCCCTAAACACAGTGATTGGGGTGGGGGTGGTGGAATAAAACCCCACTCTCCTGGAGTGCATTTCTAATCCATACCCAATTATGCTAATAGCCCCGATCTGTTTGAATTGGCAGCACCTCTGTGCATGTGTGGCTGTTCACTATGAACCAAACAGAATGTGTGATCGTCACATCTGATCAACACATTTTAATATGGTAAGTTCAACAGTTGAACACGTTCATGGTGAAATTTGCAACATCCCTAATTACTACAATCTCAGGTTAATAAAATAAACCCTAGTTTGTTGGACTACCTGCATTTGGATAACAACTAATAGATTTGACCAAACCACAGATTATAATGATGTCTTAGTGACTGGATATATATATGAAGTAATTATGAGCTGTGGGTAGTCTTTCCCCCCCATCCCTGCAATACACAATAGGTAAGGTCAATTTTATTTTATGGAAGCAGTACCGTTGAAGTATGCAAACTGTGTTGTTTTAACACAGAATTCTTTGCTACAGTGAAAATTTAGGCCTGTTTCACACATGTAGGAGAATGAGATGGTAGGAATGGATCCGTACTTCAGAATACAAGTGGGAAATTCCAGATTTACCCATTTCCTTACCCAAAAGACAACCTCCATATAAATAGAAAAATAGCATAGCCAGAGGTAGAAGTTCTATGTCTTCTCTTTGCTTGCTGTGATGGTTTTCTGTTTGCGGTGCGTTTTTAACATATGGGAAACATTCTGAAATGTGAATGCTCCCCACCTACAGCATTTCAGTCTGTCACCACATACCTCTGCCCTCTTATTCTCATGTGCCAACGAAGCCTCCACTGGTTCTGCTTGAAATCTTTTTGGTCAGTGTTCCATGCATAATCAACCAGCTCTGAATGTGCTTCATTCCTTTGCATGTAGTTCAAAACCTTGCACATGCTTTCAGTGTCTATATTGAATCCTTTTCTGGGATGAGCGCAACAACACTGCTAACCTCTTGGGAAATCAAAGGAAGAATGCAGCTCTAATTGTAATACTAGGATCCTCTAGAAGCCCAAAAGGGTGGTAACCGTACTGGAGTCCCTGAAGTCACTTGCATATGGAAATACGAGAGTCTTTTATCTGTGGATGTGGCATCCTACCATTCGTGATCACAAGGATTCTGTAATCTTACCCGCCTTCTCCAGCACAGTTCCTAAGGCACCAAAGTGAGTACCAGAGCGGGGGGGGGGAGATATTCCTCATTGCTTCATCCTCCTTCATGCCAGGTGGTATCTTGTCTCAAAATGAGCCTTCAGCATTAGCTATGTGGGGTTTGCAGATGGCTGCTAAGAGAAAGGAAGGATGGGGGACCTCCTCGTGCGAGCACTGTCCTTTTGGATGGTAGGACATAAGCCTTGGCTTGCAATCAAGCAGAAGCCTGAAAATTTGTCATTCCTATTTTTTCTACTAATTTTGCTGTGTCTGGGTCCTAAGTTTATCTTTAAGGTATGCCCACTTTACCTGACCTGGATAGCCCAATCTCACCATACCTCAAGAGCTAAGCAGGGTTAGCCTTGGCTAGTATCTGGGTGGGAGACACCAAGAAATGCCAGGGTTGTGATGTAGAAGCAGGCAAGGGCAAAACACCTCTGAACCCCACCAGAGGTTGCCAAAAGTCAGCTGTGACTTGACGCCACTTTACCACATGCCAAGTTGAGCAAAAGCCACTGGTATCGTACAGGTACCCTAGGTACGTGGTATGAAGAGAAGAGGAAATCTCTCAAGAACTGTTAGAGCCTAATGTGTTTGGAGTCAAGAAACTAATAATTCCATGATGTAGCTGAATGAGGTTCTTCAGAGGAACAGCTAAAGTGTCTAGTCCAGGGGTGGGCAAACTGTGGCTCGGGAGCCATATGCGGCTCTTTCACACACATTTTGTGGCTCCCGGCAGGGTGACTGGGGAAGGCGAAGGGGCGGCCTGCCTCCCCGATTGGCCTTCTCTTCCCCAGCTAGTGTTCCCCTCCCTGGGTAGGCTTGAGGCGAGAGGGGAGCAGAGAAAGAAGCCAACTTTAAATGCGTTCCCAAAGCCCCCCCCCCCCAATCAAGCCCACAAATATCATTGGACAAATAACTATCATCATCAATATGTGTTTTTACCCTTTTTGGTTTTATTTTTGGCAGTCTCATTTAATGCTATTTTTTTAAAAATACAAATTTGCATGTTTTCCAATAAAAACGTGTGTGATATTCCTTCACGTCTTGTGGCTCTCAAACATCTGACGTTTATTCTATGTGGCTCTTAGTTAAGCAGGTTTGGCCACCCCTGGTCTAGCACACTCATCTTACAGTTTCAGGTTCTACTGTGAGGAGCTCAGCTTAACGCCCTTTTTAAAAAGTTTTATATACAGAAGGTCCAAGGTTCAACTCCTGTCATGAACCTTTAAAAGATCTCAGGTAGCAGAGCTGAGGAATGCTTGGCTAAGCTCCTGGAAATCGTTTGCCCCTCGCATTACATAGTACTAGGCAGGACGTTTTTGGTAGAAAAACCCCAACAGGAACTCATTAGCATAACAGGCCACACCCAACAGCAAGGTCCATTGGGGCAGGGCATGGTGGGAGCCTCGGTCTCCGACCTCTCGGCCGAAAGAGAGACTCCCCCCTAGTGCGGAGTAGGCGCTAACATTAATGCTTGCTCCGTTCCTGTGCGTGCCTGCCTGTCACGGCAGGACCCGGGGGCGTGACGTAAGTAAGCCAAAGTCCAGGAACAGTCCGAGGTCAAGCCGAGAAAATCAGGTAGCAAGGTTCAAGCAGGTTTAAATCACAGTCCAGAAGCAAGGTCAGACATACCAAGGTTTCAAGTCCATAAATCACAATGATGCCAGAGGAGTCAGAGATGTACGAAGGTCAACGAAGCCGAGGGTCAAGAGCCGAGGATCAAGCCGATAAGAAGTCCACAAGGTCTGGAGCAGAGATGCAAGGATTCAGGTCCTGACAACAACAGTTGCCAGCACAAATGACTGCTGGCAATAGGCTTGCTTATATACAGTGCTAGCTAATCAACTCATTAGCTAGCCGGGAGCAAGGTCAGGATCCTGTCAATAGTCAGGGCTGAGAGATCTTCTGGCACGCATGCGTGCATTCTGCCTTCGCTCTCTCAGCTGCTGTCTCCTTACATTCCTGAGCCTGGTTACAGGTGGGGGCGAGTCTGATGAACTACTGGGCTGCAGCAGAGACTGATCCCTTGCAGGTGTTCCCTGAGAGGCTTGATCCTCCTCACCACTTAGGTAGCTTTCAGCTACAGGATCCAGTCTTTGCCTTTCTGCTGCAGTACTGTCCTCAGGAGCCTGTAAGTCCACAGGCTCCTGGCTGGCAGGTGCCTCCTCAGGGGCATCAGCAAGGGCAGGCATGACACTGCCCAAAAATAGCTCTGGTACTAGGAGATTTTCCTGTGGTTTGGGTTCTGAACTGCAGTAGTATTTTGCAAAGCTTATTCACAATGCCATTTTCCATTTGTTGTTGTCTTGTGGTTTCTTTATCGTTCCTCTGCTTTTTGAAATTAGATCAAAGGTGGTTTGAGAAAGCATGGGCAAACAGCGAGGAGACCATGAAAAGACAACAACTGAAAAACAATGTTGTGAGGAAGTGCGGCTGGAAACAGCTGCAGTTCAGCCCCCAAGCTATGTGAAAGCTTCATGTGAAAGAGCCTAGTCTACACAGTCCAAGCTTCATACATTTAATATGGTCGGGGTTTGCAAGGACTGTGCAGCCTATGCCGGCCTTGGATATGGGATGTCCACATAAGTGTTTGCCAATCAGATGTAAAGCAAAGAAATTTTATACATTGCCCTTGAGGATATCCTTGAGGTCCTTCAGGCCCTCCCATCTATATACTTCTAGCAGGGCCCCCCCACACAATGACTGAAGTGAGAGCCAGTTTGGTGTAGTGGTTAAGTGCACGGACTCTAATCTGAGAGAACCAGGTTTGATTCCCCACTCCTCCACTTGCACCTGCTGGATGACCTTGGGCAAGCCATAGTTCTTGCACAGCTGTTCTTGAAAAAAAGCAGTTTCTGTCAGAGCTCTCTCAGCCCCACCTACCTCACAGGTTGTCTGTTGTGGAGAGGGGAAGGATTTCAGGAGGGGTGTTGAAAGACCTGAGTCAGATTGAGGTGACGAGAGAGGAGGTCCTAAAACTATAGACAACTTAAAAACTGATAAATTACCAGGCCCAGATGGCATACATCCGAGAGTCCTTTTTTTTTTTTTTGAAACCCCCAGAGGGATATTTTTATTTTTTTCAATAAGACTACGAACTATAATGAAAAATATAGGAAGGGAAACTACAACTATGGAGAAAGGAAAGATACCCACACTAACTAAAAACCCAAGAGTGGGAGACCCCCTTCATGTTAAGCTAAATATTAGTATTAAAAGTGTTAGTAAAACAATATACTTGTAGAGTTCTTGTTTTTCACATTTTCTGTATTAGTAAATTAGTTATTTTGAGAGAACTTTCTGAGCATCTTCTTTTCTTCAAAGAGCCATTTATCAGAGTCCTTCTGCCCTTACTTCGGCTTTCTGTCTCTAAAATCATATACAGTTTTCATTGCCCCCGCACCCGCTTCTGCTGCAGAGTCTTCATCCGTTCCTGAGGCAGCTGAGTCACTTGACTTAGTTTCTTCCTCTTTAGATTCTTCCCCCGATCCCAGCTGACGTCTCAAAAATTCTTTGGCTTTAAAGATGGAGTCTATCTTCTCCCTTCTATCGTTGATTTTAAAGATGACACCTTCAGGGATCCCCCGCCTGTACTGTACTTCGTTTGTTTGAAGGAAAGAAATTAAATCCTTATAGCTCTTTCTCTTCTGATGAATTTCAAATGGAATGTCTTTTAAAGTCTTAATAATTGTATTCCCAAGTTTCAGTGGAGTTGCTGAAGTTGCCTTTAGTATGGCATCTCTGGTCTGTCTTCTTGCAAATCTCACCACAATCTCTCCAGGCAGGCTATTTTTTTTAATATAGTTGGAGTATGCCCTGTAGGCTGTCTCCATATCTTTTATTATTTCCTCCGCTGGCAAGCCTGTCACTGGAGCAATAATCTCACCCAGAGTCTTTTTCAAATCTTCTTTTTCTATCTCAGGAACCCCCTGGAACCTGAGAATCATATTAGCCTTTTCCATTTGCAGCTGCAACAAACGATTTTCTTGGAGATTTTGTTTCATTTCAACTTCACCCATTCTTTTCTTCATCTTCTTGTTTGAGGTGTCCATCTCTGTAACTTTCTTAGCCACCAGCTCCACTATTTTTCTTCCGTTTTTGCCAGCTGGCGCTGTTGTAAAGTGAAGTTTTGATTTAACGAGGTCAGTTGCTGGTAAATACCATCAAGCTGATCCATCACTGGCTTGAGCATATCCGCTAACAGCTTCATGACGTCAGCTCCCTCGTCGGGCCTCGGACTCTGGCTGCCAGGCTTGGCTTTAAACTTTCCTCGAGGCACCGCCATTTTTCAACTTTGTTTACACTTTCAAACCGCTTCTCCCGGGCTCGAAGCACTCATCAATTCGCTTTTTGGACTCAAGTAAGTCTCTCAAAATACACATGCTGTCTTTTTCCTCCCACTCCCCCTTCACTGTGATTTATCTGTCCATGCGCTTCAGAGGTGCTCCGCTTTTCCCGGGGGGGTGTACCGTTTATCAAAGTTCGTTTACTTAGAACTCATGTTCATTGTTGGTCACATTCCTGACCTTGCTCATATCAATCGTTGTTCCGCTCGGTCTCCCCCACTTGTCCCAGTCGGGTTAGCTTACGCCCTAAGGCCACTCATCGGCAGGACCATCAGAGCGGAGGGAAGCCTCAATTATCCGGCAGCAAGCCGTTGAAGAGGCTATCCCTCAAAAGCTCTCGGGTCTGGAGCCTTTCACAAAGGCTCCGTGGGAGTGCCACTTGAGGTGGCACCCCTCCATGCCGATGTTGTGCTAATCGCCTCCCCAAGCTCTGGGGAGAGCAACTGCCATCGCCAATCCATAGACCGGAGGTCCCACATTTGAGAGTTCTGAAAGAACTCAAATGTTAACTTCTGGATCTCCTGACAAAAATATGTAATCTTTCCTTAAAATCTGCCTCCATTCCTGAGGACTGGAAGGTAGCTAATGTCACTCCCATCTTTAAAAAGGGTTCCAGAGGAGAGCCGGGAAATTACAGGCCAGTCAGTCTGACGTCGATACCGGGTAAATTGGTGGAAACCATTATTAAGGAAAGAATTAGTAGGCACATAGATGAACAAAACCTATTGAGGCAGACTCAACATGGGTTCTGTAAGGGAAGATCTTGTCTCACTAACCTATTAGTGTTCTTTGAGGGGGTGAACAAACATGTGGACAAGGGGGATCCAATAGATATTGTTTACCTTGACTTCCAGAAAGCTTTTGATAAAGTTCCTCATCAAAGGCTCATAAGTAAGCTCAAAAATCATGGGATAAAAGGACAAGTCCTTTTATGGATCAAAAACTGGCTAATTAATAGAAAACAGAGAGTGAGTATAAATGGGCAGTTCTCCCAGTGGAGGGGTGTAAGCAGTGGGGTACCACAGGGATCAGTACTTGGTCCACTGCTTTTTAACTTGTTCATTAATGATTTGGAGTTGGGAGTAAGCAGTGAAGTGGCTAAATTTGCGGATGATACAAAGTTGTTCAGGGTGGTGAAAACCAGTGAGGATTGTGAGGCACTCCAAAGGGATCTGTCAAAGATGGGCAAGTGGGCGTCAACATGGCAAATGGGGTTCAATGTGGCCAAGTGCAAGGTGATGCACATTGGAGCCAAAAATCCTAAATATAAATACACATTGATGGGGTCTGAACTGGCAGAGACTGAGCAAGAGAGAGATCTTGGAGTTGTAGTGGATAACTCACTGAAAATGTCGAGACAGTGTGTGACTGCAATAAAGAAGGCCAATGCTATGCTGGGGATTATTAGGAAGGGTATTGAAAACAGATCAGCCAATATAATAATGCCCCTATATAAATCAATGGTGAGACCTCATTTGGAATACTGTGTGCAGTTCTGGGCACCACACCTTAAAAAGGATATTATAGCTTTGGAAAAAGTGCAGAAAAGGGCAACTCGAATGATAAAAGGGTTGGAACACTTTCCCTATGAGGAAAGGTTAAAGCGCTTAGGGCTCTTTAGCTTGGAGAAAAGACGACTGAGGGGTGACATGATCGAGGTTTATAAGATTATGCATGGGAAAGAGCAGGTAGAGAAAGAGGTACTTTTCTCCCTTTCTCACAATACAAGAACCCGTGGGCACTCCATGAAATTGCTGAGCGGTCGGGTTAGAACGGATAAAAGGAAGTACTTCTTCACCCAAAGAGTGATTAACACATGGAATTCACTGCCACAGGAAGTGGTGGGTGCTACAAGCATGGACGGCTTCAAAAGGGAATTAGATAAGCATATGGAGCAGAGGTCCATCAGTGGCTATTAGCCACAAGGTATAGCTAGGGGCTCTGGGGCAAGTGATGCTCTGTCTTCTTGGTGCTTGGGGGGGGGGTCAACAGTGGGAGGGCTTCTAATGTCCTGGCCCCACTGCTGGACCTCCTGATGGCACTGGTATTTCTGGCCACTGTGTGACACAGAGTGTTGGACTGGATGGGCCTTTGGCCTGATCCAACATTGGCGTCTCTTATGTTCTTATGACAAGAAAACACAAACCATTAGCAGCTCTTTCCTCTAGGTAGTTGGTGGGTTCATATGTACTTGCTCTCCTTCCTCCTCCTCCTCCTCCTCCTCCTCCTCCTCTTCTTCAAGGATGAGATTCTACAGTGCTTTTGGCACTATACACAGGTTTTCCACACTCAGTGTGCTGCATATTTCGGGCATTTTGAGTAGTTTGTAGTTTTAGAATTTGTGCACAGCCATTCCAAGCAATTGCTGAGCAAATATCTGATCCAGAGGTCCCAAGAGTTGTATTAATTCTAGTATTTTTAACCTGGTGCAGTATTCCTTCACTTCTTTTTCCAGCAGAAGACCCTCAAGAAGTGGTAAAATGCCTATTAAGGCATTCCACGCACAGAGGAATGGCACCCCTGGGGACAGTGCCACCTCCAATGTGTTTTTAGATGTGGCATTAAAAAAGGGAGAAATTGTTGTGTGTAAAATCAGTGGCTGTTCCAGAACAAAAGGTGCCTTTTCTGCTATAAATGCATGAATTCTAATTGGCATGTGGGGGTGAAGTTAGTTATGGAATGAAAAATGACAGAATCGAGGGTCATGCAGGTTTTTTTTCCATTTGAAATAGGTTACAATTAGGAAGACCAGAAGTGATGTGTTGGAAAAATTACCTAATTGGCAAGGGATTTGCAGTTGTCCCTGTCTATGCTTCCTGGTCAATGACATGTGTCCTACCACTCTACTAAGCAAGCTTTGATGCTTTCCTCTTGCCTAACAAATGTTTCTCCAACTTAAGCCTCATGTTTTGATAGAATGAGTCCCAGCTCCTGCCTGCAGAATGTAGACCATCCAGGAGTATACAATGCTATGTCTTGGGATTTGCCCATTTTCATAGAAACATAGAATGTTAAAGTTGGAAGGGACCTTGCAGGTCACCTAGTCCAACCCCCTGCACTCTGCAGGAGCATAGCTGAAAGATAGCCCTACAACATACCCGAAAGATGGTCGTCCAGCCTCCGCTTGAAAACATCCAGCAAAGGAGCATCCACCACCTCCTGAGGCAGTCTGTTCCACTGCTCAACCACTCTTACAGTTAGGAAGTGTCTCCTGATATTAAGCCGGTAATGACTCCCTTATAATTTCCACCCATTAGATCTAGTCTTGCAATCCGGAGCAGGAGATAATAGATCCGCTCCATCTTCTACATGACAGCCCTTCAAATACTTGAAGACTGCAATCATGTCCCCTCTAAGCCTTCTCTTTCCCAGGCTAAACATACCCAACTCTTCCAGCCTTTCCTCATAAGACTTGAATTCCAACCCACTCACCATTCTGGTTGCCCTCTTCTGGACACGCTCGAGCTTGTCAACATCCTTCCAAAAATGTGGTGCCCCAAACGACACAGTACTCCAGGTGAGGCCTGACCATAGCAGAATAGAGCAGAACTACCACCTCCCGTGATCTGGACACAATGCTTCTGTTAATACATCCTAAGATTTATTTATTTATTTTATTGGATTTATATCCCGCCCTCCCGGCGGACAGGCTCAGGGCAGCTCACAGTTAACAGCACCATGTGCCAAGATAAAACAATTAAAAACAAGATAAAACAGTCCTACATTACATACACTTAAACGCAATCAATACTATAAAGTACTCGTAGTGATACTCGTTGTTCATTCAGTTTGAGGTGGCGTGTAAACAGATGTAATACTAGGGCCCCATTTTAGCGATACTTCAGCCTCCCATGATCTCTTGAAGGGCCAACCCACCACCATGCGGTAGATGGTAATGGTAGTGGTGGTGGGTGGTGGGCGGCTCCTAATTGAAAGCCTGGCGGAAGAGCTCCATCTTGCAGGCCCTGCGGAACTGTACTAAGTCCCACAGGGTTCTAATCTCCTCCGGGAGATTGCATTAGCTTTCTTTGAAGTCATATCGCACTGCAGGCTCATGTTTAGCTTGTGATCAACCAGAACACCTAGATCCCTTTCACATGTGCTGCTGTCAAGCCAAGTCCCTCCCATTCTATATCTGTGCCTTTTATTTTTTGTACTTTGCATTTATCTGTATTGAAATTTATTTTATTTGTCTCAGCCCACTGTTCTAGCCTATCTAGATCATTTTGAATCCTGACTCTATTTTCTTCAGAATTAGCAATCCCACCCAGCTTTGTGTCATCTGCAAATTTGATAAGCATCCCCTCTATGTCTTCCTCCAGGTAATTTATAAAAAACATTGAACAACACCGGGCCTAGGACCGAGCTCTGTGGCACTCCACTCAAGACTTCCCTCCACATAGACGCAGAGCCATTTATGAGCACTTGTTGGGTACGATTTTTCAACCAACCATGAATCCATCGAACGGTTGCACCATCCAACCCACACTTAACCAGCTTATCCTCAAGGATATAATGAGAAACTTTGTCAAATGCTTTATAACTTTGTCAAAGATGGTATTTACCACACACAATTCTCAGCATGCCCCCATCAATGGATATTTAAATCCAGAGATTGGAGCCATGAACAGACCATAAAGAGAAAAGCCCCAGGTTTGCAGAAAGATCTGACACACACACACACACACGCACACAGGGTTAAAACCTTGGAAAATAATAGAAGCAGCTCCTGCAGCTTTAAGAAATGAATGCCATCTATATCCATTGCTAGGTAACCATAACAATATTATCAGAAGGTTCCATCTTTGGTTTCTGTCAGTAAAAAGTAGGGAATCCGGCCCTGGAGATTTGAAAGTATTTAAGGCAGCTAGATGCTCTCTAACCATTTCCTTACTAACTCTGGACTGGCAATTTCTCCTTCTTTCATATGCCCTGCATTCTTCAGTTTGTATACAGCTCACCTTATGGTTAAAGACCAATGCAAAGTGAGAGTTGAGTAATTCCGCCTCGTCTTCATCCCTTGTTAACGCTTGACCGTCTTCCCCTAGCAATGAGCTTACCCCATCCCTGTTCTTTTTGGTACGAACATAGGCATAGAAACCTTTCTTGTTATTTTTAGTATCCCTCACAAGCTTCAGCTCCATCTGCGTTTTAGCCTTTCTGACACCATCCCTACAGATTCGAGCCTGCTTCTTGTACTCACCCTCAGTAATTTGATCCTCCTTCCATTTCCTGTACATTTCGCTTTTTAGTCTCAGCTCTTTAGAGAGTTCCTTGCTCAGCCACCTTGACTTCATTACCCATCTCCCACCTTTCTTCCTTACTGAAACAGTTTGCGATTGTGCCTTAAGCATTTCATTTTTCAGCATCACCCATCCTTCCTGTGCAGATTTCCCCCTCAGCATTTCCAGCCATGGGATCCTACCTAATCTTTCTCTGAGTTTTTTGAAATTAGCTTTCCTGAGGTCCAGGATACGAGTCCTACTGTTTCCTGGTTTCACATCCTTCTCTATGTCAAATTCCAAGCTGACATGGTCACTATTCCCCAAGGATCCCACAACATTCACTTCATCAACCAGTTCTTCCCTGTTAGTCAGGATTAATTCTAAAATAGCAGATCCTCTGGTTCCAACCTCCACCTTCTGAGAGATGAAGTTGTCTGCAAGACTATTCAAGAATCTGCGGGATGCCCCATGTCTAGCAGAGTTAGATTTCCGGCAAATATCTGGATAGTTGAAATCTCCCATAACCACAACATCCTGTCGCTGTGAAAGTTTAGCAAGCTGTTGTACAAATGCATCATCCAGTTCCTCTGGTTGGTTTGGAGGTCTGTAGTATACCCCCACAACAGTATCCCCTTCTTTTTTCCCTTGCTCTATCCTTACCCACACAACAGGGCAACTCTGAATTTCAGTGCAGGTGTATTCATTCTTGACATATAGTGCTGTTTCCTCTCAGTCTCCATTCTTGTTCCTCTTTTTATTCCCACCCTCAGCATTCTTCTTCTCCCCAATGTGGTTTGGGGTTGCATGAGCACAGTTAAGCTGATGATATTTATGTTACTATTGTTTTCCGCTTTTGTCCTTCATAATACTCCTTGTTGCTGTCTCTTCTGAGTCTCAGATTACTAAAAAACCAAGAATTTTCTTGCCCCAATCTTTCACCCTTGTCATCCTATTTATAATGTCACTTTCCAGTCTTCTCCACAGGCCTGAGCCCTTTCTTGTTGTTTTTAACTCCTATTTCACATCTCAAGGATCAGTTTGGTGTAATGGTTAGAAGTGCGGACTCTAATCTGGGAGAACTGGGTTTGATTTCCCACGCCTCTGCATGCAGCTGCTGGTGTGACCTTGGGTCAATCACAAGTTCTTTCAGAGCTGTTCTCTCGAGGGCAGTTCTCAAGAGAGCTCTCTCAGCCCCACCTACCTCACAGGCAATGTTCCCTCTGAGTTAGTGTGTGCTAGCTCACAGTTTTTTAGCCTCCGGCTCACACATTTTTGTTTTAGCTCAGGAAGGATGGCTCCAGAGCAAACTATTTTATGCAGTAGCCAAATTGCTCACTCACAACTTTATTGCCAGTAGCTCACAAAGCAGAATTTTTGCTCACAAGACTCTATACCTTAGAGGGAGCATTGCTGTTCTGGAAAGAGCAGCTATTGAAAGAGCTCTCTCAGCCCCACCTACATCACAGGGTGTTTGCTGTGGGGAGGGGAAGGGAACAGTAAGCCACTCTGAGACTCCTTCAGATAGTGAAGGGCGGGGTATAAATCCAATCTCCTCTTCCTCCTCCTCCTCCTTCTCCTCCTCCTCCTCCTCTTCTTCATCCAGTCCATTCCCCACCCCTCCTTCATTGTAATACCCACAATTAAGCTCTTTTTCCAAGGATTCTGCAAATCTTACTATTTCCCTTCTGGAGTATTACAATGATCTTCATGGGCTCCCTGACTCTAAGCTTCAAGCCCTTATTTTCGTCTTCCGTTCTTCAACCGGTCTCATTTTTCTGCCACTCCTCTCCACTATTTCCTTTCCCTTCCCCTTCCCTTCCTTATTAATTTTTCAAGTTCTCCTGACTCTCAAAGTTCTGTACAGGTCTCATCTATCCTTATCTTTCTCTATCCTCCCCCCCACTCTCTTCATTTCCAGCAAACTGAATCTTCTTGAAAACCCTCCTGAGCCATATTTTATTTCTCATTTCTTTTTCTTTAGCTGGCCTGCAGATCTGGAACTTCTTAATATCAGTTAATTGGTTCTTAATATTGGTTTGGTTTCCTCACCTGTAAAAGGAGCTCTTGCTGTCCATTCTGATTCTATTATGCTTCCAGTCTACAGGTGACACCTGCCCAGTTTTGATCTTCTTTCCAAGGATCTGGCACCATCTCCACCCTCCCTTCTAATCCCTCTCTCTTACTCTCCTATGCAATATTTCTATTGAGAGAATCTGCGAAAAGGAGCCAGTTTTAGCTGTTCAAGAAATGGCGGATGATGGTCTATCCATCAGCTAGATGGAAGTCACCTTTCCAGACTGGGGGCTTGGAGAGTGCCCAGTAAGAGAGATTTTTCCTCCCATCCTAAGAAAGAGTCAGCTGTGGTGCAGTTTTCGATGTTGTTACTTCTTTCATGTAATGTGATTAGTCCCATTCTTTAAAATCTTCTTTGCTAGGAACCCATTGCGATGTTTAGCCACTTTTCTTCATGTCTTTTTTAGATAAGTGACCTCCAGCCAATACCTTCTGTTGAGTGTGTTCTTTGTCTTTATCAACCTTAGTGTAATCTCTAATTAAGGCCCTCTGAAGTCTAGCTTCATAGACTTAATACTGGTGGACTTCAAACGACATTAATCAAAGCTCCGATTAATGTCTCAAATGTGTTTGGAGCAAAATTCCAAAGGAGGGAAGAGCTGAACCAAGGAGCTGCCTTGTTTCAAACCCCTATTTTGTTTTTATCTGAAAGGTAATCGGCTTGCCTTTCATATCCACACAGTTCAGTTAGGCTTTTGTTAATTACTTCATTTAATTGATACATCTAGAAACTGGAGAAAAGCTGTATTCTAGTTGGTCTGTAAGCATTTGATAAGTTCTTAAAATAGGAATGTTAGAGATGCAGCGAACAGGTAAAGTTTACAAGGAAATAACAATTTAGTCAAAGATTGTTTTTAAGCCACATTATTTTAAAATGTTTTTTAAAAAAATAAATACCTGGCTTTTAAGTATAGGAGTTGTTTTCCATGATGAGACACTGTTTGCTACCTGATTGTACACAATGACAGAGATACTGGGTAATCTTTAGATGAGAAAATTTGAAGTGTGCTTATACTAAGTTGCTTATACTAGGTCTGACCATTGGTCTACCAAGGTCCCGGTCACACGGGCAGGAAACTGCGGGTGGGGGGAACATGGCTGTTAGCCCCGGGGCTAAAAACCGTGCGGTTGCTCAAGCAGACCTACCTATCGAGGTCCCGTGGAGGTCCTGTGGTAGGGGGGAGGTGCTGATCACTCCACAGTCCTACAGCGTGGCAAAGAAGCGGGGCACAGGGCAAACGGGTTGGTTGTTTTTTTTAAACTCAATTGTGCGCATGCTCCCTTGGGTGCGTGTGCGCATCCGTGGAGACTTTGGAAAAAAACCCTTTTTCCGAGGGGACATGGGCGGGCGCCGGAACTACCTCCGGAAACGCGATCAGACGCCTGCCCTTGCCCCGCGGTTTCAGGAAACTATTACCTCCGAGGTACTAGTTTTTTACTGCGCGTCTTCGGCAGGAAGCCTTGGTTGCGCCACGGAGGCCCGACGCTTCCCAGATGTGCAGGTGAGATCGCGCCCGGAAACTCCGCCTATCTTCCGTCCCTCTAGCGTGGCTAATGCTCCATGTGACCGGGGCCATAGATCAGTATTGTCTATTCTGATTGGCATTGGTTCTCCAGGGTCTCATGGTCTTACCCAGAGTAATTAGCACCTAAGTCAGTAGATACAATAGTATTCTTAATAGATATTCTTTTCTATTTGACTCCCAGGTGGTCCCACAGGCTAGCTCAAAACTACATAAATGGGTATACACCTTTGATGTCTTGATGAACCGGAAGACATTAGGCCCCGTTGGACCTTTTACAGTTCCTCAGAGCCTGTAAGACAGAACTCTTCCACCAGGCCTTCGACTAAGGAGCCGCACCATACAAACAGAGGCCCTGGCCCCATAATATTAACACCAATATAACATCATTATTAACAGCCTGAGATAGCCCAGACCATGATGGCAGCTGATCGTTTGTTTTGTTGGGTGCTGCTGCCTATGTTCGCCATTGTGCACGATTCACCTTAGCACTAACATAAGAACATAAGAGATGCCAATGTTGGATCAGGCCAAAGGCCCATCCAGTCCAACACTCTGTCACACAGTGGCCAGAAATACCAGGTGCCATCAGGAGGTCCACCAGTGGGGCCAGGACATTAGAAGTCCTTCCACTGTTGTCCCCCCCAAGCACTTTGCTTGCACTTTGCAATGTTTTATAGTTATATTGTTTGTGATTTTATTTAAACTTGTTTTAGCTGTGTTATATTCTGTGTAAGCTGCCATGAGCTATGGCAGGGAGGACGGGGGTAGAAATTAAATAAATAAATAAATTTACTACTAACTGGGAATGCCAGAGACTGAACCTGAGACCTTTTCAATGCACAACAGAGGCTCTGCCACTGAACTATTGCTCCATCCCCCAAAATAAAAAAGACAAATAACAAAAAATAAATGACTTCCACCATATGCATAACTTTGTTTCCCTCACCATTAAATAACACCGCCCCATATACATGACCCTGACCTGGATAGCCCAGGCTGGCCCAGTCTAATCAGATCTTGGATACCAGGGTCATGATGCAGAAGCAGGCAATGGCAAACCACCTCTGAATGTCCCTTGCCTTTAAAACCCTAAGTGGGGTCACCACAGGCCAGCTGTGACTTGATGTCAAAACAAACAAAACATATACATGACACAACCCTACATTTCATCACAGTCCACTGGGCAGAAGGTCCCAGTTTCAATCCTTGGAACCTCCAGTTTAAAAAGACCTCAGCAGATGTGAACATTTGTTTCTGCCCCAGATCCTGGTGAACCCCAGACAGTCAAGGGAAACAATATTGAGCTTAGACAATTTAAAACTTGGTATGTGGCAGTTTTCAATATTACTTCTCATTTTAGAAATTAATTCCAGTTTTGCTGACCGTTAATGGAGTCTTCAAAGTTAGAATTGAGAAAAGACCTGCTGGTAATATATATACTATCTAGACTGAGATTCACATAATCAGCAGATCCATCGTAATTAAGACTGTTCTGTGAGCCCCAACAGCTCTTTATATGAGTACCAAGCTTGTTGGATTCCCATACTGAGAGGAGTGGATGAAGATGGACTTCCCTGAGAAGATCCTGACACCACTCTTGAGAAGGCCCTGTCTAATACTGTCTTTTAAAACTGCATCTTGTACTTTTCATATGTTGTGGACATTTTATTTCTAATGTTTCCTATTAGTGATAGCTTGATTGAAATACAGATGATGTAAAAGATATTTGTTAAGTAAAATGCATAATTTGGAACATACTTGTTATCAGGGCTTTTTTTGTAGAAAAAGCCCAGCAGGAACTCATTAGCATAACAGGCCACATCCAACAGCAGAAATTCATTAGCATATTAGGCCACACCCCGTGCCTTCCCTTGGCTTGTCCGGGCACCCTGCAGCTGCGGGGAGCCCAGGCAACCCTTGAAGGAAAGGGAAGGCAGTTTAAACTGCTTTTCCTTGTCTTGCCCAGGTGCCCCACGGCTGCGGGGAGCCCGGGCAAGCCGGCCCTTGGACAGGCCAGGGAGGGCATCCCGATCCTTCCAGGGGACTCCTAGCCCACCGGCCCCAGAGTCGCCAGGCAGGGGTCGCTCTCCAGGCCTTCCCTCTGTAGCCACGCATGCAGAGGTTTTGATTGTAGTGGGAGTGGCCAACTCTGAAGCCAGCCAGAACTCCGTTCCTGTGCGTTCCTGCCAAAAAATAGCCTTGCTTGTTATTGTGCTCTACTTATTTAATTTAGATGAAGATGAGAAGTTCCAGAACCCATTTGCTTCTTGATTTTTTATTCTGTATTTCACTTGTGTCCTTACCCTTTCTGCCGGGTTTCCTCAGCAAAACGTTTTCAGAAATCAGCCAAATAGTAAAAATTCCTCCTGAAATCCAAAGCACCTACTGTATCCTTTGTTCAGTAGTTCTCTTTTATGATATTCTTCTTTATTGAGCTGGCTGCATGTGACAACTGCATTCTTCCCATATGTCCTTTTATCTGGTATGAAAGAAAATGCCAATTTTACTATCTATTAGTCCAGACACAATACACTTTAGGTTATGAGCAAATTACCATGCTGCAACAACAGATCACTACATATTACATTAGATCCTTGGTATGCCTTTGTGGAATACTCTACCTGACACATCAGTTGAATACATATCCGTTTGACGTTTTTCAGCAAATCACCCTCAAGTTTCTGTGTTTGGTCCCCAGCACCATTTTTATTATCGTTGGCATGCTACTGCTGCTCGTTTGACTTTGCTATGGAGCTTCAGTTGCTGATGTTTCCTATTGGCTATGGCTACCCATGAAGTTTGATTTATGGGATCTGCAATGTGAGCAGGTATACTGAATTTGCAATGAAAATTCTCAGAAATGAGAGGCATTTTTCAGCATTCATGCATATGAATGTGAAGCACACTAAGTTATTTTGACTCAGTCTTTGTTAAGGTGCTCACCATTGCTTTGCAAAGCACCCCAAACAAGAGGAGACCCCCGATGGGTGCTAGCATTCACTGAAAATTGCTGCCCAAGTTTCTTAATTCATTGCTGCTGACTAGCTTGCTCCTTCTCTGTGTGGGCTTAGCAACATACAGTCAGACTGAGTAGAACTCAAAAGTTCTTTGTCTAAAGGTTCCCATTCCGGTCCGTGTTGCACAGAAGGACAATGGCAACAGATAGTTCAGGTCTTAATAGGGCTATGGATGTATAGGGTTAATTTATGGTTGCAGGCAATGAAAAGCGATTTGCTGAGGTACTGGATTAAAACTCCTATAATTACCATTACCATGTAGTTTAAATGTGCGTGTTTTTCTTCATCTCCATTGGCCAGGGCAACACCAAGTAAAGGAGGTATCCAGCACCTCCAGAATTCCCCATTTTGCTATTCACTGTAGGATAACATCCCCCAGACTTATTACAATCTTACCAGCAGTACAAGAACATGGTTACCAGTCTGGGGTGCCTTCTAAAACTTATTATTGTATTTATTCAAAAGGAAGATAACCCTGAATGTAAGACAACCTGCTCCTTCAAAATTTTTGGTGTAGAGCCAGTTTGGTGTAGTGGTTAAGAGCAGCAGACTCTCATCTGGAGAACTGGGTTTGCTTCCCCACACCTCCACATGCAGCCAGCTGGGTGACCTTGGGTCAGTCCCAAGTTCCCTCAGAGCTGTTCTCTCAAGGGCAGTTCTCGAGAGAGTTCTCTCAGCCCCCCCTACCTCATGGGGTGGGGAGAGGAAGGGAAGGAGATTGTAAGCTGCTTTGAGACTTCGAGTGAAGGGTGGGATATAAAACCAACTCTTTTTCTTCTTATAGACCACCCACATATTTTTTTTACTGGACATAACTGTAACTTGTATGTGAATGTAAGATGTCTCCCTCCCTCCCTCCCTCCCTCTCCCTCTCTCTGGATAGCATACCTGGAAAAAATACCTAGTCTTGCATTACAGTAAGTACTGTATTATAATTGTTAGTTATTATTTAGAAAATTTTAATGCTGCCTCTCCAGGAAACTGCTCAAGGCAGGTTAAAATGAAAATAATAAAAACAATTAAAACATAGCATTAGCAATAGACCATAAAGAATGTTTGGCTGTCCTTGACCACAGCCAGGGCTTTTTCAGCGTGGTGGATCTCTGTACCAAGCAAGGTCCAGGCCTTGTGAGACTTGTGCAGTTCTGCAGGGCCTGTAAGACGGACATGTTCTGCCAGGCCTATGGCTGAGGACAGTTATAAACCAGGCTGATTTCCTCCTTCCTTTTTCTTTCCATCTTCTTCTCCTCCCCCTCTCTTACTGCCAGGATATGAGGCACTATTTGTGCTCTCCTTAGGTGCCATTTTATTGATTATTGACTATTGATCACTGGTTATGACAAATTTTTGTTATTGGTCATGACCCCCTTGGCCACATCACACCAGGCCCTCCTGTCTTCCGTCGTGCTCCGGAGTTTGCTCAACTTCATGTTCGTTGCATCGATAACACTGTCTAACCATCTCATCCACTGCCGTCCCCTTCTTCTTTTGCCTACAATCTTTCCCTGAATCAGGGTCTTTTCCAGTGAGTGCTCCCTTCTCATTTGGTGGCCAAAGTATTTGAACTTCAGATTCAGTATCTGGCCTTCCAGGGAACAGTCAGGGTTGATTTCTTCTAGGATTGACTGATTTGATCTCCTTGCAGTCCAAAGGAGTCTCAAGAGTCTTCTCCAGCACTATAATCCAAAAGCATCTATTCGGTGCTTGGCCCTCCTTATGGTCCAACTCTCGCAGCCATACATGACTACTGGGAATACCATTGCTTTGACCATATGGACCTTTGTTGGCAGGGTGATGTCACTACTTTTTATTATGCTGTCTAGGTTTGCCATCACTTTTCTCCCAAGGAACAGGCGTCTTTTAATTTCATGGCTGCAGTCACCATCTGCAGTGATCTTGGATCCCAGGAACGTGAATTCTATCACTGCTTCCATGACTTCCCCTTCTATTTGCCAAGGAGTGATGGGGCCAGATGCCATGATGTTTTTTTGATGTTGAATTTCAAGCCAACTTTTGCACTCTCCTCTTTGACTCTTAGCAAGAGGCTCTTTAGGTCCTCTTCACTTTCTGCCATTAGAGTGGTATCGTCTGTGTGTCTCAGGTTGTTGATGTTTTTCCCGGCAATTCTGGCTTGTGATTCATTCAGGCCAGCATTTTGCATGATATACTCTGCATATAAATTAAATAAGCAGGGTGACAATATACATCCTTGTCCTATGCTAAACCAATCAGTTGTTCCATATTCGGTTCTAACTGTCACTTCTTAACCCTTATACAGGTTTCTCAGGAGACATGTGAAGTGGTCTGGTACTCCCATCTCTTTAAGGACTTTCCCCAGGTTGTTGTGAGCCACACAATCAAAGGCTTTAGCATAGTCAATGAAGCAGAAATAGATGTTTTTCTGGTACTCCCTTGCTTTCTCCATAGTCCAGTGAATGTTGACAGTTTGATCTCTAGTTCCTCTACCTCTTCAAAACCCAGCTTGTACTTCTGGCAGTTCTCTATCCACGTACTACTGAAGCCTAGCTTGTAGGATCTTGATCATGACCTTGCTAGCGTGTGAAATTAGTGCAATTGTGTGGTAGTTTGAACATTCCTTGGCATTGCCCTTCTTTGGGATTAGAATGTAAACTGACCTTTTCCAATCCTGTGGCCATAGACAGTTTCTAAAGCAGTGTTTAAAAAAATCAGCCCCTTAACTAAAAGCCTGAGTGAACAGAAACGTTTTCACCTGGCACTTAAAAGAAAGGAGCGGAGGTGCCAGGTGAGCCTCCAGGGGAAGGGCATTTTACAAACAAGGTGCCACTACTGAAAAAGCCCTGTGTCTGGTTGCCAACTGCCTCACCTCTGAAGGCAGGGGCATAGTGCAGGGCCTGTGAGGTTGGATCATACTTGAGGAGATGGTCCTTCAGGTATCCTGCCCCCAAGCTATTTAGGCCTTTCAAGGTAAGTGTCCAGAAACAAATGGGTAGCCAGTGCAGATCTTTCAACACAGGGGTGATGCTATCCTTGTATCCCACCCCTGACAATAGTATAACTGATGCACGTGTGATAGGTGAAGTTTCCAGACCACTTTCAGAGTTGTCCATGTAAAGTGCATTGCAGTAATATAACTTTGACAAAGCTGCTTGAGGACAGCCTGTCCTGGGGGGGGGGGGGGGTGTTGCACTCCCCTTGAATGAGTAGTTTGGGGTTGAGTAGTTTGGGGGTGCTGCTGGATGCTACAGTTGGAGCCCAGATCTCCTCCTTTATCAGTTTTGGCTTAATATGCCAGCTAAGGCTTTTCCTTGGAAAGTGTGAGTTGGTCCTGGCGATTCATGCTCAGATTACATCCCTGACCTGCAGTTCCTCAGTCTTACCTGCATCTTTTTGTTCTAATGGGAATGAGTTGACTCTTCTTCTGAGTTGGAAATGCCTACTTTTGCCTAGATCAGAGCCTCAGTCGTTAGACTGTTTTTGTTTTTTTGTTATGAAGGAAGCCTGATTAACCAGTGGGAATTCTGTACTTTGTCTAATGTTTTTTTAAAAAATTATTATTATTTGCTTCCTTTTTGGAAAAAAATTGCTTGCTTCCATAGGTGTGACTTGGATCCAACTCTCTGCAACAACTGCTCAATCTAGTTGATGGTGCCACACACCTTAGAATTTATTCCTGATTTCCAGTTCAGTGTTTCTGCCCATGTCTTTCAAAATGAGGTGTGTGTGTGTGTGTGTGTGTGTGTGTGTGTGTGTGTGTGTGTGCGAGAGAGAGAGAGAGAGAGAGAGAGAGAGAGAGAGAGAGAGAGAGAGCGCATTGTATTAGGAAACAAAGCAATCCTATTGATCCTTTGCTAGGCATTCTGCTTTGTAGCCAACCCAACTTCTGCTCAGCTTGACCTTTCCAAGGATGTACAATAACTGATGCACAAAAGGCAGATTGCATCCTGGGATCTATTGTTACAATTCTGAGAACCTACATTAGAACTTGTTGCCCATAGACACTTCCCCGCCAGGGCTTTGCCACATGACATCTCTCTTTGAGAGTGTCTTATTGCCAATAATCTTTCTCTTCTAGACACACAATTCTTTTGATCCTTTTCCAGCATTTTAGACCAAGAATCTTGTGGTACCATTGAGACTAGTTGGTTTGTAGTGGAAGCACTTTTTACAGCATCTTCCTAATTCACTTGACATTTCATCGTGGTGTCCAGAGCACCACAGCACTTTCTGGTATTTATGATGGACCTTTGTTTGCCTGAATGAACTGGATGACAAACGGCAATACAGCAGTGCCATTTTTGCATTCTCCATTCGTAACAATTCTTGTTTTCTTGCCTAGCAGGGCCAGGAATAACACACCTCACTCTTTCTTCCCCCTCCATACATCAGTTGCTGAGACCTAGTTGTACTGTCTGTTGAGGATTATTATTTTAAGAGAGGAACCCCTGAGCATCTCTTGTTGTTGTACCTTGCAGGGCAAAGTTTGGGATAGGGAGGCAAATTGTCTTTGGGGGGAATTCTATATGTCATTATTGGCTATCGAAATTAAGAATCCCTGATTAGCTTGTGGGAACCCCCCCCCCCTCCAGGTTTCCTGGAACACAGTTTGTAAATCATCATTATATGCAATTAATAGGAAGAGCACCCAGTCATTCCAGCGGGACTTCTTTTTAAGTAATTCAGCCTTCAGCTGCTTTGCTAAAGACCTCCAGGCTGCTTGCTATGTTTAAACGGCTGAGTCAGGTGAAACTGCTACGAATATTTTATGTGGGATGATTACAGTTCTGCCACTATTGGGACAGCTCTCAGAGCTTCTCTGGAAAATGTCTATTCACAGCCTCTCCTATGGTAGCCCATTTGTGAACCAAGTAGATTTACCTGCATGGCTACCTATTAATTTACAACATTTGTATGCTGCCCCCAGACCTCTCTATGCGGCTTACAACTAATAAAAAAAAGCCATTAAAACCCAAGCATTTAAAAACAAAGCCAGGAAAACACACACACTACTTTGAACAAGATTGCCAGTAGTTTATAAATACTCATTCCTGTCAGTTTATTCTAGGGGTCATTTTGTAGAAAAAGAGGTGCAGGAGTTCATTAGCATAACTTATTTGCGTATGCCACACCCCCTGGCATCACCGGAAGTGTGTCAGAAGGGAGAGGTCTTCTGAGCTTTCTCACCCCCTCCACTCTCCCCAGAGGCGTCCCATCCTAAGGACGCTTTCCTATGAATAAGCCCCAGTGACTAGACCTGCACAGGATGGCATTGTTAGATACTTATACAAAAGACCCACTGAAGACATTGTTAACCTGACCCTCTTTGAAGTGCAGTGATCATCCCAATTAAGTGGCACTTTAATGTGCCAGCATTCTGTTGTTGCCCTGGCCTGGATGGCCCTGGCTAGCCCACTCTTGTCAGACCCTCTGAAGCTAAGCAGGGTCAGCCCTGGTTAGCACTTGGATGGGAGACTATCAAGGAAGGGGGGGACACGATCCTATGCGGGAGGGAGGGCTCTCCCAGCCTGGCCCGGCAGCACTGTCCTCCCTCCTGCACATAGATCTTTAAAATGAAATAACCCCCAACATCCACCCCTGACCGGCTCAGCCGCCCATGGCCTCCCCAGGCCGGGGGGGGGGCAGGGTTGGGATCATTCAGAACCTGCTGGTGGAATGCACCGGGACTGAGCATGCCCCCTCCTTCCCACACCGGATGCAGGGGCGGCCTGGGTGTCTTGGGCACTAGCCACGCTCTCGGCAATGAGACCCCGACTCAGGTGCACCGTCTGCAGTCTCGGGCCTGGCAGACCCTCACACCACCTCAAGCTCATCCTGCTCAAGCTGATTGAGGAGCTGCTGAAGAACCCGGCCGGAGTGGGCCCGTCTGCCACTCCTTGGTGCTGATCGTGGAGAAGAAGCCTTCCAGCGGCTTCCCCTCCACCTGGCTGAGGAGGCCAGTCACCGCCACGTGGTCTGATTCTTTCAGAGCCAGGCAAATAACGGTCCAGCCTGGGAAGGCTCCACTGGACCCAAGGGCGAGCCGTAAGGGGCAAGCCATAGCGGGGGTCCCCGCCCGGCTTTTGGCGCTCACTGATAAGTAAAAAAACCAAACCCCCATCAGGAAGGCAGCGGGTGACCTAAGCATGCTCCGAGCCCCCCCCCCCTGCAAAACAAGCTCCGCCACACACACTCAATCCGGAGCAGACTGCCTCCTCTCCACTTACTTTTTTGGCTGTCACGGCGGCGGTGGCAGCAACAAGAAGAGGCAGCGCTCTGCTGGTCGGCCAGTAGGCCGGGAAAGGTGGGGGGGCTACTGGGAGCAGGGGGTGGGGCTTGCTGCATGTGCCCACCCCCTGGGTTCCTTACTGCCAGAGCATTGCTCTGGTGCGCTCCGGCAGGAAATGAGCCCTGGTTTATTCCCATTTTTATATAATGGAAACTATTTTTAAAATAATCCCCCCCCCCCAAGTAAGGAAGTGCACTTGAGAAGTAACTTTTAAAAATCTCGTTGGACATACCCTATGTTCATTCCTCATAGCAATGCTGTGATGTCTGCAGCTGCACATTGCTTTCTGTGTTATTTTCCCCTGCCATGATCATTAACTTTCTCCTTCCCTAAGGGGACGAGGAGTAGGATAAGGGGGCAAGTGAGACCACTGATATGTGCCTGGCCAGCACTTCATACAACCAGAATCTTTAGCCTATGCTCACTCTAGACGGGATTATCCCAGCTGGTACTCCTATGCATTTGAAATATTTCCTCCTATTACGTTACCTATGTGGCTGGGTGTCCTCCCAAGCAGCCATTTTATGATGGTGTCTACCACCTCAAAATCCAAAGCTGTCCACAGCATCAACAAAGTTGGTGAACCCAGTCCTAAACTATTTTTTAATCTGGGAATACATGCATACTAAACAGACAGGAAGATATTACTGGCAGGGGGACCCAGAATACAGTCCTCATAGCAATGGGAAGACCATGCCTGCCTTGCAGGTAGGCAGGATAGAAGCTTAAGGCTTCCCTGTATTTAAGATTAAACATACATATGTGTGAGAGAGATCTGTAAAGCTGAAGGATTTGGCCATGTGTCTCAAAGAACTGTGGATTCAGTAATCTGGCATCTATCAGATGTCTTAAACTGTAACTTGAAGTTGAAGCAGTGACAGAATCCAAGATGTCTGAGTCAACGGGCGATTTTGCACTAGAGCTGCCTCGCGGCACAGCCGCCGTTTGCCCCGACAGAAATATGTCAATTTCACACCCGAAGCTGCAGGGCTGCATTTTGACTCGCAGCTTCGCCCGATTTCCTCCGCAGTTCCGTGATCCTGGTTTTTGAGGATCACGAAACTGCGGAGGAAATCGGGTGAAGCCGCGGGCCAAATGCAGCCCCGCAGCCTCGGGTGTGAAATTGACAAATAGTGTTGGGGCAAACGGCGGCTGTGCCGCGAAGCAGCTCTAGTGCGAAATCGCCCAACCTTTCTTGTATGAAGTTGTTCTTTTTTTAAAAAAAATCAAAATTACCTCAGGCAGGGGAGGCAAAACAAAACATGCTCCCTTTCTCCTTCCTGACCTTATTGTGTTGAGCTTGGAATGTATTTTGAAACTTTTTTGCCTCATAGACCCACATAAAATGATAAATTCAGAACTGCGATACTTTGTCTTACCTGCCTGAACATCCAGCAAGAAGGTCCCAATAAAGTGCATTGGCTGCTAATTTCATCCCAATTGGTTTGGACGCCAAAAAGTTCCTTGTTTTGTCTTCTGAGCTGTCTTATTGCCACTGCAAAGAGAGGATCTCCACTGCTGTTTTCTGTTTCTCCCCCCCCCCCTCACCTAAAAAAAAAAAAGAACTGGGGAAGTAGCACCCCTCCTTCTGGTCATGTGATTGTTTTGGCGGGAAAGTTACAAAGGGAGGAGGGATGTTCCTCATCTGCTAGAAAGCTCTGGAAACCTTTTCCACAGCTGCCCTGCACACACCTAGTCACAGTGTGTGCCTGCACAGAAGACCACCTGAAGAACAACAGTTACAGGTACGTGGAACCCTATTTTACCAGGAGAAAACTATTTCCTGTTGAAATAGGCTAAAGACGCCAAACATATCTCATAACAATGGTAACAAATCCAAGCAAAAAAAAGTGTTGGACTACAATCAACTAAACTCAGATAAAATTTCTATGCACCTCCCAACCTCAGACAAATGAGAACAGCAATGGCATAATCTTAAGCAGAAAATGGTATCTGTTGTGATTTTATTTTTGGCTGAGTAGGGCAGCAGAATGAAGAGAGTGTTATCAGTCACTGCTGCAGTGTAAAAGATGCAAGGCTGCATCTGTCATGCTTCATAAGCCTGCAGACGCTATTATCCTTTCTGAAAGGCAAAATATTTCACAGAGAGAAAACACTTCGAATATCCATGCTGGGCTGTATGCTGCTGAAATGAACTCTTGTTTCCTCACTATTGAATCAATCTCTCCAGATTTTTGCCCAATCTCATTTACTAAGCCTGCAGGTGCAGCAGAGCAGTATCTCACATGGCAGGTTTGCATTCTGCAAATAAACACTGGTTCTAGCTGGATATTCACCAGCTGATTCACACAGTGGAGTGAGCAGTCACAAACCTTATGGAAGCTGTGAGTCTGATCCCTGAACTCTGTTTCAATTCCACGATAATCTACTGGCCATCAGGCTACTACCCGTCGAGCTTTGCTGGCTCAAGGGGAGAAAAATGGGCACAGTCGGGAGAAGCATTGCCCAGGATACCTTGGCAAGGTTCAGGATTGGGTGGAGATTGGAACAAGGCCCTGATCTTTTCAAGTCTAATCTTCTATCTGCAAGACAGATGAAAGTCAGTTTTTTCAGTCCAGTAGACTGGAGGTGCTTGCCAACCCCATTCTTTTCCTCTTAGGCCGCAGTCAACTCATTGGTAATTGATTGGCTGGAGGGTTCCACTTAGTAAAAAATTACAAACCCCTGTATCTCCCCTTCCATAACTGGCAGATTTTTCCCATCAATGACTGAGTTGTCCTACAGTAGTATATGTATGTGTGTGTGTATTCTTTGTCATAAAAGACTTGACTGTCCCACCCTATGTTTAGTTATTTAGTTTAGGCTTTTTCTTAGCTCAGGAACTCTACTGAAGATACAGGAGCTGTCCAGTTTTTTTAAACCCTTGAGAAATGGCACTTGAGGCAAATTAACTCACAAAAACAGAATAAAGATTTTATTAAACAGGCAGGGAATATATATATAATTGGAATAGTCAAGGTTTTTAGATTGCTGAGGTAAAAAACTTTCTAATATATACAGAGTTGAAGTCTTAGAACATTCAAGAGAGTGTTTTTGTAGTCTTGTTTCAAGACTTTCTATTTCTTTCTTTGAGAGGTATTTTGTTAAGTACAGTTCAGCACTAACACAGTTCTTATTGATGTTTCTAGATTTCTTCCTTCAGATATTACAGGTTTTCCTTTAGATAATACAGCTTTTCATTAACTCCTGAGGTGTGTAAGCTTTTCCCCTTTATCACAGACCAGGGTTCTCTTCCCAGCCCATTTCACTGGCAGGAAGTTATTCTCCTTGTCCCTAAGAAGAAATAACTCCTTGTACTATTTGGCTTGTATGGGAGTTCACTTCTCCAGTACCCTTTGTCTGTATAAGGTTGTTCTGTAGCTATTCTGACTGAGAATCTAAAGTTGTACCTCAGAGCAGTTTTAATATATTTAGGCAATGCAGTTTCTCTTCTTCCTTCTGTAGAAGTACTTTTCTGACTATTGTCTGTCAGAAAACAGTGACTCCCAAATGTCTCTTCCCTCTGGCTACTGATCCAACATTAGAAAAAGCAAACAGCGAAAAGATCCATTTGCAAAAGACCAATTTTCCCTCCAGATCAGCTGTTTTATTTTCTCTCTCAGCTGATGCTGGCCAATCAGAGAGTGAGCAGAGCAGCCAATCACCTAAGCCCTTCTCTCCCAGGAAGACTAACTCTTGAACTCCCTGTATCTCTGATACAAGCAGCATCTTAAAAAGCCTGCTTTTCTGTGCTGTCCATCAGAACCCCACATCATTCAAAGGGTGTAAATCCATTTTGAGGTTTCAGAATTACCACCTTTGCTTACCACATCACTGTTTGGAGGCCTTACTCCAACTTGAATTGTAATTCCAGAAGGGTAGCCATGTTAATCTGTGGTAATAAAATTATCCAGGAGTCAAGTAACACCTTAAAGACTCTGTCTGTACAGTAAGGATGAGAAGCAAACATTAAATGGAGTCTTAATCTCAGCTGACTTCAGAACCATGTTTTCCATCTTGATTCCTATTTTCCATCTTGATCCTGGCAATCAGAACCACATGTTGAGGCATATTTTCTGACTTAGGGATATTACTGAGGGGAGACAAAGCCAGCATGTTGCCCTCATTCTGACTACAGCAATGGAATTTACCAATCCGAAGGCAGTATTTCTTATGTTATTGCACTGTGCTAACAGGCACCCAAAGCACAGAATGTTAGGCACCAATTCAGCTACCTTGATGACAGGTTGACACATTTCTCCATTCAACATAAGAGTAATACAAAGGTTTTATTGTCCTCCATGATACTGTCTCTTGGCCACATCTGACTGACTACGTTGTGGGCCCATACGTCTGTACAAAGGTTTTTGCACCCCTTCACATGCCTCAAATTTACCTAAAGGGTGCAAATGTTTTTGAGAGGCCAGAAATTGTTCACAAAAAACCCCATCTCAACCTAATTCCAACCCATTTTACAATCCTCTCATTCCAACCAATCCTCTCATTCCAGTCTTCTACTTCCAACCCATTACAATGCTAGTCACTTCGGACTTTGTTTGGATGAGACCAGCATCCTTGAGATGACATACTGATTCACTCCCATCCCCCTTTAGGAATCAGTAAGGAATGGCTATGAATACAGAAACGGAAGATGTATCTCAGCACTGAGAGAGCACTGAGTCTGCATGAGGGAGATGGTGCCCTGACATCCTTCCCTCCCTTTACTTTTGTATATTGGTCCCCAGTACTTCTACTAACTAGATAACTTGTCCACGAACAGGAAAAAAAATAGCAGCTGCTGTTGTAGATTCTTTCATGTGGAAGCAATCTCTCCTTTTTGCCCCTTTCCCTCCTCTCCATCTTATGGTTCTACTCCATCCTCGTTTGAGCTGGAGCAGCTTGAATGAGGGATGTTCTGTCGGCAGAGGCTGGGCTTGTCTCGAGAGGTTAGCTCTTTTTAGAAAAAAGCTCTTGGATTATTAATGTAACATCCACTGTGAAAGGAACCATTGGCAAAAGATGCAGAGAAGGAGCTTGGTACAGTGCCACAGTTGATGAATGGGAAAGCTGAACAGTGAAAAAGCTCCTCCGTTATAACTCTGCCGTGAATCTGAGCACAGGTCATGAGCTGACTTTGAACTCTTTATGCCGTTGAGTTCCAGCTCTGATTTGTTTGACATTTCTCAGAATGTTATAATTGAAGCCCTCTATCGAGCATTGTGCTGCTTACCCGTGGTGAGCGATGGAGAGTTATAGCTCTGCCAGCTTCTTTAGTGTAAGCTGGAGGTGAAGATGTACAATCACGGCAAAACTGGCAGGTAATATATTTGGGCTGGCCCTTTATCTGTGTGTTTACTTTTGAGCAAGGCAATGTGAGAGAGTTTTGCGAGCACAAGTATTGTGTACCTCATGCTCTTGATGAGCATGAGGATTCCATTCGGAAGCCGTCTGCCATGTTCTCTTTTGTCTGACTGGAAGATGTCCAAGTGCTTGTTTACAATGGAAACTGTCATGTGCTCACTTCGAGTGATATTTCTTGCTTTCCTATTGATTTCCTACCTTTGCTGCACTTCCAGTCTATGAAAATAGCAGGCGGATGAAGAAACAGATCTCTTTGAGGGCTTTCGCTCCTGCTCACCGTGCTTTCGCTCCTGCTTAGAAAAAGACCCTGCCATGCCTGTCAAAACAGACTGTTGCTTTCTGTCAAAGCCAGCTCTTGTCAAAAACTGAGGGGATGCAACAGAAGTCATTGTAAGTTGTATGAAATGGTCAGGAGCTGAAAGGAGCTACCAGAAGGTTAATGACATTGCCGAGGTGGGTGTTCAGAAAATGGGTTTTTGCCTTGCTTATTTGGCCAGGTGTGGAACACATCAGGCAGCAGCTGCACTTTTCCCCTTGATACAATCCCTCTTTCATCTCCTATTAGCCTCAGCAGAGGGAACAGATAGGCAACCCCTTTCATTTATGGGGCTGGAGATGGGGAAACTATTTTTCTACAGAACTTCTTATCATATGCCACATGACTTCTGGATACCTAAACTAGGCTAACTGAAGCATGCTGAAAGTGCTGGAGCACAGCAAGGTGACGCAGAGGGAGCAGATTTTGGCTCCCTTCATCCCTTTGGTTGAGGCCAGTGAAAGTTCCCTACATCTGCCTGGAACCCTCCCCCTCATGACTGAATGCTAGCACAGCCATCTTGTTTTCAAAATGTTCTGAAATGTTTAAATGCTCTGAATGTTTTAAATATTGAGTTTTTATGGTTTTAACTTATTTTAAATTGAATTAAATTGTTGTGAACCGCCCTGAGCCCTGTGCAAGCGGGAAACAGCGGCCAAAAAAATCTAATCTAATCAATAAATATTAAATAAATCAATGCACTCCATTTTTAATACCTTGGGGAAAGTTCACCAGTTCCCGTCTCCCCATACTTGTACCAATGAGAATTTTAAAGGCATAAGAATGCTTTCTCTTATCTGCCTGGAATTTCAGAAAGTAGATTCCTGAGGTGAAGGGCACAACCATAAGAATTTAATCCTGGTTGGGTGAACAGGACATTACAGACAAAAAAGGTTTTGCTGTTGAAACCAATGAAAACGGTTATCGATTTCCTAATACAACCAGCTGTCTTTAAAGAACCTGATCCTCGTTTTCAAAATGGCCTATGAGCCACATCTATATCCAACTCTCTCCTTTTTTTGCACATACCTACTTGATAGCGAAGACTGGTCCAGAAGTGTTGCCCGATCTGCTTACAAATATACTCATTCTTCCTCTTCGGAGAACAGCTGAAGTCCATTTTTTAAATTAACAGTTTTCTCAGTTTGTGAAACTATATGGTAAAGCAGGCTTAAAGAAATTTTTTGGCATAACCATAGGGGTATGCACTTAATCTGAATGGCAGAATGGAGGGAGCACTCAGCTATATAGGATTTGGGTGAGCAGACCTCAGGGCTGTCTGTTAATTGCCATGATTTAACCTTTTGATCATGATAAGACTGTCAGTCCTTGTTCTTGTGTGTGTGTTAAGTGCCACCAAGTAACTTCCAACTTATGACAATCCTAGGAATTAATGACCTCCAAAATGTTCTATCGTTAACAGCCTTGCTCAGGTCTTGCAAACTGAGGGCCGTGGTTTCCTTGATTGAGTCAATCCATCTCCTGTTGGGTCTTCCTCTTTTTCTGCTGCCTAGCGTTATGGTCTTTTCCAGTGAGTTTTCTCATAATGTGACCAAAGTATGATAGTCTCAGTTCAGTCATTTTGTTTTGTTATTGCACTGTGAAAATCTCCAGTTCTCTGATACCTCTGGCTTTTTAATTCTAAGCCCATCCCCAAGGTTGGACCTCTTAGTGGCCCTTAGCTTTCACAAGCTCAGTTAAACTTAGTTTCAGGAGTAGGGTTGCCAGGTCTTACCTTTTGTCCAGCGAGGGGCTTCTGGGTCCTCTCCGGGAGTCTTCTACTGCATGTGCGAGGATGTTACTGGTAGTTATGTCATCATGCTGGGGCCGTCATGCAGCGACACTCTAGTGTTTGGGGCAGTTGTTCCCCTCGAGTGCTAGAGCGTCACTGTGCAACTGTCCCAGCATGACGATGTCACAACCAGTGATGTCAATGCATCAGCAGTGTCCCTGTGGGACGCTGCTGCTCAGGGGTAGTGCTTCTTCCACCAGCCAGCTGGCTGGTGGTTGATTGGGGCCCCCTAAATCATGGGATCCCCTGGCTCCACTGGGGGGAGGGCAACCCTATTCAGGAGGGTAGCCATGTTGGTCTGCAGTAGAAATGTAGATTCGAGCGCTGTAGCATCTTACTTCTCTTACTGTTCTTCTGACTCAATGGTCTTGAGTAGATTGAGATCCAACCCTCTTGCAAGTAATCACTGCAGCTAAATATTTAGTGACTGTGAAGGGAGTTTTCCAGTCCTCATCTACCAGTTAAAACGGAATGATTTTTTGAGATTATAAATTCACCTAACCTATTAAGAGGGAGGACAAATACCTTTCTCTCAAATCAGACCAGATTTCACACTCCGATAAAATATGTTCTATGGACTCATGCTGACCAGATACACATTTACAAACTCTATCTGAATATGCAATCCCTGTACATTAGCCTTCCAGTATGGCCGAGGGAACAGAGTTTAACCAAGTGATCATAAATGCTTTTCTATATGAGGGATCAGTAGGTCTTTTAAGTAGTGCTCAGTAGTACCTTAGAGACCAATATGATTTTGGAGTCTATCCAGAGGTCATTTCGGAAGGGAACGCGGGGGAACGCAGTCCCCCCGGGTGAGGTGCAGGGGGTGGGGCACATGACAAAGCCCTGCCCCCTGCTTCTAGCCGCCCCACTTCCAGCCCTCATTCAGCCAGGAGGAGGCAGGAGAAGAGGGAGGGTAAGTTGCTTCCTCCCCGCCTCTCCCCACCCCTGCCTGCCTGGGGCCAGGGAGGGCCTTGGCGGGGCTTCCTCGCACTCCTGCTGGCCTTGCAGGTCCACCGTCGGGCCCCTGATGCCAGGGTGTGTGGCATATGCTAATGAGTTATGCTAATGATTTCCCCTAGCTCTTTTTCTACGAAATGACCCCTGACTATCTGATGAAGGGAGTTTTGACTCTTGAATGCTTATACTTCCAAAGTCTTGTTGGTCTAAAAGGGAAGAAAGGTGAGATGTGAATGAGCCATAGTGTAGCCATATCAGTGAAGGCTGAGTAAAGATTTGAGGGAAATGTTTGACCCGGTGATGAGCCAGTACTCTTATCTGTGCTTTTAGTTGAAGTCTCCAAAACTCTGTGTTCCTTGCTTCATAGGACAAACTAACCTAAACGAACCTTTAACAAACTAACCTAAACTAACCTTATTTTCTTAAACTATAGTAGTCAGCAGTTCATGTTGAGCTTGTCGCGTACGTTAGATAAGATAGTAGTATTCTTTAAAGTATATTAAGAAGGAAGTATAGATTGCATTTCTAGTGATTTAGAGTTAGTGCAGTATTGAGTAGGCATGCATTGATTGGTTATATGTTACTGCCTTCTTGTGATATGGAACTTGCTACAAGTACCAAAGATGACCAATGTAAAAAGTGCCAACGTCTTGAACTTTCAATCAATAAAGAAAATAGTTTCTACTCCAGTTGTTAGGGATTTGGACCCCTTTTTGAACCCAGCTAAAATCTGTAATTTCCCCGTCAGTCTCTAAGGCACTACTGAACTTGAATCTAGCCAGTTTGGTGTAGTGGTTAAGTGTGTGGACTCTAATCTGGGAGAACCGGGTTTGATTCCCCACTCCTCCACTTGCACCTGCTGGATGACATTGGGCAAGCTGTAGTTCTGGCACAGCTGTTCTTGAAAAAGCAGTTTCTGTCAGAGTTCTCTCAGCCCCACCTACCTCACAGGGTGTCTGTTGTGGGGGGGGGAAGGGAAAGGAGTTTGTAAGCCGCTCTGAGACTCCTTTGGGTAGTGAAGGGTGGGGTATAAATCCAATCTCTTCTCTTCTTCTTCTCTTCAGTTGAACTTGGCCATCCATGAAGTTTGCAGGGAGAGTAGGCCTTCAAATGGCAGCCTCCCCTCTCAAGATGGAGTGGCCTCAAACTCAATGTCAGTACAAACATATTGAGAAGCAAAGTTCATGGAGAAAAGCAACAGAAGCGAAACATGGAGCTAATTTCTGTGTCCTCCAGTGCGGTCAAACATTCTTCAATGCACAGCAAGGTGAGCAGACAAAACCGTGTTGCTGCAATCCAGTAATTACTGTACACCGCTGCACAAATAGCGCTTTCGAGTTCCGGTCAAAGAATCAACACTGCCGGATAAATTTATAAACAAGGTTTGTGAGGGTTTCCTTTATTTTTATTTTTTTTACAGCAGAGCTCCCTGCAGTGTTCCATCGGCCTTGAAGTACTTTTGAAGATAATGTCACTGGGGTAGCCCGGCTGCAGAGCAATACTGTTGATGTGCAAATGTGCTAGACAGTAGGGGAGCATACAGGCAACATAAAGCAAGTTTACCTGCTGTGTTGGACTCTTGGAACAATCTTGTTTCACCCCAAATTAAAAAAAAGAAATAAATAAAAAAGGACCAAAGGCAAAGGCACTCCGTGCAGGAGACATCTAACACCCACCTTCAAGAAGCTGAATTAGGTGGATAGCTTACTGTGTGCATACAATTAGCTAATTTATATTGAGTGAGTCGCTGCATGTATATGCTTTTTTTTTTTAAGCCCCCGGAGGGGATTTTTTATTATTTTTTATAAGACTACAAAACTAACACAGAAAAAAGGGAGGGGAACTACATTTACAGGATAAAGTAAAGAAACCCACTACTACCTAAAAACCCAAGAGAGGAGATCATCAATAGCTTAGTTACATCAAGTCTTCCCTTCTTTTTTGTCATTATAAACTGAGTCAAACATTTGTAATACTTTTACCCTTTTCTTTAAATCTTAAACTTAACTGTCTAAGAAGAGTACCCCCAATCATCCCATTTCAAAGTTCTCAAAGGCACAAATCCACCCGCTTTCCCTGCCTCGGCCAGCAGAGCGCCGTGTCAAAACCAAGCGCGCTTTCTCTGCTTCCAGTGACGCAGCAGGCCGGCTCCCAGCCACTGCTGCCACCCGGCCCGAACCACTCTCACCCACTACAGTCACCCCCCACATGCACACAGACCCTTAGTGCCCCCCTCCACCTCCTCCAGGCCCAGCCACCCACCCTCAGCCTCCCCCCCGGGAGCACCTCCTTCCACTTCAGCGAGCAGCAGAGAGAAGAGCTCTCTGGGGCACGCTCTGGGGGTTGGCAACCCCATAATTGGGCACGCACGGGGGTGTGTGTGCCAGAAGGCGCAAAAAAACCTTGGGCCGGCCCTGCTCTCAGCATGTTGTCACAGCTACTTTGGTGTATGTACTTTCATGCCCCATCACAATTATGCATATCCATGTGATTAGGCAGAGGTGGCCAAAAATATTGTGGTGCCCAAGGCAACAAACTCAAATGGCACTTCCCACAATTAGAGGAATATAATAAAAATTGACAATTTGCTGTCTTTTAATTGTACTCCAGAATCCGCTGCCTGAGGCAGACTGTCTCAACTCCGCCCCATACGAGTCCCAGCCTCTTGTCTGTGCACCAGACACAAGCACAAGCTCATGGCAGCCTTTTGCTTGACATACACTCCCCTTGCAGATTCAGAGCTGTGAGGGATTGTTGCTTGTACTGAATTGCACTGCAATAATAAGAAAAATTTAATGATGTCAGCCATCATACAACTGCAGTGGGATTCTAAGAACAAAACAGCTGAATGCCCACAGTGCCTGCAGCTGGTGGAAGGACTTACAATCGATGCTCTGAAACCATATCAGCAATCCACCTATTTCAGAAGAGTTGACCATGGCTCCGATCATACCACCGAGGAACTGCGGGTGGGAAGTGAGGCTGTTTGCCCTGGGGCGAACTGACGCGCGTTTACGCAATCAGACTTCCGCCCACCTACCCCGCAGTTCCCTATGCTACTGAAGTTTCCCTGGTGGTTTTTTGCTCCTGCGGCGCAACGAGATGCCCTGCCAACGACTCTGGGATGCCAGACAGATGTGTCTGTCTGATCGCGTCCCTTTAATCCATGGGGGAATCGTTTGCGTGCCGCAGCTTCCGCTCCGTATGGCCGCAGCTTCCACTCCATATGATTGCAGCCCATGTCATGTTTCCAAGGTGAAGGAATTATCTGCCAGTGATACAGGCCCGTAGCTAGGACCTTTCTAGTGGGGGGGCCCTGGGGAAAGTGGGGGCCCCAAAGGGTGTGTGTGTGCGCACGAAGTGCGCGCGCGCCGCACACACATACCCCAGAAGTGACGTAATGACGCTGGGCACACTGGGTGGGGCCACGACCATACAAGGGAAAACTATAGAGTTAGGTCCCCTGCGCACATGGCGCGTGCCCGCCCCCTTGGAGGCCACAAAGGTGCCCCGCCCGCCACTCTCTCGCACAAACGCTTTGCTGGCATTGCCGCGTCACGCACACCTCCCCACCGGCACACTTTTCAGTTCCACGCAGAGTGTGGCGCTCAACCTGCCTTCCTCTCCCCCTCCAAGACACACATTGCTTGATCGTCACGCTTCACTGAAACCAGAACCCGCCTGGGCATGGTGAGTAAGGGGAGGAGGAGGAGGGGAGGCCGCCGCGCCCGGCCTCAAGCCCCCTGATGCCGTCTCGGCCTCCAGCGCCGCCGTTGCCAGCCTCTCGTCATCTTCGGGTGGGGGGGAGGGGGAGCAGAGGATCAGGGGAGGGGCCCACAAAACCCATGGAGGGCTGGGCCCCGTGGGCCCCATGCAAGCTACGGGCCTGCCAGTGAACCAGGCAATTCTGCAGAAGTTACCGGTGATCAAGAAGGCTTTGCTTGTTTTACACTACATCCATTGATTGGGACTTTCACTGGATATTGCAAAGGAGGATTTTTAAAACTACATTGTCTCCTGGCTTGCACTGCATCATTTTAAATTATCTTTAACAATGGTATGTTTAGTTGAAAGTGAATGGCTTAATTAACTTGACACTGAAGTGAATGTGATTGTGAAAAACTGGATGTGATGAAAGTCTTTTAACATCATACATGAAAAACATGCAGACTTAGTTCACATTTCAGTGCATCCTAACTAATAAGAAATAACTCATTCTTCATTTTGTTTTCCTTCCTTGATTCATGGGAAGTTCAATGGAACATTTGCAGGGTCAGCTTCCTTCTGAGGAGAGACGTATTGCTGGTGGTAGATCGTTATTAACATGGTTATACACTGGGAAGCATCTAGCAGAAACCTGGAAACCCCGTGCTAATCACAGAGGGGCTGTGGGTCAGCTTTGCATGCAGAAAGCCCCAAATTCAATCCCCAGAATCTCCACTTGAAAGGATGAGGTGGTTGGTGATTGGAAAGACTCCTGCCTGAGGCCCTGGAAAGCTGCTACACTCCCCTGTGGTCTTCCCTGCAGAGCCCCAAGTTTCAAGGCTGAATGGGATTTCTACATCGAACAGACTTGCATCCAGGCCCACATATCTGGCAAATCTTTCCTTTTCTGTCAACATCCCAGTCCCTTCCCTCTTCCAGCCTGTCCTGGCTAATGTCGTAGCCATGTCACAGCCGGTTGTGTATCCTCCTCTCACACATCGTCCAGTTACTCGTGCAAGTTCCTCCCCTCCAGAAAGTAACAAAAGCGAGGAGTGATATAAATCAATGGCCCTTCTTGGGGGGCTATTTCCATACCATTTATATTGTCAAAGGTGGGGATCAGCTGTAATCCAGAGAACACACTGAGGCTGAGGAAACGGTACGAATAACGCTAGCACTCTGCCTCCCCCCTTAATAAAAAAGGGTCTAATATCAGTTTAAGGCAACTACATGCGTTCATAAAATCCAAGAAAACAGCTCCCCATAATCCACGTCAATAGAAAAAAATCTGATGAAGAATGTGAGCAAACATGCAATAAGAGGTATTTTAGTACCAATTGGAGTTACTTTTCCACCCCCATTGCAGCTATGGACAAAGTTCTGAAAAATCTGCACTGCACAGGTTCTAGTGATGAACTATACAGCACATCTGCTAAATCCTTTGCCCCTGGAAATGTGTTACTATTGAAACCAATCGAAGCAACTTCTAGATTGCTTTCCTACTTGCTGTTAAAGAACCTGATTCATGGCAGCGGTACTGAAACATACGTACACTAGGAGCAAGTCCGACACGTTCTCCATTCCTTTCTACCTAGACTCTGTCTTGACAGTATTCTCAGCCACTTTTTGGATTTTTTCTATGCCCTTATAAACTGTGTATCCCTTGTGAGCTGAACTACGACAAGCTGACATTCACTTGATTTCAGTGTCAGATGCAAGAAAGCAACGCTGTCATTTCCATGTCACAGGAAGACCAGGCTGATATGAGGCATGCTTTGCTGAACACCTAAATAAAATATATGGGGAATTCTTCATTTACTGTCGTTGCCATGCAAGCTCAGCCCTTAGAGCTGGGAACAGAAATGAGAATTCCAATAGGAACAGAAATCAATGTTGTTTTTTGTATGTCCTAGCCTATCGCTTATTTGCTTATGTGTTAGAAACTAGAAATGCAGTGTGCATAAACAAACTACTCTGAGGGGGAAATGCCGGGGCCATAGATTACCGAATATTATGTAGATGACTGGAGGAACAATGGCTCAGCGGTAGAGTGCACATTTGCATGCAGAAAATTCAGGTCCAGTCTTCAGGATCTCCAGCCCCAGGATTTCAGGTGGCAGGTGTGCTGACCAAGTCTTATCTGAACCTGAACCTCTGGAAAGATGTTGCTGGTCAGAATAGGTAATCCTAACCTACACAGGTAAATGATCGCTCCATGCATAAGAGATATGGCTAACCAGATTTTCACAATTTCCCCAAATGTATTAGTAGAGTTCTGATGGAGGAAATAGCTTGCTCAGAATGTGTGTGTGTGTGTGTACATTACGTGCTTATGTCTTGCCAACTGAGAGCCACGGCATTCTCAATGGAGTCAATCCATCTCACATTGGGTCTTCCTCTTTTTCTGCCGCCTGCTGCCTTCAACTTTCCCCAGCATTATTGTCTTTTCCAGTGACTGTTGACTTGCTGACAACATACACTACTTTAAATTCAGTGTGATTGACCAAGATACTGACTACCAAAGTATTTCATACCAAATATATATAAAAAATGAACAGACTCATGGATGATGAGTTGTAGGGGCAGGAACAGGCACTAATAGATTTCTCCATGGGAACGCCTCCCCCCACTCAGCCCAGTGCCCCTGTCGTTACAATGGTAGTATGTATTAATTTTGGGATTAACTGTGAGCTGCTGCCCATATCACACTTCCCCTTCATACAACCAAGCACACCTGTGAAAGAGGCCACAGAAACATTTATTTATGAGTCTGCCTGTGCTTGGTAGTATTTACCTCTAGATACCCCTGAAGTAATTTGTGATTGAGCTTCTGAAGTACTCTCTGGTTGGCAGGTGGGAAAGAGAGAAGGAAGCAGGAAAAAGTGAGAGGTTATGGGGATTTCATGGAATGGAAAGAGGAAATAATGGGGGAGGGGAAAATGGGACCCCCCCGGTAAGTCCTTGTGGATCCATTGCTTGTCAATATATCTAATTCTCAATGTG
Source organism: Gekko japonicus (assembly GCF_001447785.1). Classification (NCBI taxonomy): domain Eukaryota; kingdom Metazoa; phylum Chordata; class Lepidosauria; order Squamata; family Gekkonidae; genus Gekko; species Gekko japonicus. The sequence continues at coordinate 792,007 of NW_015171511.1, read as the reverse complement.
GCCCATCTGTAGATACTTAAATGGATCCATGAACAGACAAAACATATCTTTCTACAAACCTGAGAAAAGCCTCAGGTTTGTAGAAAAATCTGAAATCGAAAGAAAAGCCTTTAAACCCCCAAAATAATAGAGATAGTACCTGTACCTTTAAGAAATGAATGCCCTTTGCAGTGGCCATTGGTAGGCTTAGGGTTGCCAGGCCCCTGTTTGAAGCAGGGGTTCCCCCGCTTTTGTGGGCCTCTTTACACCTCCAGCCAGCTGGCCAGCAGGGGGAAACCCCGCCTACAGATGCCCCTGAACACAGTGTAATGATATAACCTGGAAATGACGTCGTCACATTGCCGACTTTGGGGGGGGGGGGGATGCTCTAGGTTTTCAGCTATGGTAAAATTGGGCTCAAACCATAGAGTTTTGCCCCAAAGCTAGAGTGTCTCCTCCCAACATCAGTGGGGGCCGCCGGTTCCTGCCTTGCAAGAGGTGATTTTGCCTCTTGCAAGGCAGGAGCGCTTGGTCCTCACCCCCCCCCCATTTAAAGGGAAGTTTCCCTTTAAGTGGTAGGAAAACTGCAAGAATGCAGTGACATCATGCAGAGTGACGTCATCACACTGGGGATAGCCATGCCCCCTCCTGGAATGCCCCCAATCCCCCCACCGGGGAGAAGATCGGACCTGGCAACCCTAATACCCTGCCATAAATTTTGTTAAGTCTTTAAAGTGCTACTGGACTCTTGCTCTTTTCTACTGCTACAAACAGACTAACACTGCTACCCATCTTGACTCACAGGGTTATTGTGATGATAAAATGAAGGAAGTGTAAGCTGCTTTTGGGACTCCACTGGGGAGAAAGGCAGGGTAGAAGTAAATAATAAATGTAGCGGGGGGGCAGATAAAAGGGTGGTGGGTGGGAAGGAAAGAGAGAAGCAAGGAAACGAGAGAAGCTATGGGGTCTTTCAGGGAAGGGTAAAAGGAAATAGTGGAGGACAGGAAAATAAGATGCTTCCCATGAGTCCTTGTGGGTCCCCCAATGGTTGGTTCTCAAATCATTGCCACCTTTCATGGAACATCTCCTGCCTTCAGTTTTCTACTTATACCCAAGCTACAAGTTTGAGAACCGTTCTTTTCTTCTCCTAAATGGGTTGCCCAGATTTGCTGTATAGAACTCAGTCACTTGACGATGGTTGCTCTAAGTCTGTGCAGTGTTTCATTTTCAAAGAAGGCCCACAGCATATTTATTTTATCAATAGTCTGCTTTCATGCTGACACTCAATGTGGCTTCCAACTAACAACTCTAAAGACAGTATAATACACGCAGCCAACAATACTAGAGAAAAATGCACTAAAAACAGTAAAATACAGACAGTAAAGTGAGAATTACAGGATTAGAGAACAGTGCAATGAGACAATATATTACAAACAAAAAGCAATGTAAGAACACTGGATTACAAAATTAGAGAAAAATGCAATAAAAGTAGTATAACATATTCAATAGGTTGGATCTAGCCAGTTTTTTTCACCGAATCCTTCTAAATTCCCCTCCATAACATCATCTCATCCCACATGATTTTTATCCATGCTTGTTCCCTGATCTCCAGCTCAGCATTTTTTGGCCACCAAAGGACACCCCTCATTAAGGGTGCGGTCACATGGTTGTTCCGATCAGGTTTCACTGCTGTTCCCTCTCGCATTTAAATTTGCTGATCAGATGGGCCAATCCGCCTCCCTTCCCGAAGCGGACTCACTCGTGCAATCCTCCTGGTTCTGTACCGCGTTTTCCTGCACCAGGAAAATCAAGTACTTTTCGGGTACTTGCACTTTGAATCCGGGATTTCGCTGATCAGGACAGCCATCTCTCGCAATGATTGCGATTAGGGTTGTCTGACCGTTCTTTGCGCAATGAGGTTTTCCCCCCCAGCTTCCACCATTTAGCCTCCCCTGTATGTTTTTTTTCCCATTGATTATTTAAGCCCTGACCTGGATAGCCCAGGCTAGCCCGAACGCATCAGATCTTGGAAATTAAGTTGGGTTGGCCCTGGCTAGTATTGATAGGGGTCCTCAAGGAATACCTGGATCATCATGAAACTGAGGGAAGCAATGGCAAACCACCTCTGAACGTCTCTTGTCTCTTCCCTTCTACCTCCCACCCTTGGCACTCAACTACCCCCACCCTTGGCATTCACTCACCCCCACCCTTGCTGTCTTCCCACCTTCCCCCATCCTTGACTCTCCACTACCCCCAGCCTTCGCATTCACTCACCCCCACCCTTGCTCTCTTCCTACCAAGTGGGGCCTGCAAGATTCACAAGGGGGGGGGAATTCCTTTCCCCACCTTAATTTCCATCACTGCTGCTATCCTTGGAGGTCTTGCACCTCCCATCAGTAACAGCCTGCAAAAGCTTCTTCTCCCCTTCACCACTAGGTTTGCCAAGACTTCTCCTCCCCATCAGCGTTGATGGCCTGTGGCAGCCCAGCATGCCTTCTCCCCCCCAACCCACCTTCAACAACAGGAAGTCCTATGTGGTTCCCAGGTGCCGGGCCCACCGAGCCTTCCTCCATTCATAAAGGGCAGTGAGTCCTGTGCAGCTCCCAGCCGCAGGGCCCTTCTAAGGCTTTCCCCCCCTTCCAGAGGCCTCCAGGAGAGGCTCTGGGGATGGCCCTGGCAGAGGACACTGGGAACTGCTCCAGGCCTGGAGCATCTTTTGGCATCTGCTGGTGCTGTATCCGAGCCAGGAGCCATGCTAGGCACCTGCCATGACTGGGCAAGGAGCCGGTCCCAGCATCCTCCACCAGGTCCAACGGTAAGTGCATTTTTTGTATTTCAGGACAATTTAAACCCCCCAATAGATCTTTGCTAAGATTAGGGATTTTTCTGCAAACCTTGAGAGTGTCCCAATTGTGTAGAAAAATCTCTTTACTCTTCATGTGCCCCCTAACTGCGGAAATAAGTACCCACACATAGGGGGCACAGTTGGGAATTAGATACATAGTTGGTCTTGCACATAATATTCAGGGCCCAAGAGTCTTGCAAATTTTGACAGCCAGCTTTCTCACAGGAATTTCTTTCCTGCTGTTAACCATTATGCTACATTATGTTGGATTAACCCACCCCCCGCGCGTGAAGGCTATATATTCAATTAGAAATGTTAGTTTGAGCTCCTTGTAAAGGGATCACCCAACAAAGTTGAATAAAGAGGATAGAGATAGTAAATAGATAAATAGAAGTAAGTAGGTATGTCTGTGCAAGCAATTAGATAATACAGGAAGATGCTTGGCTTCACTGCTTGTTTCCACTCTGATAGTTGCATCAACATGGTCCAGCATCCCCTGAATGCTGAAAAGGGGGCATTCTTTGGCTCTGTTCCTTGACATTCAGGGCATGAAGCCTGCAACAGCAATGCATCAATAGCCACCTAATACAGTAAGTAGAGAATGAGCATTTTCAATCTGTGGATATCTGCATTCAAAATGGAGAAACAGATCTAGACTCACTATCACAGCAAAATAGGTATTCTGTTTCAGGAGGTGCACTTGCAGGCAAATTTTTGTGCTGTTTTCTTTGAAATGTTCTTCTGGTTTTGCTACTGCATACCAATATTTCCAATGTCCTGTCCCCCAAACCAGTTTTCCTGGGGATTGTCAGCCCCCTGAGAAATTGGAAGTAGGAGATAGAATGAATTTTGCTCTGTTTCTACTGGGGAAAGAGGGCTGCTTTTAATGTAAAGAGTGGAGATAGGGAGAGATGGAAACTGGCACAAAATTACCTCTTCTATTTTTGTTCCCCAGAACCCCTTTGATTCCTGCATTTTCCAGAAGGTCTACATGTCCAGGTGATAACATTTTCTCAAACCCTAGACAGAGCACACACCACCTGCATGCCCCCCCCCCAGCTGTGTGTAATGCCTTGCTGGCCTATTTAATATTTGGTGTGGTGCTGTGTTTTGTATCACTTCCTGGAAAATGTTATTCAGTGCTGAAATGTATGTGTGGTTTGCGAACGCAAAGCAGTCCTGTTCTTGCTCTCATATTAATTATGTATGCAGCTCTTGACTGTGGTGTCTATTGGAGGAAGGTAGCTTACAAAGTATTCTTGGACACATTTTTAAACCCTGTAACAATGTTGCTCCTTATATAAGTGCCCAACACCCTTCCCTTCTGCACTGTCAAGTTCCAAACACCTCCATCTCCCACTCACTTCCTGTTATAGATTGGATGGAAACCTTTGTAAATATGATGCCGCTGTAGAGACAAATAATTATACTTAATGCATTTGCAGGGGGAGGGGAGAGAAATCAGTTTCCAGGCTTCTATTAAGGCCCTGGACAAATTATCTACCAAAGTTTCATTATCTTCTGTTTTAGCCATGCAACTGAAGTGATTGGAGTATATACTATGCTTCTTGGGCGTAAGTTCCCTCTGGTGTAGTCTCATTTTCTGGATGTTAATATATCTAATTCTCAGTGTGGCCAAATCTCTGGATACTCAAATCCAGAGACTGGAACTGTGAACAAACAAGGCAGATAGTTCTACAAACCCAGGTTTTCTGAAAAAAAACCTGAAATCTAAAAAGAAATACATGAGGGGGTTAAAAACATCAGAATAATAGAAGCAGCACCTGTATCTTCAGGCACAATCTGCAGGGCTACTGTGGGGTTGCTAGGCAACCACAACACTATGGTAGCCTTCCAGCCTTGGTTTGTGTCAGTAAAAGGCAGGGAAAAGGGGAGACCCTTTCTAGGCCTGTTTTGGCCTTTGACGGGGAGCTTATCCAGGCCAGCTCACCAGCAACCATTGGGTGACTTGACACCATGTGACTTGTATGATTTACCCAGGACTGGCTGCTTTCTATTATTAAACTGCAGCCATCCCAGGAAAGCCAGTGTGGTGTAGTGGTTAGAATTTCAAACTAGGATCTGGAAACACAGGTTCAAATCCCTACTCTGACATGGAAGCTCACAGGGCCAGTCACATGCTCTCAGCCTAACCTACCTCACAGAGCCATTGAGAGGACACAGTGGAGTGAAGAAGAATGATAGAAGCTGCTTTGCATTCCAATTGTGGAGAAAGATTGGGTATAAATGAAGTAAACAAAAATGTAGTTGAAGATGAGGGGCTGCTAAAAGGTAGGTTGGTGGGTGGGAAGGAGAGAAGAATGCAGAGAAAGTGAAGAGGATATGGGGGCTGCCAGGAGAAGGGAAAGAAGAGTGTTACCCAAACAGGCAGTTTCCTAATTAATTGGGGGAAATTAGCAAAGGAGACAGAGTGATAGGTGGGTAACTGGGATCCTCCACCTATTTTTCCAGAATTTCCCCCATTTAAGAGAACTCTCAAATAAACCAGGCAGATGTTCTACTGGAAAGGTTTTTATTAAAAAGAAAATGAAAATAAAAACGCATACACCTAGAGAAATACACAGAACTAACTAAGAAAACAGAGAGGAAGAGAGATTTTTAGGGAAGGGCAATAATTACCAATCTTGAAGAGGTCCATGGAAGCAGCAGTTGAATAGCAAAACAGCCAGCATCTTGGAAATGAAAGAGTAGATCAACAGGCAAGTGGGAGGGGGTGAGGAGGGATCCCAGGCACACACACACACTGCTGGGGCAGCAGGGTGGTCCAGTTATAGGGCAAAACATGCCCCTAGGTGGGAATGATATGCTTGCCAGAATACAATGACTTAATGACTTTACTGGTGGTAGACAAAAGGTGTGAGAGGCTTAATGGCTCGACAAGCACCATACAGGAAGAACAATCAGGAAGATTAAAATATTTATGTATTTATTTATTTAACTTAAATAGAATCATAGAATCATAGAGTTGGAAGGGATCTCCAGGGTCATCTAGTCCAACCCCCTGCACAAGGCAGGAAATTCACAAATAGCTCCCCCTCCACAAATACAGTGACCACTATTCTATGCCCAGAAGATAACAAAAAACCTCCTGGATCTGTGGCCAAAGTGGCGTGGAGAAAAATTGTTTCTTGACCCTAAAGTGGCAATCAGCATTTCCATGGGCGTGTAAGAAAAGGCCACAAGAACTAAGCACTGAGGCAACCCTTCCTGCCCTCCCTCTCATGATCTGCCTAAGTTCACAGAATCCGCAGTGCTGTCAGATGGCCATCTAGCCTCTGTTTGAAAACCTCCAAAGAAGGAGAGCCCACCACTTCCTGAGGCAGCCTGTTCCACC
>NW_015171511.1:778397-785489 GCF_001447785.1 Gekko japonicus | reverse complement strand
CAGTAGTTTCCTCTCCAGGCTAAACATGCCCAGCTCCTTCAACCTTTCCTCACAGGACTTGGTCTCCAGACCCCTTACCATCTTCATTGCCCTCCTCTGGACATGTTCCAGCTTGTCTATATCCTTCTTAAATTGTGGTGCCCAAAACTGAACACAATATTCTAGGTGAGGTCTAACCAGAGCAGAGTAAAGTGGTACCATCACTTCACGTGATCTGGACTTCTGTTGACACAGCCCAAAATGGCATTTGCCTTTTTAGCTACCACATCACTCTGCTGACTCATGTTCAGTGTATGGTCTACTACAACCCCCAAATCCTTTTCGCACATACTACTGCCAAGACTCTTGAGAATCCCTTGGACTGCAAGGAGATCAAATCAGTCAATCCTAAAAGAAATCAACCCTGACTGTTCCCTGGAAGGCCAGATACTGAAGCTGAAGCTCAAATACTTTGGCCACCAAATGAGAAGGGAGCACTCACTGGAGAAGACCCTGATGCTGGGAAAGATAGAGGGTCAAAGAAGAAGGGGACAGCAAAGGATGAGATGGTTAGACAGTGTCACCGATGCAATGAACATGAAGTTGAGCAAACCAGAGGACAGTGGAAGACAGGCGTGATCTGGTCCATGGGGTCACAAAGAGTCAGACTCGACTGTGCAACTGAACAACAACTGTTAAGACAAGTCTCCCCCAACCTAAAATTATGCATTTGATTTTTCCTACCTAAATGCAGAGCTTTACATTTATCTGCATTGAAATTCATTTTATTTGTTTTAGCCTACTTTCCCAGCCTGTCAAGATGATCCTGTATCCTGATTCTGTCTTCTACCATATTTGCTACCCCTCCCAATTTAGTATCATCTGCAGATTTAATAAGCATTCCCTCTATTCCTTCATCCAAATTATTGATAAAGATGTTGAACCAAACAGGTCCCTGGACAGATCCTTGAGGCACTCCACTTGTCACTCCGCTCCAAGAAGATGAGGAACCATTCACAAACACTCTTTGGGTGCGATCTGTCAACCAGTTATAGATCCACCTAACAGTCATAGGATATCCCACTCCTTCCCCAACCAACTAGGGTTCAGGGCGGCCTCCAATAATTAAATATTAATAAAATCAGCTTTGCAGTTTTAAAATCCAGTTTTAAAAGTTAAAAAGCCTAACGAACTACTAAGTTGTCCTGGCACCCTGGCGCTGGGCCTTGGCACTGCCCCTGATGAAGTCCAAGACCTTGTGCCCCAAGAAGGCAACACAGACCCTGGTGAGACCCCAGGCCTCAGGAACCTGGCACTCACCTGGACTGGCAGCACACCCAGGCTGCGGGATGAAGATGAAGAGGCAGGAAAGCTGACAGCCAGGGATACCGTCTAAGTGGGCCCACCAAGGGATTGTGCCATGGCCTTGCAGGGTGGCTTCCGTCATCTGTCTGGCCAACAACCGAGTTGCCTGGGCTCGACCACATCCCCGCAGCTGCTGCCTGGGCCTTCCTGAAGCAACAGTCGGCGGCACATTGAGTGGGGAGGAGGACACCGGGAAACAGGAGAGAGCGCCCGCTGCCACCCAGCAAGGTGTCCTGGCAGGGCCTAGGCCCAACCACCTCAGTCGATGTTGGCCAATAAGAAGAGGGGTGGGGCTACCCAGGGAAGGAGGCAGGGAGCAGGGCAGGGGATATAAGGCTGAAGAACAGATGGTCTAGGAAGAGAGTGGACTGGATGCTCAGCCTGCTGTACATGCGAGAGAGGGATGCAACAGGAGCACAAGCAGGGCAGGTGAAGGGTGGTGAAGTAACCTCTTCCCCTGACCTATATCTGAGACCTCTGGAAGCTGGGAGGGGGGCACATGAGAAGACGGCCAAGCAAAACCACAGCATCCGGGGGCAGTGGCCAGAGCATGGGGTAAGACCCCGACATAAGTCAGATGGTGCCCAACAATCCATCACAGGTGGGCAGCTGGGAGATAGTCAGCACAGAGAAGTTCACGGCCCAACATTAAAAGGAGGGGGGCTAGCTGATCTTTCTAACCATAACTGTCCTCAGCCATATGCCCAATGAAATATCTCAGTCTTACAGGCCCTGCAGAACTGAACCAAGTCTCTTGGGCCCATGTCTCATTAGACAGAGAGTTCCACCAGATTGGGGCCAGAGCTGAAATGGCCCTGGTCCTGGTCAAGGACAGCCAGACTGCTTTACAATACAATACAATACAACACAATACACATTTGATTTATATACCGCTCCTTCCCGAAGGCTCGGAGCGGTTTACAGACAATTTAACATTCTAACTAGGGCCACAATACTTTAGGGGAAGAGGTGAGTGCCTACCAGGTACCCAGTGGGTGTGTTCTTTCTTTTCCTTTTTCTTTTTGCAGTTGTTCTGCTGGCTTTTTCCTCGGTGGGTTCTTTCCTTCTTTCTCCAGGTGGCGGTACTTTTGGGTCGGATGTAGTTCTACTAGTGACCCCTTTCGGAGCGGTCCTCATGGTGCGACTCTGCTATGACCGCAGTATCTGGCCTCCATCCTGATAGGCTCCGGCCTCCCTGCATCGCCGCATCATCATGTCGCTCGGGCCAATCTCCTTCCGGATCACTCATCGCCTGACACCAGCGCCGCCGCCATGCTCGCGGCTCCGCTGTTTTGCTGCCTCACCGGGGGTTTTTTTGCCGCTGCCACTTCAGCCACTATTGCCGTACACCATTCCATAGGAAGGAGGGTACCCCCCACTCCTAGGAGTAGGTACCCATTAATCTACTTGCCCATAGGGCTTTCGAACCGCTGGGTGGGTGGGAGCTAGGACTGGGACCGGGAGTTCACCCCGGCCGCGGTGGGACTCGAACAGTCATTGTAGCTGTTCGGTGATATCTTACTCTTGCAGGCTTTTACAGCCTGCGCCACCGCTCCCAGGGATTACCAGTAGATTGTTACCAGATGAACTTAGTGCTCTCTGAGGGGTATATTTAAGTGTTGATTAATTGCTGCTTAATAAGGGGGTAATGGGTAAGGGGAAGTGAGGCTGGGGTGCTGATGGGATTATGCTGAGTGAATCAATAGGTCCAGGGTGATCCACTGTTCTTGTTATGTATTGAGCCTGAACTGTACTTGCAAAAGGACTTAGCTTGGGGATGCATAACAATAGCTTGCTAGGATCCTAGAATGGACCAGTAGGGTGACAGGGATCCTAGAGTAACCCAATTGGGAAACAATGTAGTGTAAATAGCCTATAGTTGGGAGTGGGGTGTGTTTTGGGTGTTACCTTTTCCAGGCATAAATACCCGACTTCAGCCAGGAGTTTCTCAGTCTTCTTTCTCTTGCTGAATCACTAATAAACTATGAGCTGATCACTTGAATGCATCTGAACCCAGTATATTTCAGTTCTAAAGTCCTGCATGTCTCCAGGGCAAGGATGGGGGTATTAGCCAGCCAATCTGACTCACATTTTTAAATTGTTTCACCATCCATCTTGGTCCATTTTGGCCCAAGCAGTGCCCTGCACGAAGATACTAAGATGATATTAAAAAGGGTGTCTTTCTCTGGTTGTCTCTACCCGTAAACTGCCTCTCTGTGGAAAGAGGGGTCTGCCTGCTTACATATGGGGAGGGGATATGGGGGAAATGAGGTGGCCCACTGTACAACTGGGTTTGGCCTGTAGTCAGGACTGTTCCCCCAGGGCATAATTTTTTCAGGTAGAGGCTGGCAGGGAAAGCAAAGGAGAGAAAGCTGAGGGCAGAAGGAAGATAAAGACAGTGTGGGTGTCATGATCTAGGCTTGCCACCAGAGGCCTACTAGGCCCAGGGAGCCTGGCTAGCAGTAGGTGAGGCTGGACCTACAACTCCCAGAAGCCCCTGAGAGGGTTTGAAGCCAAAATTGACCAATAGGGAAGAAGAGGGCTGGGGAACAAAAGGGCTGGTGCCAGAGCAGAAGCTGTTCTTTCTTCCAGAGGGCAGAGCCAGAAGGAAGGCTGCTGCAGGAAGAAACCCTCATCCTGAGGGAAGGGTGAGTAGTCTAGTGTCACTTGGAATAGTGAGCTAGGGATATGGATGCCAAGTCCCCCCGGGGGGCGGGGAAACCCCCGCCCGGGAGGCCCGTTCCCCGCCGCCGCCGGATCGGGCCCCCGGGGGGAACCCCACCCCCAAAGCACATCACACGGAAGTGACGCAAGCACGTCAGGGACGTTGGGGGTGGGGCCACAATCATCCGAGGGAAAACTCTATGGTTTTCCCTCGGATGATTGTGGCCCCGCCCCCAACGTCCCCGACGTGCTTGCGTCACTTCCGTGTGACGTGCTTGCAGTGCGCGCGCGCGAAGACTCCCGGAGCAAGGCTGGACTCCCCTGCTCCGGAACAGGTAAGCACTTGGCAACCCTAGCTAGGGACAGTATATATTTAGACGCGTTAGGGCATTTGATTTATTTTCTTTTCACTCACTTACTGTTATTATTCTGCACCTTGTTGTTTGACCTCCTATAAAATAAACCTTTTCCTTGTTTCATTCTGCCTGGTCCTCACGCCTGTTATTCAGCCAAAAGGGAGGTCTGAAGGTCTTGGGAGGTGCTCTGGGCCTTCTCAAGGGAACCTAAATCCAGAGTGGTGGCAGCATCAGGTGACACCTCACCTGAGCCGTGACAATGGGAAAGAGAGATGGAAAAAGAAAAAGGGGAGAAGGTATGGGGGCTTTCAGGGAAGGGAAAAAGAAAATAGAGGGGGGTGAGATTATAAGATTTTCCCCTGCATGTCCTTGTGGGTCCCTAGTTTGTGACTATAGCTAATTCTTAATGTAACCCAATCTTTGGATAAGAATGAAGATTGGAGCCATGAACAGACAAGACAAATCTTTCTATGATCCTAAGAAAACACAGGTTTGTGAGAAAACCTGAAATCTTAACAAAAATACATGGGGGTTAAACCCCCCCCCCCAAAAAAAGGATTGCATGTAGCTTTAAGAAACAACAATATCATAAAATCTTGGTTTCTGAAAGGAAAAGGCAGGGAGATGGGTAAAGGCCCTGTCCAGGGCTGTTTGGGGCTTTAAGGGAAGAATAATTGGGTCCAGGTCCATCAGCAAATGCTGGGCAACTTCTTGTCATGTGACTTGCATGTCCCAGATCGAAATCCCCATTCTGCTGTGGAAGCTCACTGGGTGACTTTGGACCAGCCACAAAGGCTCAGTCTAACCTCTCTCAGAGAGTTGTTGTGAGGATAAAATGAGGAAGGGAGAGAAAGAGGAAACAGTGGGGAAAGGGAATACAGGGAAAAATGAGGAATCCCCACAAGTCCTTGCAGGTTCCCCACCACACAGCTGGCCCCAACACATCTGGCAGCATGCAGCTTTCCAGAGGTGTCCAGGAGTGAGGCTACCGGATAGAGGGAAACCTGAAGACAGTGGGCAGGTAAAGGTAGGTTGGCTGCTGGATGAGATGGAGAGAAGGAAGCAGGAAAAATCTATAGAGACCTTTAGGGAAGGGAAAGAAGAAATAGTGGGGGAGCAGCAAATGAGATACCCCCCACAAATTCTTCTGGATACCTTGCTTGTTTTATTATAATTTTCATGAAAATTAATATGTGTCAGTAATGTCGTATAAAATTTTATTGATTCCTACGAATCATTAACCATAATGCATGTATAATCGTTCAAAACAAATTAACATTCAACAAATGTGTATTACTTAAATTTTGTTTTAGAGCAGTATCATACAAAAGATTTCCTATGCTCATAAAAATGCTATTTTAATGGATTCTGACTAATTTGTAGAAAGTAGTTTTTCCCACTACTTTATTTATTTAAACATTTATACTCTGCCTTTCCCCATGAATCAGGGAGGCTTACAGTATAAAATTAAATGCTTAAAAATTGTAATAACCAGTATTTCCCCAAAACATAATAAAGCCTAATAAAATAAAATGTTTGAAACCTACAGTCTGTTAAAAGCTCTGGTGAATAAAACAGTGCCTCCTAAAGTTGTCCAATAGTGGCACCCCGTTTCTGTCCTGGACACTCTCAACTGATCTTTTACTGAGGGGGTCCTCTTTTTCTATTGAATGGTAATTAGTGACAATTTAACCATTTGTAGTTTAGTGTCCGATAGGGTTGCCAGCTCCGGGTTGGAAAATGCCTGGAGATTTTGCGATTGAAGCCTGAGGGGGGTGGGGTTTGGGGCATAATGTCATAGAGTCCAACTTCCAAAGCGGCCATTTTCTCCAGGTGAACTGATCTCTATCACCTGGAGACCAGTTGTAAGAGCAGATCTCCAGCCACCACCTGGAGGTTGGCAACCCTAGTGTCTGAATAGGATTGTGGATACCTGGCATGAAAAGACCATTTTTCATTCCATGTTCATTAGATGATGCTGGGCCAGTCATTTTCTCTTAGCCTGACTAGACTTACAGGGTTGTTAGGAGGACAGAACAGAGGAAGGCCTTTCTGCTGCCCTAGGCCTAGACCAAATGAGAAGGGAGCACTCACTGGAGAAGACCCTGATGCTGGGAAAGATTGAAGGTCAAAGAAGACGGGGACGGCAAAGGATGAGATGGTTGGACAGTGTCATCGACGCAACGAACATGAAATTGAGCCAACTTCAGAGGACAGCGGAAGACAGGAGGGCCTGGCGGGAGATGATCCATGGGATCGCGAAGAGTCGGACTCGACTGTGCGACTGAACAACAACAAGGCCTTTCTGCTGCCCTAGGCCTATTGGAGCTAGATTCCAGTCCAGTAGCACCTTAGAGTAGGGTTGCCTTAGAGTAGCACCTTAGAATAGGGTTGCCAACCCTCCTGGTTTGCCAGGGGTCCCCCTTTTGGGGGGGTTCTACCCGCCGCCGGCCAGATGGCCGGCGGGGGAAGCCCCGCCCCCAACACCCACAGCCACCTATCTCTCTTCCTTTAAGTGTGTGGAACCCATGTTTCCTCCCAAGCTGGATCTCTGCAAGCTTGCAGGGAAATGCCAGCTTCGTGCTCTTAAAAGGGAAACGCGGCTGCTCTTAAAGGGGAAATGCCGGCTCCTGCATTTAAAAGGGAAACGCCGGCTCCTTTAAGAGCAGGGAACTGCCGTTTCTGGAGATCCGACGCACGGGGGGGGGGGGACGGGGGACGCACCCAA
>NW_015171511.1:741260-778354 GCF_001447785.1 Gekko japonicus | reverse complement strand
AGGAATGCCCCCAAAGTCCCTCGCTGGGGGTGGAGGATGGACTTGGCAACCCTACCTTAGAGACCAACAAGAATTTCAGGGGTATGAACTTTCGAGACAAGAGTCAAAGCTCTTGATATCTGACAAAGAAAGCTTTGACTCTCGAAAGCTCATACCCTGAAAATCTTGTTGGTCTCAAAGGTGCTACTGGACTGGGATCTAGCTCTTCTACTGCAGACCAACATGACAACCCTCTGAAACTATGCTTATTGGAGGAAGTGTGGGATAGGTTGACAGAATAGATTGACATAATTAGTGGGATAGGTTGACAGAATTCGTAGGGTTGCTGTTTAAAAGTTATTACCCACTAATTGCCAATTTCCCCCACACAATTTGTTTCCAGGTAATATTATTTCAGAATGCAGTGGAAATACATTTGTTAGTTCAGGGTTTTAAATAATATTTAACCACACTAAGTATGTATGACGCAAGTGTTATGAATGCCAGCTCTCTACAAATTTGCATTTCTTGTTTTTATAAATCTATCTCATTCTTCCAGGTGTGAAATATCACGGATATAGAATTTTATAGATGTTCTCTGTAAAAATGTACTCGCAATGATACCGCGGAAGCAGTTGTAAAAACATTTTCCCATTTCTCTTCAGATAATTGAGTCCCCAAGACAGTTTCCCATCTTATTTTAAAATTATGGCCCACATAATTTTCAGACTCCAGCCATCTCGTATACATTCTAGATAATAAACCTTTAGAATAATAACCCTTACCATACATTTCAATTTGAGTACTAGTCAGCTGAATCGCATTATTTTCTATGTGACTGTGAATGTTGTATCTGAGTGGAAAACACTGGAACCAAAAGTGATTCCACTCATAGATTATCACTAATACCTTGATAGGTCTTCCCATTCCCATTCTTCATCATTTGTTTAGTGGCTGGACATTTCCAGGTATTTTATATTCTTCTATTTTGAATGTTAATTTTATAAAAAAAACCACAACAAACCAAACAACATACAGTCCACTCTTAAATATAGTTATACCTGAGTCCTTTGGATGTGGGAGGGTGTAACTGTGCTCTGGTTTGCATCTAGTGATTCAGCAAATGGGGCATCTTCACAGGAGTGATCTTTATTGTCTTCCCCTGACCCCTAAAGTATCATATGTTCTGCCTTCCGCCCAAGCCAGCATGTAACATAGCTTGTGATTCTGTAGTTAAGAAAGACAACTCAGCAGGATTAACCTCTTTTTCCCGCTAATAGATTTCTATGCCAATTCCTAGGAATCCTGCTCTGAGTTCTGTACAGGCAGAGCCTGAGTTTGTGGAACATGCTAGGCTCATGCAAGAAGGAGGAGGGAGATTCTGAACAAGTCAGTTGCTCCCCAAAAACTGGGTTGTAAAACTGGGACTAGTAGAATCCCAGTTTGTGAGGAGGAACTGGGCTCCGATTTGCCCAGATGCTTGCATTCAGATGTCATAGCACATTGGAATGTGACTGGTGTCAGGTTGCCAACTCTGTCTTGAGAAATTTCTGGAGCTTTGCTGGCTCCAGGAAGAAGTTTGAGGAAGTTTGAGGAAGGGGAAGAAGCTCAGCATAGAATCCAGGGGTCATTTCATAGAAAAAGAGGTGCAGGAGCTCATTAGCATAACTCATTTGCATATGCCACACCCCCTGACATCACCGGAAGTGTGTCAGAAGGCAACATCCACTGCTCAGGCTTCACCCCAAAAATCTCCAGGTATTTCCCAACTCAAGAGCTGGCGAGCCAGCTTTACACTTACTAAAGACACTTTAGGTTTCCTTTGCTCTTGCAGGGAAGCTACCCTACAACAAGCATGAAAATACAGATCAAGTTAGTATGCTTTTGCTTTTTCTGCAATAAATCAGGAAAACAATCAAAATATTATTTTGGCAACAACATGCCTGGGAGAGATATTAATTAAAAGAGTAATGTTTATAGCAGTCTTGAGGAGCATGCGTTCTATTGCACCTTCACACACATTAAGACCAGACAAGGTATAATTCCAAATAGACATCACACCAGCAGCCATGTACACAATGCTGCCCATATTTGCCATCTACCATAAACACATCAAGGCAGCCTATAGCAAGGATAGTCCTAAAGTAAGATCAGGTGAGACACGATCTGCCTTAGTTGGGTGTCATTAAAGATGGGGGAGGGAAACCAACAGATTTGTTCCAGGGGCCCAACACAATCTTATGCAAAACCCAAACAGAACAAGTGAGAGACTTGCATGACATCAACTTCCAAAGAGTCATGATACCGGACAGCTTTCCAGTAGTTCACACCTCATGCCATTTTTTTGGTCTGAATCTCTTAACACACCTTGGGTCAGCCCTGAACTAAAACCCAAACCTGGATATCATTATCTCCAATGGGCCTTCAAGCATCTCCCATTGTTTCCAATGGGCAATCCTGGCATTCCTTTTATACATCCCAGTTAGTTGCCCCTTTGAAACTGTACCACACCATTTTAGGTAACAGCAAAATGAATTTTTATTTATTTATTTATTTTATTTATACCCTCCCCACGAACAGGCTCAGGGTGGCTTACATTAGTCGGTATCCAGTACCATAAAACCATATACAAAAGTTAAAACATTTTAAAAATTTGGAACAAACAACATTTTAAACAATTTGGAACAAACAAATTTGGAACAAAATGAAGAGCATGAACATGTGCAGAGTGCATATTTCTTGCCAGTGTTCTCTCTGGGCTGCACCCAGGGCAAAAGGAAATTTTAAAAGGCCTCTTATCTGCATGTCCCCCCCCCCATCTTGTTCATACAGATGGCGGAGAGAGAGAATTAAGTTGTGCAGAGAGATGGTTGAAAAGAACCTATTTTTCAGGACTTTTGAGCAAATACACAATGAAGATGCAATAACAATCATGTTGCACATCTCACAAAAGGTGCCTGCAAAGAAGGGTACACTGAACAACCTTTACAATATAAATTAATACAAATAAATTATAGCAAAGTATGTATTTTAAGCAAGAAGAGTTGAGAACCATTTTATTTAGACAATTTGTT
Source organism: Gekko japonicus (assembly GCF_001447785.1). Classification (NCBI taxonomy): domain Eukaryota; kingdom Metazoa; phylum Chordata; class Lepidosauria; order Squamata; family Gekkonidae; genus Gekko; species Gekko japonicus. The sequence goes on along the minus strand of NW_015171511.1, from coordinate 775,301 downwards.
CACTTTTTTTTAAAGGGGGAGCATTTCCATCATACATTTTTAAAAATGCAGCTAGCTCTGTAAGAAATAGGCACCAGATTCCCAATTGCTGGGAAACATGCTAAATACCCCTGAGAATAATTGTAAATGGCCACTCCACTTCATCAGGGGAACTGGCCACATATATAGCTTTAGTTCAGTTACCTCTGAGGCAGCCAAGGGGTCAGGGAGAACCAGGCGCGACCTCCCCTCCCCCAGCTCTCACTCACACATAAGTAGGAACATAAGAGAAGCCAATGTTGGATCAGGCCAATGGCCCATCCAGTCCAACACTCCGTAAGGCAGAGAGACAGAGAAAATGTCAAGTCCAGCAGCTCCATCTTCCTTTGATGTCCGTTTGCAAGAGGGTTTCTTGAATGTCTGTGTGCCACTTCAACTAAGGATTCTCTCAAAACTCTTTCTTTTTGCTTGTGTAGGGGGGTGGGAATCACAGCCTGTGCTGGTGACTTGAAGCTCTTAGGCTTAGGAGCTATTAGAGACTACATACGCACCTAAGGATCTGAAAGCCAAAGGAGCTTGTTTATCAGGGAACTTTAAGGAGCAAGCAGGGAGAGTTAGGTGTCTTTGCTCAGCACCAGTGTGAGCAGGTGGCCAAGGCCTGAAGCCGGTCTGGGGCCACCAGGAACGAGAAGATGTGGACCACCAGCTCGCTGGGCAGGGAACCGGTGCCCCCTGGCCCCCTGCACACCGACAACATCACTGCCGACCCAGCACTAGCAGCAGCAGCTGCCGGCAGCCACAGCCCCAAGCTTGGCCTCCGGCCTCCACCTGAGCAGGCAGGCCGGGAAAGGTGGTGGTGGTGGGGAGACTCTGCAGCCCTTTCCAGGCCCATCTGCCTCGGCAGGCGGGTGGGAAAGGCAGCAGCGGGGGGGGGGGCTTCCTGCATATGTCCGCCCCTGGGATTCTTACTGCAGGAGCGCTGCTCCGGTGCACTCCTGCAGGAAATGACCCCTGATAGAATCTATCTTCTGAAGCTGCAAATATTGCTGCAAACAGGTTCAGTGGTTGAACGCATTGTATTTGAAGGTAGCTATCGGATGTCAGCTGATCACTCTCAGTCAAGCAGCTGTAAGTGCAACTGGGTTGCATTAGGTTTTCCCAAAACTGTTCATGCACAAGGATGCTGCTGATGGTATCACTTTACTCTTCTCTGGTTAGACCTCACCTGGAGTATTGTGTTCAGTTTTGAGCACCACAATTTAAGAAGGATATAGACAAGCTGGAACATGTCCTGAGGAGGGCAACGAAGATGGTGAGGGGTCTGGAGACCAAGTCCTGTGAGGAAAGGTTGAAGGAGCTGGGTATGTTTAGCCTGGAGAGGACATGACTGAGAGGTGATATGAGAACCATCTTCAAGTACTTGAAGGGCTGTCATCTAGAGGATGGTGCGGAGTTGTTTGCTGTTGCCCCAAAAGGTCAGACCAGAACCAGTGGGTTAAAATTAAACCAGAAGAGTTTTCAGCTAAACATTAGGAAGAACTTCCTGACAGAACAGTTCCTCAGTGGAACAGGCTGCCTCAGGAAGTGGTGGGCTCTTCTTCTTTGGAGGTTTTCAAACAGAGGCTAGGTGGCCATCTGACAGCAATGCTGATTGTATGAACTTAGGCAGATCATGAGCGGGATGGCAGGAAGTGTTGCATCAGTGCTTAGTTCTCATGGCCCTTTCTTACATGCCCAGGGAAATGCTGATTGCCACTTTGGGGTCAGGAAGCAATCCTGGAGGTTTTTTGTCATCTTCTAGGTGTGGAACAGCAGTCACTACGAGTGTGGAGGGGGAGGTATTTGTGAATTTCCTGCCTTGTGCAGGGGGTTGGGCTAGATTACCCTGGAGGTCCCTTCTAGCTCTATGATTCTATGATACAAACTTATTGGCAGCCATTAGCATCACTAAAGTCTACTTAGCCTAACACTGAAAAGTAGGATTTTATTGATTTAGAGCATTTATTGATGTATACAGATTGTGAGTGATCCGAATAAAGTTCCATCAGGTCTCCCCCAAACTGTGCATGCCGAAGGACACTGCTGATTCAAACTGATCGGCAGCCATTAGCGTTATTAAGTACTACTTACATGAACCCCAGTAGGTAAGAGTTTATTGCAACACAGCATTTATTGATGATGATTTGTGACTGCAATGTTCCCTCTAAGCTGTGGAGTCTTGTGAGCAAAAATTCTACTTTGTGAGCTACTGGCATTAAACTTGTGAGCAGGCAATCTGGCTACTGCAGAAATCAGTTGGCTCTGGAGCCATCCTTCCTGAGCGAAGACAAAAATGTGTGAGCAGAAGGCTAAGAGATGGTAAGCTAGCTCACACTAACTTAGCTTAGAGGGAACACTGTTTGTGAGCGATATAATTACCCATTTAAACAGTTGTCTGAGCAGAGTAGTTACGTGGCAAGGATGGGGAGGTAACTGACCTCACTTCTGAGAAACCGCATGGGTGAAAAGCCAGTTGTGCTGTACTGCATGGTCAGTGAGGAAAACAGTTGAAACAACCTTGTGAACGTCCATAAACAGACTGATGAACTGTTGAACTGTTTGTCTAAAACCATGTCTCTGTTTGCACCTGGTGAACAGGACATGACCCTCACTGGAAGGCGTTTGAGGGTAGGAACACCCAGCAGGTGTTAGCCTGACTATTGCAGCTGGTGCACAAGCACCTATGAAGGAATCTCCTTCAGATCTGTGGGCCCCATCCTGTGAGGGGAAAAGGTCACAATTGCAGCCTAGAGGTGCCAGCCTCCAGGTAGAGACTCGGGATCCCACAGAATTACAGCTCATTTCCAGACTACAGAGGTCACTATCCAGGGGTCATTTTGTAGAAAAAGAGCTAGGGGAGCTCATTAGCATCACTCATTAGCATATGCCACACCCCCTGAAATCAGGGGCCCGGTGGTGGACCTGCAAGCCCAGCGGGAGTGCGAGGAAGCCCCGCCAAGGCCCTCCCTGGCCGCAGGCAGGCAGGGGTGGGAAGAGGCAGGGAGGAAGCAACTTACCCTCCCTCTTCTCCTGACTCCTCCTGGCTGAATGAGGGCTGGAAACGGGGCGGCCGGAAGCAGGGGTCGGGGCTTCATCACGTGCCCAGCCCCCCTGCACCTCACCCGGGGGAACTGCGTTCCCCCGCGTTCCCCCCCGAAATGACCTCTGTCACTATCAGGAATCCTCAACTGTATTAAGCCTGTGGGACATGTTGTACAGCCTGGAGAGGTGCCAGCAGTTCCAGATTTTGATGGACAGAATGCTGCCTCTCGGCCCAGAGAACATCTGAGAGACAGTGCAAACCTAGGATGGTATCACAGAGGACTGCCCACTTCTCTCCAGTCAAGATCCTTCACAATCCACTTAACTGAGTTGTGCACCTGAGATGTAAGGTATTCTTCTGAAACAATTTCAACAAGAAGTTAAATAAAATCACATGAACCATCTGTTGAACCCTGTTGCTCCATATGTACATTATTTTTTAAAAAGCTATATTAAGTGCTATGTGTTGCTCGAGTCCTTTTTTTGCCTGTTCAAGCCGAACTGTGCTAAGTACATTTTCTTTTCATCTTGCACATGGTTGGATCCAAGGAAGAGAGTCCTGTGAAGTTCCTCCTGCCTATACTAACAGCTGCCTCATGTCTTTGGGCACAGAAGCACATTGCTAATTTTGGGGATGGCACACATTGAAACAATGCCAAAGTCCATGTGCAGCTTTGTCCATGCGGCTGATGAACAAACAAAATGGGTCAGAACCTCCTGACTCCTCTTCTATTTTGCACAAGCTGCTTTCCCATTTACGTGAGAGAAGCGGGATTTCTGCCAGTTCCCTCTTCCCACTGCAGGTTTCCTTGCTTCATCCCAGAGACCCATTTCATCCCAGAGACTACAACAAGCTGCAGGGAGTGGAGGGTGGAAAGTTATGCATATCGTGCTTTGGATCCAAGTAGAAATTAATAAATATAAATACACACTTTGATCCAGGACTGTGTGTACAACAACTCGTTATTCCTTAGCTAGCACACTTCTCCAACAGTCACACATAGATCCAGAGGTCATTTCGGGGGGAACGCGGGGGATCACAGTTCCCCCAGGTGAGGTACGGGGGGCGGGGCACATGACTAAGCCCCGCCCCCTGCTTCCGGCTGCCCTGCTTCCGGCCCTCATTCAGCCAGGAGAAGGCAGGAGAAGAGGGAGGGTATGTTGCTTCCTCCCTGCCTCTCCCCACCCCTGCCTGCCTGGGGCCAGGGAGGGCCTTTGCGGGGCTTTTTTGCACTCCCGCCGGCCTTGCAGGTCCACCGCCGGGCCCCTCATGGGGCTCGGCAGTGGAGCTGCAAGGCCGCCACCGGCAGCCGGGACCGTTGGGGGAGGGGTTTGTGGCCTTATGACACACTTCCGGTGATGTCAGGGGGTGTGGCCTTATGACACACTTCCAGTGATGTCAGGTTGTGTGGCATATGCTAATGAGTTATGCTAATGAGTTTCCCTAGCTCTTTTTCTACGAAATGACCCCTGCATAGATCTCTAAGCCAATAGAGTTAATAACCTGTTGTATTTCTGTGTATATGTTGTTGGGCTCAGCCCTTCCCTTTCTGCTGAATGCTTACACCTTATGGACTGAATTTTTGGTACAGCCGATACCATGTTGGACTGGCATCTAGGGGATCCAGGTTCCATTCCCCACTCTGCCATGAAATTCCGCTAGGTAACTTTAGGCCAGACTCTTAGCCTGACCTACCTTGCAAGGTTGTTGTGTGACTAAAAAGGAAGAGGGGAGAGCCATATATTGCCACCCTTAAGCCCTTGGAGGAAGAGTATGGCAGTAAATAGAAAGTGTGCAAAAACAAGCACCAAGGTCACATGTGCATTTTTTGAGTTAACTAGAGATGGACTTTGAATCCAGCTTCTTCATCTGTAATGTAGCCCAAGTTGGGATGGAGGGAGGGACAGTGTCCTGTATTTTAGCCTTTTCTAATTATTTCAGAAAATCTCATTTTATGGAGGACGTGACAAGTACTAATAGGAGTCCCAGATTGACCTATTATTAGAACCTTGGAAAAGAAAGTCCACTCCCCCCCGCCCCCCGTTCATGTCCTGGTCCTCAATGACATGGCAACGTATTCCATCTGTCTGTGTAATTAATGCAGAGTCAGTGCAGGCCTAATGCTGGCAAATGTGGCATTTGACTCGACAAATTGAAAAGCAATGATAAAAGGTGATTAATGTTATAAAAATGCAATTACTGTTTGACATTAGGAAGGGTTTTTTCTTTCTTTCAGGGCTTCCCTTGCTTCGAGGAGATGTGCACTGTGTACAAATGGCACTTTGCATTGATTGCTGGCAGAGGGAGAAACTGTAAATGTTTTATAATGTGTCTCACCTTCGGAAGAAAAATGGAGAGCCGTTTGTGACGGTCCATTCATTTTCTCTTCAGTTTCCTCTTCATTGTTGCTCGGATCTATACAAAGACCTCTGAAGCCTTTGACATTAAACACTCAGGATGGGCGAGACGGTTTCCAACTCATTCCGGATTCTCTTGAACATTTCTATGTTTGAAGGTTTGGCTCTGACATTTTGCTTCACCCTCCTTGCTTCCCACCTGGGGACTGGAGCAAAGGCTCGAAAGGGGCTCTGCTGCAGAAAGCTGAATGTGGCCCCGTCTTTTAGCAGCATCTAAGTTGGAAGCACATCTCTCTTTGGATGCCCACTGGCAGGGGAGCCGGTTTGGTGTAGTGGTTAGGAGCACTGACTGTAATCTGGGAGAAACGGTTTTGATTTCCCACTTCTCTACATGCAGCTGCTGGCATGACCTTGGGTCAGTCACAAGTTCTTTCAGAGCCGTTCTCTGAAGGGCAGTTCTGGAAATAGCTCTCTCAGCCCCACCTACCTCACAGGATGTGGGGAGGAGAAGGGAAGGAAATTGTAAACTGCTCTGAGACTCCTTTGGGTAGTGAAGGGTGGGATATAAATCCAATCTTTTCTTCTTCTGTAAATACTTTCCACATGCTGTGTTGGTGAGGAGAAGTAGTGGCCATCCTGTCTCCTTCTATCAAGCAAAAGGTGCAGCAAGGTGTGGCCCAGAAAGCTGGCTGCAGGACAAGGTGGAGAACTGAACAGTCCATTTGTTGAGACAAAGCAGATATAGGGTGGATGAGAAAGATGATAAGGAAATGAGTCAGGGACCAAGGGGAGTTAGTTAAGCAGAAGTTTCATGCTAAGTTGGAGATGTGTACAGTAGTTCAGGAAAGTCATTAGTCCCTCATGTCACATGACAAACAGCTGAACCAGTCTCAGCTGGTCAAACGTTACAGCACTGCAGTTGCCCAGCAACAGCAGATAACAGGATTAAGGCATCAGTGGCTTTCTTGGATGGCCAGTTGCCACCAAACAAGGAGCAGGAATCTGGCTGCCAGCACCTCCAAGGTGAAAGCCACGGAGCAAGCAATTGACCGATCAATGGCAATTCGTATAGGATAGATATATATATGAACAAGATGGATTGCCTTCGGCCCTATGTCCTTTTATTATTAAATGTCCATGTTTCATGCTGCTGCCTGTACTTATAAACATACATGCACAAGAATTTTATGCACCCAGATGTATGAAGAGATGGTGGGATATTAAAGCTGAATGCAATGCCTCTATAGCAGAGGACTATTAAAACTCTCTCTCTCTCTCTGTGTGTGTGTGTGTGTGTGTGTGTGTGGGAGAGAGAGAGAGAGAGAGAGAGAGAGAGAGAGAGAGAGAGAGAGAGAGAGAGAGAGAGAGAGAGAGAGAGAGAGAGAGAGAGAGAGAGAGCGAGAGAGAGAGAGAGAGAGAGAATTGTTTATAGCCAAATCTTTCATCAATGTTTTTCAGGCTTTGATAAAATAAAACAAAATGGAAACACGGTTCATCCATGAGAGAAGTAACCATCTGCTACTCAGTATCACTTGCCTGCCTTACGGGAACTCCCTCAGTGTTCATCCTTTTCATCAGTAATCTGAAGTATGAATATCTGCTTAACTCGATGGATCACATCTGGACGGGTGACAACGCATAATAGAGGTCAAGAAGGATTGTATTGCTCGGTCTTCACTTCAATGGCCAGGAGCTGCCTGGATATGGATGAGGCATACTTATGAGATTATAATGGCAATTTGTAAGCCTTTGCTTTTAAGCATCACAATTGAATCCGTTGTATGGGCAAAGCTGGGTGGCTGCTGTCCAGGCCTTTGATAAATCACTTTATTGCTGACCTAATGAGTTCTTCATGACAGGAAGATTTCTGCAGTGGCTCACTCAACAACCTATTTTCTGTACAAGCAGTAATGACTGAAAAGAGAGGGGATGAGAGAGAAAGAATTCTGAGCAGAACAACGGAACAACCAGGCTGCTTTGCAGTGATTAATCTGAAACTTGATTGGTCTAGCTGTGGAACACCAGATGTTCTTTCTCACGTGAAAGATTTGCCAGCCATGGTATAATTTATCTTCACCTCATTAGCTGCTGATGTCACTGTGGAAACAACCGTATTTCTTCAAGTAATTGATGCGATTAATGTTTTGGTCTTTTCCAGATAAGGTCTGCCTTTATCTACAATTTTCCTAAAATTGTCTTGTCTTTCGAATGTCAGAAATTTCTCACTGTAGCTGCATTGCACGGAAGTGTCGAAATAGTAACACAAATAAGAGTAGAGACAGCCTTTGCATCTTCTTGCTACTATTCTACTGGGTGCTAGCTTCAAAAGTTAGTGGATAGTTAACTAATGCTAACCTCCCTTTAGTGATATCCCTTTAGATGGCATTCAATCCCACTGAGGGGAACAAGGAACAGTCCAACTGTAAACTGGTCTTGTGGTGAGCTTTAGTGAGTCCTCCTCGTTGTCTCAGGATGGCATGTTGTTACGTAGTCCTCAGATCTGGTCTCCCTGTGACACATCTATGAAAAGTCTAGATAGGATTACCAGCATCACCCAGAACTTTCTGTTCCCCTGAACCCAGGGATTGAGTTGAAGGGATACATGTTTTTGTCCTTAGCATTGGGGTTTTTTTTTTTTGGTACAAATATGTGTTAACCCTGAAGGCTCCTTATATTACCTGCAGTCCCTTCAGATGTCAAGGGTGCAGATGGCCGAGTATGTAGTAGGAACAAAAGGTCTTGAGAGAATATGGCAGCTTCACCTGTTTATGATATTAACATGTGGTCAGATCGTACTTATATATTTTTTGCCACTCGCTGAATGAAAAGTAGGTCTCGGTTGGGCCTGGCCGCAGATGTGTATCTTCATCAAAATGTGTATATCGTTGAATAAGATTGCGGCAAACATCATGATGCAAATGGCTTTGTACACCCAGATGTTCAGCAGCAGGCACAGTGACTCTCTCTCTCTCTGTATGTGCAGAAAGTTGTTTCCACCCACAGATCTCCTCCCATCTCCAGTTCTTCCTGTATCTACCACTCCCCCTTAGTTGCAGCTTCATTCTCATCGCCCTCACCTCTGCTGGGTCAGTCCCTATTTTGTAAAAGACTGTGCACCTTTGGTATAAATATTTTGGTTGCTGCCTGACTTTGATATGCTGGTCTTGATGTACTTACTTATTCGAATCATCCCCGGCTCCACACCTCTTCCCGAGAGACATGCCTCTTTCTCGAGTCACTCACCTGGAAGAATTGCCCCCGGCAGCAAGCAGAGAATTAATAACTCACATACTTTAGATGCTTGGTCATTAATTGGATCAGCTTTAAAAATATCTCCCTCCCTGCAATCCGTAAGTATGCAGAAGGGAGGCTGCCGCCGCCGCTCCTTTGGCTGCTGTGCACTGTAATAGATGGTACCCAGTGGGTTATAAATATTTTAAACGAGCTGCCAGATTAGCAAGGTTGTTCCACAAACCAGTCACTGCAATGGATTCATTCGGTCTACCCGTACATTTTCATTGTTAGGTTAAGTGCAGACTTGGTATAAAGACTTGTCTAAACAAAGCTGATGCGGCAAGCTGCACTGAAGCATCTCTCTCTCTCTCTCCGCGCCCCCCCCCTCGCCCCCCTCTCTCTCTCTCTCTCTCTCTCTCTCTCTCTCTCTCTCTCTCTCTCTCTCTCTGGAGCCACAGTAACAAATCAGATCAGGCTAGACAGGGTGACATTCCTCAGCATGGTCAAAATCGAGGCAGAAAACAGCTTTTCTTCCACTACATTTCAGCTGTATATGGGTTGGATCCAGAGGAAAATTTCTGCTGACAGAAGGGGAGGGGGCGATTTTCACAGATTCTCCTGCTGTAATCCTCTGACGTCTCCTTCCTGTTGTCCCCAAGGGGTCCCCTGTCCCCCAGGAGCAGCATTTTGCAGGGCAGTTTCAGAGGATGAAGGGAAGAGGAGGAAGGAAGTCACACTCTACTGAAATCACTTAGTGGTAACCAGGGGTCGTTTCGTAGAAAAAGAGCTAGGGGAACTCATTAGCATAACTCATTAGTATATGCCACACCCCCTGACATCACCGGAAGTGTGTCATAAGGCCACACACCCCTGACATCACCGGAAGTGTGTCATAAGGCCACACCCCCTGACATCACCGGAAGTGTGTCATAAGGCCACACACCCTGCCCCCAACGGTCCCGGCTGCCGCTGCCGGCCTTGCAGCTCCACTGCTGAGCCCCATGAGGGGCCTGGCGGTGGACCTGCAAGGCCGGCGGGAGTGCAAGGAAGCCCCGCGAAGGCCCTCCCTGGCCCCAGGCAGGCAGGGGTGGGAAGAGGCAGGGAGGAAGCAACTTACCCTCCCTCTTCTCCTGCCTCCTCCTGGCTGAATGAGGGCTGGAAGCGGGGCGGCCGGAAGTGGGGGGCGGGGCTTCGTCATGTGCCCTACCCCCCTGCACCTCACCCGGGGGAACTGCGATCCCCCACGATCCCCCCCGAAATGACCTCTGGTGGTAACTTTCATTGGATCCAGCCCTCTGTGTTCCTCAGTAGCTTGTTTACCTCCAAAATTCTATATTAGGTATCATTCAGTTGCGTTAAGCAAAGCTAAGTTCTGTATAAATACTTTATACTCATAAAGTAAATTAGCATATTTTAGATAACCTTTGCAAAATTGGGGAGGTTTAGTGAGCTTTAAAGCACCATCTCCTGACCCCATGAAAGGCTGGGTCTGTGCCTAGTCTTTCAGCTTAAAAATAAAATAAAATTGTGTGTATGTGTGTTTTGTGTGCTTGCCTGGAAGTCATGGCTGACTTCTGTCAACCCCTACTGGGGGCCTGGATGTTTTTCAGAGAGGTGGCTTGCTATTGCCTGCCTCTGTCTCCCGCCTCTGGTATTCCTTGGAGGTCACCCTTTCAAGTACTTGCCAGAGTCGGCCCTGCTTAGCTTCTGAGATCTGTCGAGATGGGGCTTTCCTGGGCTATCCAGGTCAGGGCTAGTCTTTCAACCTCTGACACTTCATGAGTCTCTCTCAAGCTTATATTTTCCACGGTGGCTTGAATTATGATTTAAAATAAAGATATATAGTCCTAAATATACTGAATTCTTCATCTGACACTAAATGACAATGAAATTGTTGAGGAAGTACAGAACGCATGGAGGTTACCTTGGGCATACATAAATACCAAGGGTATCCTTGTTTTCTTCATTTATACTTCACCTTTCTCTACAACGAGCACTCAAAATGTACTTCCATTGTTCTCTCCTCTATTATATCCTCACAGCAACCCCTTGAGGTAGGTTAGGCTGAGACTGTGTGACTGCCCTAAGGTCACCCAGCAAACTTCCATGATAGAGTGGGGATCTGAGCCTGGGTCTCCTGCAGTGCCTAGCCTATGGGGTTGTCAGCTCTTGATTGGGAGATACCTGAAGATTTGGGGGGGGGGGTGGGGTCCTTCAAGGATGGAGGCCAGGTCACAAATGTTGCCAGACTAGCGTTTCTTCAGCTACACCAGATCAGGCAACTGGCCCCCTACCTGTCTTGCCCTGACCTAGCCACAGTAATCCATGCAACTGTCACCCCCAAGCTAGACCACTGTATCTCTCTCTGCGCAGGGCTACCCTTGAGACTGACCTGGTAATTACAACTGGTCCAGAATACAGAAGCCCAGGTCCTTACTGAAACCCCACTAACAGCACATATCCAACCAGTGCTGCACCAGCTGTACTGGCTCCAGGTTGAATACCAGATAAGGTTCAAGTTTCTGGTATTAACCTTTAAGGCCCTAAACAGTCTGGGGCCAACATATCTAAGACTGTCTCTCCTAGTATACCCCTAAAGAGCATTGCACTCTGGGGAGAGGAATCTTCTGGTGATCCCTGGCCCGAAGCAGCCCTGTAGCCAGAAAAATTTTGGTGGGGGGCAGGGGTGCATGCCCCTGATGTAGTGACATCACTTTTGACATCACCAGGAAGTGACCCAATGATTGGCACTGGGGTGGGCATCAGGGTGGGCCATTCTCCCCTGCCTGACTGCCCCCTCCACTATTCTCTTCACCAGCATGGCCTGCTGCCCTACATGCCAGCCTTCTCCATGCCTGAGCTCACCTGAGCTCAAGAGGAGAAGGAGAGCCTGGCAGGCGATGCGGAGCAAAGTGAACACGGGCGAGGCAAGGATGAGGCGAATGAGTGCAGTGCTCCCCTATCCCCATATCCCCTCTGCAGGTGCCATCCACAGTGCGCTTCTCAGACCCGGCCAGACTGCCCCTCGGCCGCAGCAGGAAGCAGCTCCTTACCCCAGTGGGCAGTTGCTGCAGGGCCTCACCAGCAGCTGAGCAGGAGGGGAGGGAGACCAGGTTAGGTCACCCCTCTCTTTCCCCTCCTGTTCAGCCATAGCAGGAAGAGCTGGTGAGGCAGCAGTGGCAGGGGTAAGGAGCACTGAGCACCAGGGGGTGGGGGTGGTCTGGCACCCTCCCAGGGTGGGGGGCTCATCTGTGGGGGGTATCACCCACAAACAGAATGGGGAAGGAAGGAAGGAAGGGTTATTTAGTCTCTCACAGTTTGACTTACTGTACAAGGTTGTTGTGAGAAGAAAATGGAAGATAGAGTCATATAGGTCACTGTGAGCAATTCGGAGGTAAGATGCAATGAAAAATGAGATAACTAGTTAGAAAGAGAGCAGGAAGGAATGGTGATGGCCCATGGAAGGGATCTGCCAATCAAGGCAGTCACTGTCCCTTATTGTAATCCACCCCAGCCCCCCAAGCATGTTGGTTTAAATCAGTGCTGGTCAGGTTGGTACCCATTTTTACATCTCAGTTTATGATTCAAGTATGCATTTGATACCATGTAGCTCTTTTGGTCAGAGACTCTTTGGATGCAGAGCACCATATCCTCCTGATGATAACAGCAAAATAGATAGTGAGAAATAGCAGCTAAGAATAGGCAGTTTTCTTAAAACTGATCCTTGCAGCACCCATATGACATGTTGCTGGCTAGCAGCCCCCACTTCTCCATGATGCCACAAATCAATGGGTTGCCGTGAGACGGTGGTGCAGAGGTGGGAGGTTCAAGGCGTGCTGTGGGGGCCTGGTTCAGTGATACAACTTCTGCATTGCAGGCAGAAGGTCCTAGATTCAATCCTAGGCTCATCTCCAGTCTCAAGGGCCAGGTAGTAAGGTGATGTGGAAGACGTCTGCTTGGAACACTTGGAGAGCCACTGCCAGTCACAGTACTGACCTAGATGGGCCAGTGGGCTGACTCTGCGTAAATGCTGATGAGCAACTTACCATGTGAAGGCAGCCAGTGACAAAGTCATCTTTCATTTGCAGCTGTTAACTCCTGCCGAGGTGAAGGGTGCAGTCATTGTTAGCACAGAAAGAGATTGTTCAAGTGTGCCAGAACAGGTTGATAATGTGATGTTGGAAGAATAGAAAAATTGATAGAGAATAAAAGAAAGCCCTGAAGTACAAGGTGCAAAAAGCCTTTCAAGACTCCCCCCCCTTTATTGCACAAAGCACATTCTTATATTTCATTAAAAAAATGATTTGTTACATAAAAGGCTTAAAAGGGAAGGAAAATGAATGTCAAATAACTAAGCAGACTAGCGAACTATTCTTGGCTAACTATGCTTTGAGACTGTCCTGATGTTTCAGGAAGTGAAAGACCAATATTGATACTTCAGGAAGTGAAAGACAAATGACAGTAATGCAACTGGAATAAGGATTGGTGCACTCTTCCATGAGAATTTAGATGTTCCAGGGCAACACCACACAAATCCTGTCTCCTTTGATGAAAGAGCACTGGGGGCAAGGCAGTCTCACAAGATAGCAGATCCATTACTCCTCATCATCTTCTTGTCAAGGTGAGGATAGATCCATCAATGGCTGCTAGTCATGGTAACTTAAGGGGAACCTCTATAATCAGAGGCAGTAAACCTCTAAATACCAGTGTTATAAGGCAACACCAGCAGAAGGCCTTGGTCTTGATGCCCTTTCCTTTAGCCCCCCAGGACACTTGGTTGGCCTCAGTGGTCCTTTCTGCACTAGACCTTAAATCCTGGTTCAACCCTGTCCCTGAACTTACATTCTACACTACATGTGAGTTCACCCCTGTAATTATCTCGGGGTATTTTTTGTTTCCACATTACATTGAGGACACGCTGGTTTTGCCCCACACTTGTCCTGGAATAAACGGATGCTGTTATAATCAGGGATAAATGCAAGGTACTGTGTCACGAGTTGAATTCTGATAAAACCAGGGATGAGATCCAAGTGCGGAAAGGACCAGAGTGAAACAGGATGCTGAACTAGATGGGCCATTGGTCTAATCCAGCATAACCCTTTTTGTGTTCTTATGAGCTTGTCTGCCATTGTTCTTCTCTTTCAATCAAGTCCAGCGTGCTTGCTTCTCACCTACGGTTTGTTCCCACTTTCCCTCCATTGTGTATATATTTCTACTGATTGTGCCACAAGACACCTTTTTATTTTGTCTGTCTACTCTCTCTCTTAAAATTATGAATTCTCTCCCTCTCTCTCTCGTACATGTGTACACACACACACACACACACACACACACACACACTGTTTCTCTCTCTGTGCACATGTACACACACACACACACACACACACACACACACACACACACAGAGTTTCTCTCCACCCGCCATCTCTGCTGATTCCTTTCTTCACTTGGACCCTTGAACAAGAGAATGAAAGAGCTATCAGAAAACCAATTAGTTCCCACTGAAGCAAATATGTACAGCCATTATGGAACATTAGCATTATCTCACCTATTGAGTGTGTCATTTAGGCCAAATCATGGTGATAGACCCACTCAAACTAATCAAAAAGCAAACCCACAAAAATATAACAATACTTTGTTCATTAAGTTAGGAAACTCATTTTCCCATTCTATGGGGAGTGTGCACAATCCAGCCAACACTGATTTTGGGTTCCAGAAGGCTAGCTGTGGTAGTTTACAGCAACCAAACTAACAAAGACCTAACACCTTAAACACATACATACCTATATACCTACCTACCTACAGACATAATTCTGAACTTGGCTACAGAGAGTGGATTGGTAGATTAGCAAAATACATCTAGGGACAGATGGGGGGATTTCTCTACAAGCCCCAAGGGAGCCCCAGGTCTGCAGAAAACCTAAGAACATAAGAACATAAGAGACGGCAATGTTGGATCAGGCCAAAGGCCCATCCAGTCCAACACTCTGTCACACAGTGGCCAAAAATACCAGGTGCCATCAGGAGGTCGACCAGTGGGGCCAGGACATTAGAAGCCCTCCCACTGTTGACCCCCCCCCAAGGACCAAGAAGACAGAGTATCACTTGCCCGAGAGTCCCTATCTATACCTTGTGGCTAATAGCCACTGATGGACCTCTGCTCCATATGCTTATTTAATTCCCTTTTGAAGCCGTCCATGCTTGTAGCCGCCACCACTTCCTGTGGCAGTGAATTCCATGTGTTAATCACTCTTTGGGTGAAGAAGCACTTCCTTTTATCCATTCTAACTCGACCGCTCAGCAATTTCATTGAGTGCCCACGAGTTCTTGTATTGTGAGAAAGGGAGAAAAGTACCTCTTTCTCTACCTGCTCTATCCCATGCATAATCTTATAAACCTCAATCATGTCGCCCCTCAGTCGTTGTTTCTCCAAACTAAAGAGCCCTAAGCGCTTTAACCTTTCCTCATAGGGAAAGTGTTCCAATCCTTTTATCATTCGAGTTGCCCTTTTCTGCACTTTCCCCAAAGCTATAATATCCTTTTTAAGGTGTGGTGACCAGAGCTGAACACAGTATTCCAAATGAGGTCACACCATTGATTTATATAGAGGCATTATGATATTGGCTGATCTGTTTTCAATACCCTTCCTAATAATCACCAGCATAGCATTGGCCTTTTTTACTGCAGTCACACACTGTCTCGACATTTTCAGTGAGTTATCTACTACAACTCCAAGATCTCTCTCTTGTTCAGTCTCTGCCAGTTCAGACCCCATCAACGTGTATTTATATTTAGGATTTTTGGCTCCAATGTGCATCACCTTGCACTTGGCCACATTGAACCCCATTTGCCATGTTGACGCCCACTCGCCCAACTTTGACAGATCCCTTTGGAGTGCCTCACAATCCTCACTGGTTTTCACCACCCTGAACAACTTCGTATCATCCGCAAATTTAGCCACTTCACTGCTTACTCCCAACTCCAAATCATTAATGAACAAGTTAAAAAGCAGTGGACCAAGTACTGATCCCTGTGGTACCCCACTGCTTACACCCCTCCACTGGGAGAACTGCCCATTTATACTCACTCTCTGTTTTCTATTAATTAGCCAGTTTTTGATCCATAAAAGGACTTGTCCTTTTATCCCATGATTTTTGAGCTTGCTTAGGAGCCTTTGATGAGGAACTTTATCAAAAGCTTTCTGGAAGTCAAGGTAAACAATATCTATTGGATCCCCCTTGTCCACATGTTTGTTCACCCCCTCAAAGAACATTAACAGGTTAGTGAGACAAGATCTTCCCTTACAGAACCCATGTTGAGTCTGCCTCAATAGGTTTTGTTCATCTATGTGCCTACTAATTCTTTCCTTAATAATGGTTTCCACCAATTTACCCGGTATCGACGTCAGACTGACAGGCCTGTAATTTCCCGGATCTCCTCTGGAACCCTTTTTAAAGATGGGAGTGACATTAGCTACCTTCCAGTCCTCAGGAATGGAGGCTGATTTTAAGGAGAGATTACATATTTTTGTCAGGAGATCCACAAGTTCACAATTGAGTTCTTTCAGAACTCTTGGATGTATGCCATCTGGGCCTGGTGATTTATCAGTTTTTAAGTTGTTTATCAGTTTTAGGACCTCCTCTCTCGTCACCTCAATCTGACTCAGGTCTTTCAACACCCCTCCCGAACTCAGCGGCTCTGGAGTGGGCAAGCACCTCTCATCTTCCACAGTGAAGACGGAGGCAAAAAATGCATTTAGCTTCTCAGCCATTTCCCTATCATCCTTCAGTACTCCTTTTACCCCTTGGTCATCCAAGGGCCCCACTGCCTCCCTGGCTGGTTTCCTGTTTCTAATGTATTTGAAGAAAGTTTTATTGTTGGTCTTTACATTTTTTGCTATATGCTCCTCATATTCCCTTTTTGCCTGCCTGACCACAGACTTGCATTTTATTTGCCATAGCCTGTGTTCTGTTTTATCAGCCTCACTGTGACTAGCTTTCCACCGCTTAAAGGAATCCTTTTTACCTTTTACAGCTTCCATTACTTTGTTTGTTAACCATGTAGGCTTTTTCTTATACCTGTTTGTGCCTTTCCTAACCTGCGGAATATATTTTATTTGAGCTTCTAGAATTGTAGTTTTAAACAGTTTCCAAGCTTCCCCAATGGTTTTGACCCTTTCTACTTTTCCCTTCAGTTTCCTCCCCACATGTCCCCTCATATCAGAAAAATTACCCCTTTTAAAGTTAAAAGTGGTTGTGTGAGTCTTTTTGGCCAATTCCCTATTTGTACAAATGTTGAACTCAACAACATTATGATCACTGTTCCCAAGCGGTGCAATCACTTTTACATCTCTCACCAGGTCTTGAGTGTTACTTAGGACCAAATCAAGGATCGCCTCTCCCCTGGTAGGTTCCATTACCATCTGTTCCATAGGACAGTCATTTAGAGTGTCTAGAAACTCAATCTCTTTTTCTTGACTAGAACACATATTGACCCAATCAATGTGTGGATAGTTAAAACCACCTATTACGACACAGTGTTTTTGTCTAGCTGCTATCTTTAATTCATTCATCATTTTATAATCCTCCTCTATCTTTTGATCCGGTGGGCGATAACAAACTCCCAGTGTTAAGTTTCCTTTTGGCCCCCCTATTTCAACCCATAGAATTTCCAGAAGCGAATTAAATTCTCGTAGCCTCTCAATCTTTCTGGACTTTATACCATCTCTGACATACAGAGCCACCCCACTTCCAACCCTTTTCCCCCTATCCTTCCGATATAATATATAACCGGGAATCACTGTATCCCACTGATTTTCCTCATCCCACCAAGTTTCTGAAATACCCACAATGTCTATTTTTCCATCCAACACCAAGCACTCCAACTCCCCGATTTTACCTCGGACTCTTCTAGCATTTGTATAGAAACAGCTATAATTTCCCATACAAGTTAAGCCTGCAACCTTCCTCTTGCTATCTCAAGACCTTGTCAGGCAGTCCATGGTCTCAGTGGACAATTTCAATCCACCTCCCTGTGGAAAAGCAACAGGTACCCCCTCATCTCTCTGAGATGAGCCAACCCGAACCAGAGATTGTTCATCATTTTGGAGGTTGCTAGCCAATGAAGGATCACCTAAACCCCTTATGAACCTAGCTGATCACTATGGACATCTTCTGAGGCCCAACACCTTCTGATATTAGGTGGCTGGCAACCCAGATTAGAGGTCTGTGACGACCCCTTAACTGGGGAGGTCTGGTTTCTCTTTAAAAGTGTTCTTTATGTTTTGTTTTACTGTGTATATCCGGCTGCCACCAGGAAATTTAAGGCTTTCCAAACCTTTATACTATAATATATCTATCACTGGGTAGGTAGGTCGGGTTAAGAGCTTTCGAGGTACTAATGTGGTCCTGGGAAGTATTTCTTTCAGAGCTGGTATCTTAATAAAAGTAGATTTATTGATATAATTCGTAAATAACAGGATAGTACTCTGTATCTAGGAATGGGTAAATACTGAACAATTCCAACTGGTTTTTCACACACTTTTCTCTCATACTGTCGGGGATTTTGGCATGTAACTTTGTAACACTTTTTTCCTTAGACCATATATGTTTACTGTTTCTTTTTATCCTGTCACTCAGACTTTTTATTTTTCTCTTTAACTTTACTGTCTTCTTTCATATACATTCAACTCTTCTTCATACACAGAACTAATTCCTATATCATCCACAAGACAGCTTCTCTCTCCAACTTCAGAACTAACTCACTGACTGTTTAACTGTCCTCATCAACTGTACCCCTTCAGCTGTCAAAACCTTAAACTGTCACTCCTGATAGACATACATATTCATCCACACAGCATCACTTCCAAAACCCCTCCCCCTCTCTGTCACTCACCAATCACACCGCACTTGCCTCTTCAAGCACTCTAGACTATCACATGCAACCAAACTTTTAAAGACACACACACCCATAAACAAGGAATCATTACAAGGTCCTTCTTCGTTGTGGCATTGAACACTCTGGAACTGTCTGCCCAGAGAACTTGCCTGTCCTTTTCTATTGCCATCTTCCGCCAGCAGTTAAGGGTTTTGTTTTGTTTTGCTTGGCATTCCCTCAGTTAACCCCTCCTTCTGCCCCATGTTTTAATTGTTGTTATGTTTTTGTATGTGTATTTTAGCTTGAATTGTTTTAATAATGTGTTTTTGTTTGGTTTTAATGGGTAGGGATGGGTACGAACTGGCTCACAAACGAAAGTTCGTGATGAATCTTGGCCTGTTTGTGCTTAGTGAAGTCAAGTTCGTGGCAAGTCACCTGGCCCCAACTTTCCACAAACCTTTAAGCTGTTCATGGAGGTTTGTGCCAATTCATAAGTGGAGACATTCCCAGGCTGAATGTCCCCGCTCAATCAAAATGTTTACAGAACTTCAAAGCAACAACTTAGAGGGCATGTACAGGTGCATTCGGGACAGTTACCCTCCAAAGCAGTCACGTTCTCCAGGGGAACTGATCTTGGTCATCTGGAAATCAATTGTAATAGCAGGAGATCTACAAGTGTCAGTGGCAGCCATCAAAAATATTGCCTGGCACTAGGTTGCCCTAGTTGGGAAATTCCTGGATTGGGAAATTCCTGGAGATTTGGTGGTGGAGCCTGGGAAGTGCTGGATTTGGGGCGGGCAGGAACCTCAGTGGGATATGATGCCATAGTTGTCAGCTATGCTGCCATGATGTTTATGGGTAGGAGTGCCTTTGCTTGACCTGTGTACCAGCTGCTGCTGCATTCCTTCGTTCCTTTTTTTTTTTTGGTAATCTTTATTTTTTATGTAAGATTTAATGTGTATTACATATTAACTTTTGTCCCGTACATTACATATCACTTTATAAACCCTCTCCCTCTCCCTGCCCTTCCCTTGCTATTCCAGTTCATTAGTCCTTTAATCCCAGCCACGGGCACAAAGTCCAAATCTTGCACTGAATGTCTTTTCTTTCTTCTGTTAATATCCATTCTAGGTAGGTCTTCCATTTTGTTCTGATTTCTGTGGTCTTTTCTGCCCATATGATCTTCTGGCTCACCTTCGCTATTATGTCCGACTGTATAAAATCAAACAATTATGCCAGATTTCTACTGTCCATTTACTCTTGTCCTTCCAGCCCAGAGCAATCACTGCTTTACTTGCTAATATCATAGCTTTAAAAGTAGCTTGATTCGCCTTACTTAATGCTGGGTTCCCAATTGTACCCATTAGCATTAGATTAAAGTTTATGTTCAATGAAACTTTACATATTTTCCCTATAATTTGTAAATTTTTTGTCTAAAAGGCTCTAGTCTCTGGGCATTCCCACCACATGTGGGAAAACCAGCCTTTACCCTGATTACAGTGCCAACACATGGGGCTCGCTCCTGGGAACATATTTGCCAACTGCGCTGGTGTTCTTTACCATTTTGTGAAGAATTTATGCTCCATTTCATTAAATTTAACCACTTTAATTTCCTCTATTCGCTTCATAATTTTGTTTGCCGTATTTTCTGTTATCTGACCTTCTTTCATCCAAGTTTTTTGTAAATAGGTTATTGCAGGGGTCATTTCGTAGAAAAAGAGCTAGGGGGACTCATTAGCATAACTCATTAGCATATGCCACACCCCCTGACATCACCGGAAGTGTGTCCTCCCCACTGCCGGCGGCGACCTCCAGCGGGCACCAGCAGGGAGCTCCAGGCCCCGCCCTCCCACACCTCACCCGGGGGGATGGCGTCCCCCCGCGTCCCCCCCCAAATGACCCCTGGCAGAAACACAAGCATGGACCCTGCTCTAGTGTGAGAGGAGCATAGGTCAGATAATAGGCAATGACGCCAGTCAGCTGTGTGGTGAGAAGACGGTGCAGGGCTGGGTTGGGGAATATATATTCTCACTCTCCCTGCTGATCAGCTGATTGACACTGTTACCAGTCTGTGAACCAGAGCAGACTGGTATACATTTGTATATGTATACAGACTGGTATACATATACATTCCTAGCAACTGGGTCCTCTTGTGTTGTATTTATTAACCCATGTACACACACAGTGCCTTATCCATCTTGGGGTAGGTGAACATATGCCTGCTTCTGCTCCTTACCTTCACCTATCTCTAATAACTGCTTGACTTGAAAAGCTTCATAATAGCTCTTCAACTCGGGGACTCCCCAACACAACTCCGCCTTGTGACTATATATCAACCTTTTTTGGGTTCTACATTTTTTGCTGCCGAATATCCACTCTCTAATCTTCCTATTCCATTGTTCTAGTCTGTTAATATTGGCCCCTAGTGGTATCGACTGAAATAGGTATATTAATTTTGGTATCCAAAACATTTTGACACTCCTAATTCTAGTGGATATACCTAAGGTTATATTTATCCACTTCCCCATTTCCTTCTCAATTTTCTTCCATATCATGTTGTAGTTAAGTTCCGAAATTCTATCAATATTCTTTTGTAATACTATACCTAAATATTTGAGCTTTTTAGTGCCCATTCCCATGCTTGTAATTTTATTTATTTCTTTTTCCCCTCTCTTTACTCACATTAAGATACATAATTTCTGATTTAGCCATGTTGACTCTTAAACCTGAACAGCCTTCAAAATCCTCTAATATAATTTTTACTTATTTTATCGCTTCTTTAAGGTTTGTCATGACGACTATAATGTCATCTGCGAATAGATTAATTTTCATTTCTTCCTTCCTCACCTTATAACCTTCTATCCTTACACTATTTCTTATCCTTTCTGCTAGCTGTTCTATTGCTATGATAAAAAGAAGCTGTGAGAGCGGGCATCCCTGCCGAACCCCTCTCAGAATCTGGAAGGTTCTTGATTGGTCATTGTTAACCTTTACCACAGCTGTTCCGTCCCTATATATCTCTTGGATTGCTCTTATGTAAATATCCCCCATCTCATACTTTCTCATTATCTGCCACAAATAGTCCTGGGATAGGGTATCAAAAGCTTTATAGACGTCCAATTTTATGAGGCCCAGCTTTTTTAGTTGGGCGTGTTGTAGCACGTTTATTATATTTCTGATGGGGTGGGCTATATTCCTATCCTTTACAAAGGATAATCCTCTTTAATCTATTGGCCAGAATTTTTGCGAAGATCTTGTAGTCCTGATTAAGGAGACTTATGGGTCTATATGAGCCTACCTCTTCAGGAACTTTACCTGGTTTCAGAATGACTATTATTTCTGCTTGTCTCCATAATTCTGGGGCTTCCCCCCCCCAGTTTTGATTCCCAGTTTTGGCATTAACGGCCTGGGGCCCCATTCTCCCGCGTGTGGGAGTCAGGCAGATTGGCCTAGGGATGGGGGGGGGATGCATACAAATACCCTATATCCCATTATGCTTGTAGGAACATCGCCATTCCTAACAGTGACGATGTTACTGCCTCTATAGCTCTTACAATAAAGTATAACCTTATAATAAGTGTGTACTCAATTGTTTGGCTGTGGAACCTTACATTCTGTTAGGAATCCACTTTCTCTATCTATGCGCCTCTCTCAACCAGAGATCAGCGACGAAGAGGAGAAACCTATCCCCATGACAACTTGGGAGAAAACACCCACCACCCAGACCAACGTGCCGGTAACTAGTACGCCACCGGTGACTACCCCGACGAAGGCCCCGGAGCGTGGCACCATACCAAAGATGACATTGGCTCACCTTTTCCTGACACCCTGCGGACTGAGGCAACCACCCAGGCAGGGGTATCGACCAGGCTCGTTAAGGTGGGGCCAATTTAAACCGGATTAAATGGCGGAGACATACGTGCTTACGCAGGGCCCCCGGAGGGACAGCCGATTTGATGTGGGATTTGCATCCGAAGGTGGCTTCCCCCCGTTTGGGGGAGCCTTGGAAGCACCACCCGGGGCATGGGTAATGGGCTGTTCCAAGGCGTGGAGCGGCCGCGCCTCCCCTGAAGAGGGACTCGAGTTGGCTCATCGCCTGGAAGTGGTGGAGCGGGACAGGCGCCAACTAAGACGGGAACTTGAGGAAGTAATCCAGGCGATCCCAGAGATGGTGCTGCAAGCCCTAAGGGCCGAGAGGGAGGCACAACAGCCGGCTCCTGCTTCCCCCCCTCAACAGGCACCCCTGGAACCGGCATCCCAAGGACCGAGACCGTTGGGCCTGCCGGACATGCCGGTGCTGGGACCAGGGGAGGGACTGGTCCCGGTGCCGTGGCCAGGCAGCCTAAGAGGTCCCATCCACCACTGCCCAAAAGACCTGATTGAGGCAACGTTTGATGGGGACCCGGAGGAACTGTCCTATTTTGTGGTTCGAGTGATGAAATTCATGGAAAGGTGGGGCCACCTGTTCCTGGACGACAGTAGCTGAGTGGATGTTATTGCTGTCCAGTTATGAGGAGCTGCCGTGGCGTGGTATGTGGGACTACATAACGCAAGGGGCTCAGAGCTAGTGAGCCTGGATGCTTTTATGTGGGCGTTGCGTGCCCAGTTCGAGGATCGGAATGCCAGGCCCAAAGCAAGGGCATTCTTATGCACCCTGAAGCAAGGGAAGCAATCAGTGAGAGAATACTCGTCGAAGTTTAAATTGCATGCGGCCAAGTTCCAAAACTGGCCAGATCAGGTCTTAGCAGAGTTGTACCGGGTGGAGTTGAACCCAGAGATCCACGAAACAGTCCTGCGTGCAGTAGACCCAATCTCCCTCCCAATGTGGATGCAAGAAGCAGAGAGTGCGGAGACTCGCTTAAACACCGTATGCCTGGACATCACGGCGGGGGGAGGAAAGCCGAACCCCCCCACCCAACTGAAGGTGAAGCTTGCACGCCCGGCTGAGGCTACCAGAGAGCAACGGATGAGAGAAGGGCTCTGCCTAAAGTGTGGGGAACGGGGCCATTTCGCGGCTGACTGAAGGGGATTGAGTCCAGGGAAGCCGGCACAATCAGAACCAGCTAAGGCACGGCCAGGCACACCAGCGAAGAAGCCAGTGGGGAAACCAAAATTCGCTAAAGCGCTACAGGTCACCCCGGAAGAAATCAGGGAGGAATCCAGCGAGGACGAAGGCAACGATCCGGCGGGAAAAGGCCAGGTTCTGCTGTGACTCAGAGAGCCTAATAGATACATTAATATAATTTTATTTATTTACAGAAAGTATACCCTGCCTTTCTGTCCTCATCAGGGCTACCAATGCAGCTAACTAATGATATAACAATATTCGATTGTCAGTTAAAAAACAAAAAAATCCTGCCAGTGGCAGGGAAATACCCACGGAGGGGTACTAGGAGAGGGAAATGGCTCCATTGTGGGTGGGACAATAAAGATCTGGTGACACTTTAGCTTTGCTGCCAGCTTTCCTAAAGCATTGCTGCAACTCACGTTTGTGGAAAATGGCAGGAAAGGTGGGAATGCACTGGGAGATGCACAAACACAACAAGAAGAAAAAATTCAAAATACATGGTCAAGATTTTATACATGGTTGGAAGAATACAGTAAATGAACTATATAAGCTTTTATTAAAACTAGAGACATTATAGAAATGGCCTACATATATATGCAGTTCTCATAAACAAATGATACTGGTTTTTTATGTAACTAATAAGCAAATGGATACTGTAAGAAGTAGTATAACAGATGTCTGAATGATGTAAGAGTCCCCCCCCAACATCTATGTTTCATGTGTATGTTTTGTTTTTTGTATGTTTTTTGTTTGTCTGAATAAAATGTTGCACCCCTGAGACTTGTGTTATATTTCTGCAGCTACAGACTAACATGGTTACCCATCTAGAATGATCTCAATCCAATGGGAAAGCGTACAGTTCCCTCTTAAATTTTCCAGACAATTTGAAGACTTCTGTGGCTTTTGGACGGGCATTTTCTGACTATAGATTGCAAATCCAATTTCCACCACTATATTGAGTTAGATCTGCATTATTTTTCTGGGCATTACATGAAAAAAGAATGATAGTGAACGGAGTTTCACCCACCCATCCCCAGGCTGTTTTCAAGTCCAAGTTTCCTCTATCCCCTTCAAGACAAGCTTCTCCGAAGTGGCAGGCCCCTTCCTATGCTTGTTTACACACAAGGTGAAAGAAGTGTCTTTCCTAACAAGCCATCCTTCAGGAAATCTACAATAAAAAATGAGAAGCACAGAAAGGAGGCGTCAGATGTTGCTGCAGGCAAGAAGCAAAGAGGGTTTGGTGACCTTGATGTGCACGCTGCCGTCGTTATGGCAACAAGAGAGTGAAATCACTGTTGCTAAGGCAATTTCCCTTCATTCAATGGTCACTCTTCTGCAAGGAGTTAATTTCAAGTCTGCGGCGAGTGAAATTAAGAAGTCCAAATGAGTCAGCAAAAGAAATCTTAACATACAGTTTGGTGCACCAATGTTGTCTTGGGGAGTTGTTCTGAAAATGGCTTATGTCGACGGTAATGGGTACGGCCAAGCAGCTCTTCACTGCAAAAGGAATTAAGAGCTGAAGGATATGCTCAAGCACACAGTTCACTGTGGTCAGAGGGAAGGGCTTGGCTTGGCTTCCGCAGGAGTCACTGGTGACGCTGAGCCTGAGTTAGTTCTCCATCCTCATCTGCACTCTGGTCTGCATATTATGGTACTGGTGCACTTCTGTTTGTCAGCGAGTGGAAATGCCCAGTGAGCCAAGAATTTCCACTCTTCAAACTCTGCCCCTGCTCATGACATATTCTGTCCAGTTCGTCCCTTGTTCTGTGGGTTGATGGAGGTGTGGCAATGTCATGGAGGTGTGCCTGTAATGCTATGCATTGCCTGGTTCCTTCCATGTTAGAATGCTACTCCATGCTTGGTAGGTGTCACTCTAGTCTCCAGTGCTGTTGCTATGATGTCAGTTCCTTGGGGTTAGGCCTTTTTTTTTTTTAATTCCTTTTGGTGCTGAAAATGCAGAGAATCCTGACTTTCTACATCAGCATGGTGCACTGGTGGGGAGCCAGTGTGGTTTAGCGGTTAAGACCTGTGGACTTGAATTTGGAGAACCAAGTTTGATTCCCCTCTCCTCCTCCATATGAAGCCTGCTGGGTGACCTTGGGCCAGTCACAGTTCTCTCACAACTCTGTCAGCCCCACTTACCTCACAAGGTGCCTGTTGTGAGAAGAGGAAGGGAAGGCGAATGTAAATAGGGATGGGCACAAACTTCATTTTTGCAATTCGTTTCAGTTTGTGGTTTGTGACCAAACCACAAACCGAGATGGACAGGGAGGTTGGTTGGTTCATGAACAGAACCAGTTCATAGTGGTTTGTGACTCCTGCTTTCTGCTCCCTGCTGCTTTTCATTGGGAACACTAAGCAGGGTTTCTCCCTGTGGGGTGAAGAAAGCAGGGGAGCCATTTAAACCCTGCTTTCTGGCCCCAGTGAAAAACAGCTGAGCAGCCGGGAGAAGAAAGCAGGGATTTAAATGGCTCCAAATTCAAATGAATAAATAAATATGTTGGGGACCCCTTCTCTAACTCCTACAGGTTTTGGCAGTTTTGCAGACCTATTGTTTAAATGGGGCAAAATACCAGGACCTGAATGTGATTGTGCTGCAGCCCGCCAAACTGTTTTCCATCTGTCATAGGAATGTTAGCGTCGTGCTTTCCAGGGAGATGTGACAGATCTCTTTGAACTCTCTCCAGCTGTGACTGAGTGGTTAAAAATCTAGATATGGGTATTTAGGGGAATTGCTCAATCAGTTTGCATACCCTTTGTATCAACTTGGTTGATATTTTATATTATTATTATATGCTTCACGTGTGTAACACTGCCATATGATAAATAATAATACCCCTACACAATTCTGGGTCTCCTGTTCTTTGCCCCAACATTACACAAGTAGCACAAGAAGCAAATCTACTTCCAGTTTCTCAGCTTTGGCTTAACATCTGAAACTATCTTTACTATCTGAAAGTGGCTGGAAGTTCTGGGATAAGTCTAAATGAACTTATTTAAATGGTTTGTGGCTGGAAATGGCACTATCTTTTCCAGGTGCTTTGCTATCGAAGCACCTTCCAGCAAATCCATTTCACAGCCATCCTGCTCAGATTTGATTTACTCAGCTTTTTAATCTCAATGCGGGCTTTTCTTCAAGGTGAGTTGGCGGCGACATGCTTCTTGGCACCCTGAGCCTCCAATTTTTTAAAATATCCACTCTTGGCCATACTCTTGCTTATGATGTGGGTTTCTATCTTTGTTTAGGATTACAGTATGCAATTAAAGAATTAATTAAAAGAATTGATTACTTGAACTAAGTGGTTGTTGAAGGTGCCGTTCTGTTGTTTGTTAAAGAGCCGGACAGGTAATTAAGTAAAGATTTACACATATTGCTAAAATAAGTGCCAGAGCATGAGGGGAAGGGCTTAGCTTTCCTAACTGAGAAATTTTACCCTCTTCCAAGTTCAGCCGTAAAAGAATGTTTGCCATTCAGCAATATGACAAAAAGTGTGCAAGGTCCTTTTCTGGAGCATCAGAAAGTACAAGCACTAATGAAGTCCCTTTTGGAAGGGTAAAAATAACTTGTAAATGTCGGTGAGAATGTACTGATTTGATGAAGCTCTGCCCGCTCCAAGGCTTTTGGCTTTAGATGTTGAGTTCCTGGAAGCAGCTGGCTAACTTGTCAACTACCAAGAGCCTGCTGTCCTTGCTGTTGCAGACAAAGTCACAGTGGGAGGTCAAACCTGATGGGAACTGGAGGCTTCCACATGGCAGAGAAGTTAATTTGCTGAAAAAAAAAGTTATTAACAGGTGTTGTGGAGAGGGGCTGAATTCCGCAGAGCTACTTTATGTTGATGCATAACCCACGCCCTCTCCTCAACAGAGGACTAGGGGTGGTTCACAGCATACACATACATAGCATTAAAACTCGAATCTCTCCTTATATATAAAAGAGTAGTGGGGACCAAAGTTCTAAAATGCACTTCTTTAGTGTTAGGCCGAAAAAACTGCCACTCGGAAGACACTGGCTGGGTTCATTGGCTGCTTTGTGCAGTCCCGCCCAGCGTTCCAAGGTCATTTACATATGGAAGCTGATTGGACTACACTCCATTCCACACCTCAAACCCCCCCCCCCCCGCAAGGCAGTTGGAATTTTCAGTTGGGAGAGGAGAATGATGTCAGCTGCTCCCTAGGCAGAGGCTGTGGGGGGGGGGTTTGTAAAACTTAAGACAGACAGGCAGATAGGGTTGCCAACTCCAGGTTGGAAACTTCCAGGATATTTTAGGGATGAAGCCTGCTGAGGGTGGAATCTGAGGAGGAGGAGGAAGAGGGGGACCTCAGACAGATACAATGCCATACTGCCCACACTCCAGACAAGCTGTTGCCAGTCTCCAGGTGACAGCTGGAGAGATCTTAAAGCTTTGGTGCTACTTCAAAGTTCCCCAGGAGCCCAAAACAGAGTAGTGTTTTGGAAAATCTTGAGGAATTGTTTGGTGCATTTACGATGGGGCTCCTGGGGAACTATTGTTGCCAAACTTGGCCCAGCAGCCATCAAACCATTCTCTTCAACCCCCTGCTGTGCAGCTGACTTCCCCCTAGGGTTGCCAATCTCCAGGTGGGACCTGGAGATCTCCCACTGTTACAATTGATCTCCAGATGACAGAGATCAGTTCCCCTGGAGAAAATGGATGCTTTGGAGGGTAGACCCTATGACATTATACCTGCTGAGTCCTTCCGCCCCCCCGCCCAATGCTGCCCTCTACAGAATCCACCCCCCAAACCTCCAGGTATTTCCCTCCTTAGAGCTGGCAACCCTACATTCCTCTCAGTGCCTGTTGGGAGTGGGTGGTGGGGGAGGGGAAGGGAGTGGGCGACCGGAGGCTTCTGCCTCCTGTCTCCGGTCCTGGAGTGGGGGGGTGGAACGGACCCGGCGGCCGGAGATTTGCACTTCCAGTCGCCAGCCCTGGAGTGGGTGGGGTTGGGTGGGGGGAAATGGACCCGGCGGCCGGATGTCAGCCCTGGAGTGGGTGGGAGTGGGAGGGAAAACGGGCCCTGCGGCCGGAGGCCTCTGCCTCGCCGGCCCTCGCGTTGCAGGGGGGCGGTGGGAGGGGAAGGGACGACGC
Organism: Gekko japonicus; assembly: GCF_001447785.1. Classification (NCBI taxonomy): domain Eukaryota; kingdom Metazoa; phylum Chordata; class Lepidosauria; order Squamata; family Gekkonidae; genus Gekko; species Gekko japonicus. The sequence goes on along the minus strand of NW_015171511.1, from coordinate 746,600 downwards.
GGCCGGAGGCTTCTGCCTCACCGGGGCTGGTGTTGGGAGGGTTGTTAGGGGAAGGAACGCCGCAGCCAGAGGCCTCTGCCTCAGCCCCTGGTGTGGGGGGTGGGAGGGGAAGGGACGCCACGGCCGGAGGCTTCTGCCTCACCGGCCCTGGCGTTGGGGGGGAGGGGAAGGGTCGCCGTGGCCGGAGGCCTCTGCCTCGCTGGGCCAGGCGTTGGGGGGGTGGGAGGGGAAGGGACGTCGTGGCCGAGGGCCTCTGCCTCGCTGGGCCTGGCATTGGGGGTGGGAGGGGAAGTGACGCTGCGGCCGGAGGCTTCTGCCCCGCTGGCCCTGGCGTGGGGGGGGGGAGGGGGGCCGGGCCGAGATTGGGGGGATGGGAGCAAGGCGGCCGACGGAAGGCCGATGCCTCCGTTGCCCGGTCGAGATTGGGGGGATGGGGGCGAGGCAGGTGACGGAAGGCCGATGCCTCTGTCGCCTGGCTGGAGTGGCTGCGGAGGGGTCTGGAGTCGGCCGGCCGCTGGCGGGAGTCGCGGTCGCCCGGGCCGAGATTGGGGGGGTGAGGCGGGCGACGGAAGGGCAATGCCTCCGTCACCCGGCCCTCAACCGAATCCACCCCCCAAGCCTCCAGGTATTTCCCTCCTTAGAGCTGGCAACCCTACATTCCCCTCAGTGCCTGTTGGTAGGCATCTAAGCTTGGTCCTGTCACCTACTTTGGCCTTTGGGAGAAAACACATTGGGGCCAGTCCTGATAGGGTTGCCAACTCCAGATGGGAAATTCCTGGAGATTTGAGGGATGGAGCCTGAAGAGGGTGAGGTTTGAGGAGGGGTGGGACCTCAGACAGGTACACTGCCATAGACTCCACCCTCCAAACCAGTCAGTCCCACATAGGGAACCATTGTTGCCAATCTCCAGGTGAGGGCTGGAGAGCACTCAGAATTACAACTGCTCTGCAGAAGGGAGGGCAGAAGTCAGCTGAAGTCAAAGGGGCAGATAATGGTAGGTTGATGGCTAGCTGGGAAGGAGATGGGGTTGCCAACTACATGCTGACAAATTCTTAGGGATTTGAGGGGTGGAGCCTGGAGAGGGTGGGGTTTGCAGAGGGGTGGGACCTCAGACAGGTAGAATGCCATAGACTACACCCTCCAAACCAGCCATTTTGTCCTGGGTAACAATTGCTGCCAATCTCCAGGTGAAGGCTACAGATCACTCAAAATTACAACTGCTCTTCAGGTAGCAGAGATCAGTTCCTCTGGAGAAAACAGTGGACTCTGTCATTATACCCTGCTGAGGTCACCACAGCAAATTGACACTGTTTGCCTCAGAGCCTCTTTCTAGATCCCGTTGTATTGCTTTCACAACGGGCTTTACTGCTAGTAGATAATAAAACCTATAAATGAGGGTTGCCAACCTCTAGGTGGCACCTGGAGATCTCCCACTATTCCAAATGATCTCCAGATGACCAAGATCAGTTCCCCCTGGAGAAAATGGCTGCTTTGGAGGGTGGTCTCTATGGCACTATGCACGGCTGAGGTTCCTCCTTCCCCAAACCCCACCCTCCCTAGGCTCCATGCCCCAAATCTCCAAGCATTTCCAAACCCAGAGCTGGCATCCCTACCATAAATACAAATAAAACAAAACAGATACTAGTGAAAATACAACCAGTTATCAGCTCGGGAAACAAATCTGGACAGCTGGTGACCTTGCTTGGTTAATTAAATGCTGCACAAAACAAGGCAGTCGTGCATGCCCTGTGGAGTCCTAATAGACCCGGCAGGCCACAAACCTCCTTGGGGAGCTGTTTCCAGAGGGCAGGGGCAGCTACTGAGAAGGCCCTTGCCCTAGTGGATGATAAATGGGCTATTCATGGTCCGGGGACCTGCAGTAGGCCCTGTGATGGTGAACATCCTATTGCAAAGTCTCTTGCTCTCTTTGTTGTTGATGCACAACATCAAATGTGTTGCCAAGTATTTATTCATTTAAATATTTATATCTCATGTTTCTTCCCAAAGCGTGCCAAAGTGGCTTACAACAATAAAAACATAATATGAATATCAACCAAACCAAAACGAATGAACAAAGTGTCTTGGGATCGTCCAGAAAATAGTAGCTGGGTTATCAAAATGCCATCAGTGGCTGTGAGCTGCAGGTCAAGAACCAAAGGGCCAAGGTCCCTTTGGCTCTTGCCCTTTGCCCTGTGCTATCATACTTTGAATCATGGAATCATAGAATGACAGACTGTGAAGGGGCCACACTGGTCATCTAGTCCAACCCCCTGCTCAATGCAGGATCAGCCTAGAGCATCCCTGACAAGTGTTTGTCCCAATGCTGCTTAAAGACTGGCAGTGAGGGGCAACTCACCACCTCCCTGGGCAGCCCATTCCACTGTTGCATAACTCTTACTGTTTTGGTCACATTATGAGAAGACAAGTCACTGGAAAATACAATAATGCTAGGAGAAGTTGAAGGCAGCAGGAAAAGAGGAAGACCCCACATGAGATGGGTTGACAATAAAGGAAGCCAGGGCCCTCAGTTTGCAAGATGTGAGCAAGGCTTTTAACAATTGGGCATTTCAGAGGTCATTAATTCATAAGGTCACCATGAGTTGGAAACACCTTGACAGCACTTAATACACTTACACTCAGGGTGAAAGCAACTTAAATATCTTACCTTCTTCTTCTTCTTCTTCTTCTTCTTCTTCTTCCTCTTCTTCTTCTTCTTCTTCTTCTTCCTCTTCTTCTTCTTCTTCTTCTTCCTCTTCCTCTTCCTCTTCCTCCTCCTCCTCCTCCTCCTCATCATCATCATATATCCCACCCTATCCCACAAGTGGGCTCAAGGCAGCTTACAACACAAGATTCATAAAACAATAAAAGCGATAAAAACCAATAAAACTGCAGATGGCACAATAAACAATAACAGTCTTCTTCCCCTTTACTTGTCATGTTAAATTCCTGGTGTGTGTGTGTTGTGAGAGTGCATGGGAGTGCATGGGAGTTGCAGCCATAATTATTCCTGAAGTTGTGCCCCAAGTGTTGGTGAATAAAAACTCCAGTTATCTAGGCATCCGGGAACTGGGAAGGGGCCATGAACAGGGGAGGCCGGAATGATTGAATGCCCACTGCCTTAACCAAAAGCCTGGCAGAACAGCTCTACTTCACAGACCCTGCAGAACTGTAATAGGTCCTGCAGGGCCCTGATCTCGGGTGGGAGCATGTTCTACCAGGTTGGGGCAAGGTCCAAAAAAGCCCTTGCCCTGGTTGAGGCTAAGTGGACAACCCTTGGGCCCAGGATCACCAGGAGGTGCTGACTGGAAGAGCATAAAGCTCTCCAGGGCTCATATGGGGAGAAGTGGTCCTGCAGGTATGATGGTCCCAGGCTGCATAGAACTTTAAAGGTAAAAACCGGGGCTATTTTTGGGCAGAAATGCACAGGAACGGAGTTCCGGCTGGCTTCAGAGTTGGCCACGCCCACTGCAGCCAAAACCTCTGCGTGCATGGCTACAGAGGGAAGGCCTGGAGAGCAACATATACCCCCGGTGACTCTGAGGCGGGCAGACCAGGAGGGGCCCTGGAAGCATTGTCAGGGTGTGGCCTATTATGCTAATGAGTTCCTGCTGGGCTTTTTCTACAAAAAAAGCCCTGGTAAAAACCATAACCTTGAACCGGATCCACTGTTCAATCAGCAGCCAGTGCAGCTGGCGCAACACTGGCTGAATGCGTGCCTGAAAGGCCATCGCCATCAGTAAGCATGCCACCACATTCTGCACTAGCTGCAATTTCCAGATCAGGCCCAAGGGTAGCTCTTCGTAAAGCGAGTTACAGTAATCCAGCCTGGAAATAACCATTGCATGGATCACTGTAGCTAAGTCATGAGGGGTAAGATTGGGAACCAGCTGCCTGACCAGATGAAGCTGATAAAAGGCCGATCCGGCAGCTGAAGTGACCTGGGTCTCCATAGTGAGCGCGGAATCCAGCATCACCCTGAGACTCCTTACCCATGGCACTGGCACCAATGTTGCCCCACCGAAGACTGGGCGCCTGATTCCCAACCCCAGTACTCAGGTACAGGACCTCCGTCTTCAGTGGATTCAGATTCAGCTAGCTCTGCTACAACCATCCAGCCATGGCCTCTAATGCCCTGTCCAAAATGTCTGGGGTGGCATCTGGCTGGCCGTCCATCAACAGATAAGAGTTCCTTGGATGAAGCACAAGGGCGGGGCAAGCCAACTGTGGCTCCGCATGGGAGCACTGGTCAATCAAGGGCTGGCTCACCAGCCAGATCTGGCAGTGGCTGCTCTCCATCCACAGTTCAGCCCAGCGCAAGCTCCCCACCTGCCTGCCCTCTTTTTAGGCCATGTAGGATCAGCTGTTTGCTGGTTTTCAGGGCTGAGCAGGAATTTTTGGGGCCTCACTCAGATTGGCCAAGAGGGAGGCCTTTTTTCACCTGCTCCCTATGGTCAGAGGGGATGAAGTATAAATAGGCCTGGTAAAGCTGGTTAGGCCCTAACTGGGAAGGCAGGAAAAGCATGGGTTGGGGGGATTTTGAGTTGGCAAGCACCCTGAGATATCAGTGACCAGCAGTAAAGCCCGTTGTGAAAGCAATACAACGAGATCTAGAAAGAGGCTCTGGGGCAGTGCTCTGGCTTTGGGCAAACAGTGTCATTTTGCTGTGGTGACCTCAGCAGGGTATAATGACAGAGTCCACTGTTTTCTCCAGAGGAACTGATCTCTGCTACCTGAAGAGCAGTTGTAATTGTGAGTGATCTGTAGCCCTCACCTGGAGATTGGCAGCAATTGTTGCCCAGGACAAAATGGCTGGTTTGGAGGGTGTAGTCTATGGCATTCTACCTGTCTGAGGTCCCACCCCTCTGCAAACCCCACCCTCTTCAGGCTCCATCCCTCAAACCTCCAGGAATTTCCATCTGGAGTTGGCAACCCTATCAGGACTGGCCCCAATGTGTTTTCTCCCAAAGGCCAAAGTAGGTGACAGGACCAAGCTTAGTTGCCTACCAACAGGCACTGAGGGGAATGTAGGGTTGCCAGCTCTAAGGAGGGAAATACCTGGAGGTTTGGGGGGTGGATTCTGTAGAGGGCCGGCCGACGGAGGCCTCGGCCTTCTGTCGCCCGCCTTGCCCCCCCAATCTCGGCCCGGGCGCCCGCGGCCCCCGCCAGCGGCCGCCCGACTCCAGACCCCCCCGCAGCCACTCCAGCCAGGCGACGGAGGCATCGGCCTTCCATCGCCTGCCTTGCCCCCCCAATCTCGGCCGGGGCTCCCGCGGCTCCCGCCAGCGGCCGCCCGACTCCAGACCCCCCCGCGGCCACTCCAGCCAGGCGACGGAGGCATCG
>NW_015171511.1:687899-739289 GCF_001447785.1 Gekko japonicus | reverse complement strand
GAATGTATCTGCCTCAACCCCTGACGCCACATGGCTTGACCATTTGTCCAAATTGCCCCCATAAATCCAGATGCCTCAGTGAAGCATGTAGAAGGGCACGCAGGACCAAGGTGGGTTGGACTGGTATCATCTCACTGCGCAGAAGATGACTGCTACTCCCAACCTACCCCACCCCTTTACCAAATTTGGGAAGTTCCTGTCTCATTGTGGTTGGCTACCTGGCCAGAGCTGGCATAATGAGATTGGACTTCAAATTGGCTAACACAGAGAGAGGAGCTCACTTTTTGGCTTGCTTCTGGGTGTACCCTGGAATGTTGTATCTCCATCGTGTGCTCTTTGGGAGAGAACAAAGGATTTCTCTAGCACATGGCTGGGACCTTGGACAAAGATGAGACTTAGTGGAATCTATTCCACTGGACTGTCTTGGACTATTGACCCTTCTTCATGTTGGTAAATATACTCTATTGTATAGTTAGGCAAAAACTTGCTTAGCCTTTCTTATTTTCTAATCTCTTCTAGCCTGATGGCAACCTCTGCTAAATAAACTATATTCTGTTATAACTGTGTCTGTGTGATGTACATTGACTCTAAGCTTAAATCCTGTTGCTTGAACTGCTTTGCCAGATTGTGCTACCTTACTTAATTGCTAAGAATATTTTGTATTACGTCCTAGAGACCAGTGAAGAGTCTGAACCTTGCTCTGGACTGGGAGGGACTATAGTTGAAAGGTTCTGGTGGCATGTGTCTTAAATCCAAAGAGAGACTATCTCTCATGGGTTTTTGTGTAAAACTCATTGTCTCAGTCCATGATCCTTCTCCTTTCCATTCCTGGCTGGGTCTGGGGGAGAGACGGGCAATAAGTCTTCATGATCAGGAAAACAGAACCCCCTTGTCTTAATTTGGTATATAAGAATTTGGAGAGTATATTTGAGATTCTGGTCTGTGTTATTTACTGAAAAAAATCCTTTGGAAGCTCTAAATATAAATATAGATATAGGCAGTTGAGAGATGTGTATACATTCACAATTAAGGTTCCTAAAACTCTTCTGAACATGTTTCTTAATTTTCTTTGTTGACACCCACTGTCATCACCAGATTCTATGAACGTGTTCATTTCTCTGGCCAACTGTAACATTATAGATATTTTGAAATAAGGTCCATCTATTCTTGAAGAGCAATGAGACTTGCTTTCAAGTAAATGCAGCTGGGTGAGGTGCAGTGGCCAACTAAAAAAGTCCTTCTGTTGTCAGAGTCCCTGGAGAAATCAGTTCCCAATAACAATCATTCAGAAGACGTAAAGTTTATTGAGACATTGATAGGATCCAGACTCATGATGTTCTTTGTTAGAACTGAGGTCAAGCATGCGAAGCCAGCAATTATAGCATAATCAAACAAGACATTAGTGGTTCTTGGCCAATCGCATCTAAGCTAAAAGCCCACTGAATTAACACCGTAAGATTCCCAGGGGAAAGCGAATACTAAAAACAGTGTAGGTCTCAAGGTTACATGGCTACACCAGACACCAGACAGATAACAATATAGTGTCCAGAAACGAAAGTATACATTCCAGTTCACACCCTCCCCACCGCTCCATGGCATTCAAGCTCCAGACAGGCACTTTGGTTGACATCCCGGGCCAGCTCTATCACTAGGCCAGCTAGTGTCTGGCCTAGGATGCGCCAGCCCTCAGGGGCGCAAAACTGTGCCCCCCAACCCCCCGCAACCCGCTGCCGCCCTAACCGGGTGCCCGCCCCTCTGGCGCCCTTAGTAACTCAGGAGCGCCCGGCGGAGGCGGCCGGGGAAGCTTTTGCTGGGGAACCCGCCGCGAGGCGCTCCGAGCCCAGCTGGCGGTGGCCTCCTCCCGCTTCTCGTCTCTGCCGCCGGGGTGGGGGGAGAAGCCCCCAGTCCGGTTGGGGGAGGCTGTCAAACTGCTTGGGAGTCACCTGAAGAACCAACCCGTCCGTTTTCCCGGTGGCCTCCTGGAGCCAGACCGCCCAGTCGGGTGACTCAGCGTCTCCCTGCCAGGCTGCAAACATCACGGGGGGGGGAGGTCGCCCCGAGAGGCACATCTCAGGGGACTGCCAGCCCAGCCCAGGTGGCTGCAGTGCCAGAGAGTGGTGGGACTCCCATCAGACTTCGGGGGGACCTGGGACAAGGCACGCGTGGGCCGGGGGTGGGGTAGAGCAATATGTGCACCCCAGGAGGAGGAGCCCCTCCATCTGCCTGTTGCCCATCCCTCCTGCAAAGCCGGCTCCTCACAAAGCCGGTTGATCTCCGAGGCGCGCCTGGGCCTCCTCCGCTTTCCTCTGCAGAGGGCGGGGGGAGGGGGCAGGAGGGGGAGGCGGGAGGCAAGCTGTGGAGGCAAGGGGGAGGTGAGCGGCGGCTGGGTGACCCTCCTCCCAGCCTGGTTCTGGCAGAGAGGTCTCCAGGCCCTGCCGGGAGGTTGGCATCTGTGCTCGCCTAGAGCGCAGGACACCCTTGGGCTGGCCCTGTTGACATCTATGCACCATTTGCATCTTTTAAAATCCAAATTGTACCATATGTGAATGGTGTATGTTGTCTTCACAGTGCATCCCAAGCACAAAATGCAGTTATGGTTGATAGTATAAATGTCCCCAAAGCGGTTTGCATTGACATATTAAAATGGCCTTTGTACTGTTGAAGAGCGCACTTTGGACAGTCTGTTGGACCTGTTCATGATGAAGTTGCGAAAATAGCAGTCAACTATAAGAAAATAGGACATGTGTGAATTGGCCCTATGACCTGATTTGACTGCAAGTTCAATGACATGGTTGAAGAAGTGAATATTGGGTTTCTGTGGCTGGCTAGGGTGTGGTTTAAATAGCTGTTGGCTCTTTCCCTGGTTCCTGAGATGCATGAATGTTGTGCTGGCTGGATAATGCATGGCAAATGAAACTGTCTGACTCTTCTGCCCACAGAAAATCTGGACCGAGTCTGCAGGCGTCTGTTAGATTCTTGTTAGCAGGAAACATAGCTTTACATTCTAATGAGGAAGAAACTGGTTGCACTGTGTTGAATAGAGACATTTTCATCATATATGAGCTATCAAGGCTGATATCTCACTTAGCACTGCAAAGGTAGCAAGGTGCTGGTGGCAGAGATGTGGAATGATAAATGTTACAAAACAAGTTGTATTGATGTTGCACGCCTGTACAATCTTCTGGGCCACATGTTTCCAATTTTATGCTTCCATTTGAGACGTCATATCTCCAGATCTTAGTGAGTGACTTTGTCCTCACATTATGCCCTCTTGAGCTTGCTCACTGAGCTCAGGGGGGAAAATATATGCCTGCTTTGGAATCAACTAGCAAAACAGGGGAAGCTGGAGAGAGCTGGCAGTAACTTTCCCAGATGATGTCTTCCTATTATACATACCGAAAAAGGACCATGAGCCTAAAGACTCCTGTTGGAGACAGTGGAGAGCATTAGATGACTCCCCCCACACCTTTTCATTTTGTCACCATATCTGCAATGGAGGATAGGTTTGGTGTAGTAGTTAAGAGCGTTGTTTTATACAAGAATCCTGAAATGGGTCTCACCACCAGAAGCTTTTATAAATCCCACTTTATTTACTAAAGATCAGTTATGGTGATATGAAGATCTTTTAGATAAGAAAAACAGACAAGAACATCTTATAGGACGTTTATGAGATCCTACAAGATGGCAGTCAAGGTTGCTAAGAGGGAGTTCTATGCAGCCACAATTGCATCTGCAAGCTCACGCCCAGCCCAATTATTTAGAACAATTCAGTCTTTGACAGCTCTGCCTCAAGGCAGACAAAATAGTAGGGAATTGGATATTGGCTGTGAGGCTTTTGCGAGCTATTTCGCAGACAAAGCCTTGACGCTACGCCGTGATCTCCCTGCCACAATTGAAACAGTGAGCGAACTTGAGGCCCCTTGTGCGTCTTCACAGGGTTTAGAATGTTTTGACCCCCTCAGTCTGGAGGAAGTTGACAGACTGCTTGTATCTGTGCGTCCAACCACGTGCCGCCTTGATCCGTGCCCTTCCTGGCTCATTAAAGCGGGCCACGAGGGGTTTCGAGGTGCCGTAAGGGACATTATCAACAAGTCCCTCTTGGAGGGACGGTTCCCTGAGGCACTCAAGGAGGCGATGGTCTGTCCTCTCCTGAAAAAAACAACTCTGGACCCAGCTGGATTGGCCAACTATCGGCCAGTGTCCAATTTGCCCTATTTGGGCAAATTGATTGAGAGGGTGGTGGTGGCACAGCTTCAGAGCTTTCTGGATGACACTTCTGTCCTCGATTCATTCCAGTCCGGCTTTTGCCCAGGTCACGGGATGGACAGTGCTGGTTGCCCTTACTGATGACCTTCAGAGGCATCTGGATCGAGGCTGTGTGGCGGCACTGTTGTTGTTAGATCTGTCAGCCACGTTTGACACGGTCGACCACCAGTTGCTGACCCACTGCCTCGCCGACGTGGGGATACAGGGGCTCGCTCTTCAATAGCTTGCCTCTTTTCTCCAAGGTCAGGGACAGAGGGTGGCGATAGAGGAACAGCAGTCCCGGAGGTACCCACTTGAATGTGGTGTGCCTCAGGGGGCAGTGCTTTCCCTGATGTTGTTTAACGTCTATATGCGCCCCCTCGCCCAGATTGCCAGGGGGTTTGGGCTGGGTTGCCATCAATATGCTGATGACACCCAGTTCTATCTGATGTTGGGTGGCCGGTCGGGCTCCAACCCAGAAGATCTGAACAGGGCACTACAGGCCGTGGCTGGGTGGCTCAGGCTAAGCCAGCTGAAACTAAACCCAGTGAAGATGGAGGTCCTGTGCCTGAGTCGGAGTGGACCAGGGTTGGGGCTCCCTCTCCCGACCTTCGATGGGGCACTTCGATGCCAGCGTCGGAGGTTAGGAGTTTGAGAGTGCTCCTGGATCCCTCCCTAACTATGGAGGCCCAGGTGGCAGCCACTGCCAGATCAGCATTTTATCATCTTAGGCTGATTCGGCAGTTGGTTACCTTCCTTGGCTGCAATGACCTGGCTACAGTGATCCACATGACGGTCACCTCAAGGTTAGACTACTGTAACACTCTCTACATGGGGCTGCCTTTGGCGCAGATCCGGAAGCTGCAGCTACTGCAGAATGCGGCGGCCAGGCTGATGATGGGTCTCCCCAAGTGGGAACACATCCAACTTGGGCTGAAAGTGCTGCACTGGCTGCCAATAGCATACCGAATCCATTTCAAAGTGCTGGTACTTACCTTTAAAGCCCTATATGGCCAGGGTCCAACTTACCTGAGGGACCGCCTTTCCCCACATATACCCACAAGAGCACTTCGGTCCAGGGTGCAACATCGCCTGTTGGTTCCAGGCCCCCGGGAGGCAAGGCTCGCCATGACTAGGGCCAGGTCCTTTTCAGTGGCAGCCTCTACCTGGTGGAACGAGCTCCCGGAGGAGATCAGGGCCCTGCGGGACCTTATGCAGTTCCGCAGGGCCTGTAAGACGGAGCTCTTCTACCAGGTTTTCACATAGGGGTTGCCACTACCACCACAACTAATGATGTGGACAACATAGGGGTTAAGGATGGCCCGGGAAGATCTGCCACAATTTTGTGTGATAGATAGTATTGGACTTATTTGCTTGGGATCAGCTATAGGATAACATCATCCCCAAAGAACTGTTTTTACCATCATTGTATATGTTCGGGGACCATCCTGCTTTCAATTGAGTATTATTGTTGTTTGTGATTGCTATTAATGTTTGTATTGCTTTTATCCTGTTTTATATGGGCTTTGCCCCTTATAAGCTGCCCTGAGCCCGTTTTGCGGGGAGGCTGGGGTAAAAATCCCAATAAATAAATAAAATAAATAAATGATTTTTGAGGCATGGAAGGAACACCTGAGACAGAAACTCTGCCAAAGGGCCCAAGTATTCTCACTTCATGAGTGGGATCTTGGGAAAGCCAAGGGTGTGGAACATCATATCCAACTAACAGACCTTTCTCCCTTCCGTGAATGATCCAGGAAACTGGCATTATCTGAGATAGAAGATGTAAGACAACACCTTTGTGACTTGCAGGCTAATGGCATTATCATTGAGTCACATAGCCCCTATGCTTCACCTATAGTGGTAGTAAGGAAAAAGAATGGGAAAATCAGAATGTGTGTTGATTATCGGATGCTAAATAAATGTACAAAACCTGACCAGTGCACTATGCCTCATGTGCAAGATGCCTTGGACTGTCTAATTGGAAGTCAATGGTTCGCAGTACTTGACCTTCGGCATGAATACTATCAGATTCCCCTTGCAGAGGAAGACAAGGAAAAGACAGCTTTTATATATCCATTGGGGTTTTATCAATTTGAACGGATGCCCCAAGGCATCTCTGGGGGCCCTGCCATCTTTCAGAGGCTCATGGAAAAAGCTGTGGGGATCATGAACCTGCTGCAAGTATTGGTTTATTTAGATGATCTCATAGTGTTTTGGAAAACACTTGATGAACACGAGGATAGGCTTTTAAAGGTATTGGACCGATTGGAAACCTATGGACTTAAGTTGACACTTGAGAAATGTTATTTCTGTAGAACATCTGTTAAGTATGTGGGACATATTTCATAGGAGGGGGTTAGTACAGATCTAGAAAAAATAAGTGCACTCACTCACTGGCTTCATCCTCAGCATTATAGGGATCTGAAGACCATTTTAGGGTTTAGTGGTTATTATAGACAGTTTGTCCGTGGCTATTCTGCTATCATGAAACCCCTAGAGGTTACCTGTTGATTAAGATGACTCCTCAAACTGGCAAGAAAAAGAGGTCCATGAAAGGAATCACAGAGGAACTTTATCATGACCCTTTAGAATCTTTTGGGGAACGATGGAATGAAAACTGTGAGAGGGCATTTAAAGAGATTATCAAATGTCTGACAGAAGCCCCAGTCTTAGCATATGCAGACTCCAGTAAACCATTCATTCTGTATACAGATGCTAGCACCAATGGATTGGGCACAGTACTTTATCAAGACTGATGGGAAAAAACGGCCAGTTGCTTTTGCAAGCAGGGAACTCAGCAACAGTGAGACCAGATATCATATATGCAAACTGGAGTTTCTAGCTCTAAAGTGGGCTATCACTGTGAAATTCCAAGACTACTTATATGGTGCTAAATTTCAGGTCTGAACCAACAATAACACACTTACCTATGTGCTCACAACTGCCAAGTTAGATGCTGCTGGTCACAGATGGGTGGCTGCCCTGTCCAACTATGATTTCAGCATTCATTATCGAGTTGGAAAGGTGAACAAGGATGCAGATGCCTTATCACAGATGAGCCCCCACAAATGTAACCCAGGTGTTTGAAATATGGGCAAGGCTTAGGGCCTCCTTTCTTAAAGCCCCCCCTCCCACTCACACACCTTGGCTTAAGCAAAGCAACTATTTATTACAACAAGGGAAATACAGTTCTGCACACAGGGTATTGTACTTTTCACCCCAAACTCCTTTCCCTTCCCAAACCAAAGGTCCAGTAGTCAGTGTTCCAGAAGTACTGTTCTCTTGTTGGAGCTGGTCCAGTCACAGTTCCTCAGCAGCAGGCCTCCAGTGGGAAGGGAAGTTCTCAGGGCCTCTCTCCTCACCATCCCAGAGATGGAATCAGTGTCAGTTCGAAGTCAGATATGTCTGGGGGCTCACCTCCTCCAGAAGAAGTGCTGTCCATCAATGGAGGGCCCACAGCAGACAAAAGCTTCTTCAGCTGAGGCCTTTCAGCAATCCTGTCCTTGGAGAGACAAACGACTAGGCCTCCCTTTACTCCACCCCCTCCCTCGGTTGATTTTTTCCAGTCACTCACTACACACACTCCTCCCAATATGCAAATTAAGTATTTCATAGCTCCCCCCAACAGCATATATCCCCAAAGTTCTACACATGGAATGAGAAGTCACTAATATGCAGTGGACACTCAAGTCTATGTCTCATTTTCACCTAATATAGTAAGACGTGGATATTCTGAACAGATATTTGGAATCAGTATTTGTGCTGGATGCTGTCTAATAAATTGAACCTGGACCAAACAAGTAAGTGATACTGTTGGTGGAAAGTTTATTCAACCAGTGCTGGAAAGGGCAGCATTACTTATTTGTCTCTAGACACCAGTTCAAGATGGCTTTTGAAGTGAAAACAATACAATTAAATCCTAAAAACAGAAACACAGGAATTAGTAACAATAAAATAAACCTGTGGCCTATGGAGATGGTATTCAATCAAATCCTGGAAGGGACTGCTGTCCTTTTTAAAAGAACAGATTTGCAGTTGGGGATGCTATTAAATCTCACTTTTTATATAAAAAAACCACACCTGAATTATTTGAGACTTGCTAAGAATTAATAATCAGGCTATCCAATATAATCCCCCCCCTGCATGGAACTCAGGCTCGGAAGTGTAGATATGCCATTAGTTTAAAGTTTGTGGGAAAACAAATTTAAGTTTTTGAATTCCACAGCTGTATGCTTAACATGCATTGCTTGCTATGCTAATAGGATAGCGTTGTTTTCTTCTGTATCAGTGCCAGCCTATATGTGCAAATGAAATGCAGATTTAGCTGGTATGCTAAAATGAGCTGATTTGTGGCTGTAGATTCCAGGAAATGGCTTAACTTTTCTCTTAAATTGAATGAAATACTCAGAGTTGCTAACACCTTCTGTGGTAGATTCCCCTGTGCCTTAAAAATGACATGATGGAGGGAAAGATAGAGTAGATGAAGATTCTCCTGCCATGGAACAAGTGCAGTGCTGGGGAGCCCTGTATGGCTTCTGTTAAATATCTTCTGGTCAGTCAGCTGTTTCAAGTCCCTCAGTCTGGAATTTTATCTGAGTATCTTCTGGCTAATCATCAGCATAGGTCCCTCAGTCAAGAAAAGGGATGTCAATCTGCTAATCATGACAGATTTCAGACCTCACCAAGGCAGAGGAAAGGTTCGAAATGGTCAACGCTATGATGCATATTACGTTTGTTAGCATTTTAAAACCTCTAGTTAGAAACATTACCACATAATTAATTGATAGAATTGCCTTTCAAGATGCAGTGAGAGCCACTAACTCAGATTATCATTAAAATGAGATTAGAGAAATTCACCGGTGCCTATCAATGGCGAATTAGCCATTGTGGCTAAATGGAGCCTCCAGAGGAAATCTGCCTGAAATAACTTGTTGCTGGGAAACAAACTGCAGGTTTTCAGGTCTTCATATCCCACTCATAGGCTTCCTGGAAGAACCTGAAGATTAGAAAATTATTATTATTAGTTACAAGGTTTATATCACACTTTTCATCCCCCATAGGGTCACAATGCAAAAATGCTAGACAAAAAAAATAATCTTCTTCCACTGATGGTAGACAGTGATAAAAGGGGACAGCCATTCCTATCCATGGGGAGGGAGTGCCACAATCTCAGTGGCATGACTGAGAAGGCCCTCTCTTGTCTATCTAACCTCGAAGGCAGAGGCACCTGAAACAGATGACCGTAATAATTGGGTAGGTTCATATAGATCTCTTGAGCAACTGTCTGACTGCTGTGGTCAAATGGCTGAACGCGAACAAATTGAAACTGAACCCACGCAAGATGGAAATTCTGGCAATCGGGAAGCAGGGATCTTGAAGGGCACTGTGCTTCCCACTTTCAGTAGAGTTCAGTGGACCCTTGCTGTCTTGGTTAAGAGCCTAGGAGTTATATGGGATCCAGCATTACTGCTATAAAAAGGTAAAGGTTCCCTTGCTCGAAATCCAGTCAAATCTGACTCTAGGGTTGTGGTACTCATATCCATTTCAAAGCCAAAGAGCCAGCACTGTCCGAAGACGTTTCCGTGGTTATGTGGCTGGCATGACTAAACACCAAGGCGCACGGAACGCTGTTACCTTCCCACCGAAGTGGTACCTATTTATCTACTTGCAATTTCTTGCTTTCGAACTGCTAGGTTGGCAGGAGCTGGAACTAGAGATGGGAGCTCACTCCATCATGCGGCACCTGGTTCTCGAACTGCTGAACTACTAACCTTCCACAGCCTGCAGTTCAGCGTCTTAACCACTTGAGCCACCGCAACTGCTATAGCAACAAGTTAATGCAGTTGTAAGAAAATGCTTTTTTCCATCTCAGTCCAGCTCACAAGATGGCCCCCTGCCTTGAAATGGCTGATCTGTCCACTTGGATCCACACTATGGTAACATTGAGACTGGACTACTGTAATGCACTCTACATAAATCTCCCTTTGGAGTCAACTCAGAGACTCCATTTGGTGCGGAATGCAACAGCTCAGTTATTATCAGGAGTGAAAGTCAGTCACTCCATTGGTGGCCCAACAGTTTCTGGGATGAATTCAAGGTATCGGCTATCACATACAAAGCCCTTCATGCACTTGGTCCACCATGTCTGCAGGACCGCCTCTCTCCCTTGCTTCACCATAACAACTTTTCTCATTTGAGCACAGCCTTCTGCAGGTACCTCCTTGCAAATACACAAAGTCAACAGCCGCCCATACACGTGCTTTCTCTGTTGTAGCCCCCACCTTATGAAACGGCCAGCCTGAGGAGGTCAGGAGGTTCCTACCCTCCTAGCTTTCTGCGGGACATGCAAAACTGAATTATTCAAGAGGACCTTTTTACACCGGCAATAGGGTGGTCCTGGAATGAAGTGGTTCAGAAAGATGCTTTGGTAAAGGTATAGGGATTGGGGACTATCCTACTGTTTACTGTTGCTGCTAAGTGGGTTCCTGCTATGTAATTTCTGCATTGTTTGATGTGTCATATTTAAATGTGTAGGGGCCACGGTGGCTCAGAGGTTAAGATGCTGAGCTGGAGACTGGAAGGTCTGTAGCTCCGCAGTTCGAGACCCTAGTGCTGTGTGATGGAGTGAGCTCCTGTCTCTGGCCCCAGCTCGTGCTGACCTAGCAGATTGAAAGCCAGAAATTGCAAGTAGATAAATAGGTACCGCTTCGGTGGGAAGGTAACAGTGTTCCATGTGCCTCGGCATTTAGTCATGTTGGCCACATGACCACGGAAACGTCTTCAGACAGTGCTGGCTCTTTGGCTTGGAAACTGAGATGAGCACCACCCCCTAGAGTCGGATTCAACTGGCTTTTCAAGCAAGGGAAACCTTTACCTTGACATTTAAATGTGCATATGTTATTTCAGTTCTGTATATAGTTTCTGCTTGTTTTCTGATTTCTGCAATCCAAACCCCATTGCATTGCTTATTGGATGTGTCATCTTATTGATCATAAACAAATAAATAAAACATGGGAGTAAGCAGTCCGTAAGGTTTGCTGGAACCAGACTGTATCCGTGGGACCCAGACTGTATCCTTAAAGGTCAACTCCAGCACCTTAAATTGGGCCTGGAGACAAACTGGGAGCCAACGAAGATGGCCCAAGACTCTAGTAATAGGTTTCCTGGAACTGACAGCAATCAACTTCCTGGCTGCAGCATACTGTAGTAACTGAAGTTTCTGAATACTTTTCAAGAGCAGTCCCATGCAGAGCACATTGCAGTAATATTTTATGTTGCCAGGGCATGCACCATGAGGGCTGGATCTTTTCTGCTTAGGAAAGGCCACAATTGACTAACTAGTGAAAGCTGGTGGAAGGCACTCCTGGTCACAGCCACCACCTGCTTATCCAGCAGCAGGGCTGGGTCCAGTGGTACATTCAAGACTGGTTGATAGCTTTTCAAATTTCTTGGGACCGGGATAGGTTTCTTTAGGACTGAACACACCATAGCCTGTCTCAGGGCTGGGGTAACCACCCTCTTTCTCAAAGAGGCATTAACTATCTCTTGGATCAAGGCAGCCAGCCTCCCCTGGCAGATTTAAGTTGCCAGGAAGGGCAGGGGTGACAGCAGGAGGTGGTGGGCCTCAAAATTCAAGGATCCTGTCCACATCCTCCGACTCAATACATTGAAATGTATCTCAAACAACTGAGCATGTCAGCATCCGGGCATCACCTGACCCTATTACTGCTGATCTAGTGTCCAACTTGGTACAAATGCTAGAGATTTTATCTGTATAATGTTGAGCAAAGTGATCACAGTGGGCCAACAAGCAGTCCACTTACTACTGCAGGCTGGCTACCAGTAGGCCTCTAACCATCCAGAAAAAGCTCCCTTGGGCTACACTGTGCAGATGCAATGGTGGCAGAAAAAAAATTGTTTCTTTGCCACCATCACCGCCACGGAGTAAGTTGTAAAATGAACTTTCACCTGTATCTTGCTGGATTCATTCTGTTGCTCTAGCTTTCTCCCTTGTCTGTTAATTACTTGCAATCCCTCAATAAACCAAAGAGTTGCCTATGCTCCAGACCTGAGAGATGCACCAACCTCCCAGGCCATTTCCTCATTCCAGAGGTCAACCGGGGCATCAATAGGAGCACTGAACATATCAGCAGGTAAATCTCCTAAACTTTACTGCTTACTTTACCTAAAGCCATCAGAAAGCCATTGGAATCCTGGATCCGGAGTCCGATCATTTTAATACACCTCCAATCCCTGCAGTCTTGGTATCCCCGTCAGTGTAAACTCAAGCAAACCGTTATCTGTCCATATAAGGGAGCTGTTGTCT
This sequence comes from Gekko japonicus, assembly GCF_001447785.1. Lineage (NCBI taxonomy): Eukaryota > Metazoa > Chordata > Lepidosauria > Squamata > Gekkonidae > Gekko > Gekko japonicus. Next base: position 726,715 of record NW_015171511.1, on the reverse strand, counting down.
CCAGCACCTTCAGATCGCCTCCCAGAACAAAATACCAGATCAAGAGTCAGACCTGCACAATGTGTGGGATGAGTTATTATCTGAGATGGGCCCATGGTTATCATGAAGCCCTGGTCCAGGTGGCCGCGTTCCTGATGCCTTGCAAAGAAATTGGTTTCCCTCACACAGACACCAACACAAATTACTAACCTCTTATAAACATAGCTGAAGGAGCATTCATAAGAACCAGGCTCTGTTCTTATGCCCAAACAGGCAACCTTAAATGAGAAGATAACCAGAAGGTGGCAACTAGGGGGCAGTAACTGGCACATAGGAATATATGAGGAGAGACAGTCCTTCAGATACGCATGTAAGACGTTTGTAATTTCTGTTGGTGTGTGTGTGAGTGAGGGAATACCAAGTTTTCATCTGATAGGAGCTGAAGTTTGGAGAACTCGGGGTTCTACACACATCAGTTATTGGTGCTCTATCTGTTGGGCAACTGAGGTTTTCAAAATAGGAGGTACACTGTGTACTCCATCTAGCAGCATGTTTGTGCAGTTTATGTGGGATGGGATAGAATTAAGTTGTGGTATCTATACCATTGCCACATGTTGATGGTTGCCTTTCATGCATACCTAGCATGGGAATGTTGTTTGGTATACAATACTGTGATTGGTGGTTTATGGTAAAGTTGCTAGGGTTACTACGGAAGTGTTTCTCGAGGCTGCTATGCTGTGCCTCATTTCTGCAGCTGTTCTTGTGATTATTTGTTGGGCATATGTAGGATTGTAATTGTTATCCAGGGTTAGCTTTGGTGGGCTGGCTGCTAGCTAAATGGAGCCACATGATCTATCTGTCCCTCAACCAGTTTTCTCCTTGATTCTTATTTGGCTTACCAGCCTGTATCTGTAATCAGCATGAATGCTAGAAATACAATAGAAATCATCAGAGTTGCTGATGCTAAAGGGGAATAATTTATTCATATCCAACTTTTCTTCCCAGTACTAATTCAGGAAGACTTCTCTTATATGCCCTGTGACATTCTAAAGACCCATTCAATTCACATAACTCTGTTTGACACAACATATTTTCAGTTGTTCCCACTGCCAAATACACGTGGAGACTTTAATGTGAATAGCTCAAATATGATTTGCCTGCCAATAGTCCCATTAATTCTGAAATTCTGAAATGTACGAGATTTTAAAATAACAAATAGGTAATCTGACTTATTCACGCAGTGTGTATGCATTAACTGTCAGCTCCTGGTGAATGATTTGCAGGAACCATCCTGTTCTTGAAAACCATTTTGTGTGAATTAGCTCTGGTTCTGACCAGGGTGTGTGTGTGTGTTGTTTGTTAATATTGCTATGCTCAACTAAATTACCATTGGAGGAAAAAGGCACCTGTCATCCGATTTATTTGCAAATTCATAACAGCCACCCCGAAAAATGAGTGGTTTACAAGCGTCTTTGCTTGGCTTGCCAATCTATCAAACAAAGGCCTTCAGAGAAGGGTAGACCATGCATATTTATCCTCCAGGCACTGGTAGTTCACAGTGTTGGGTTTCTAGTGAATGTTATAAATTTTGCCAAGCTTGTGTTGGAAAGATACTGCTGGTGGCAAGAGAGAGAGAGAGAGAGAGAGAGAGAGAGAGACTTTTTGGAAAGCAGCCTAGAAGCGCTGAGATTCCTGCAGTTAAATATTTGCCATTCCCTTTACCGATCCAGCATTATGTAAAGATGTTTACACTTGCCTTACCTCCAGGCTAGCTTCCATAATTGGATCAGCACAGTGCGGATTTCAGATTGCTGCATTAGGACATGCAATGAGCGGGTATATTGCACTTCAAAGCTAATGGCATATCTTTCCCAGACAATCTGAGTTTGTTTGATCTACCAGGCAAAGAGAGTAGGTAAGTATTTATGCTGGCAACCAGATCCACATCCATTCAGCCAAGGTTTGCTCATTGTCCTGATAGCTCTTCTTCACGGACAGATATGAGGCCTCTGATCAACACATAATCTCTAAATCAGTGGTTCTTTGTACATGCCAGCCTATTAGTTTAATCTATTCATATGCTGCACTTCTATTTTTTCAAAAATTACAAGACAATTTACCATAGTAAAATAACAAAATACTAGAAATGTACTAGAGCAAAATAAAGAAATCCATTTCATATATTTAAAGTATTAAGCAGTGAAAGCAGAACAGTATATATTGGAAAAACCACACACACACACAACAATGAAGGGAGCAAGAGTACAGAGCTTATAAGCCAAAAAGTCTTCAGAATCAGTGCCCTATAGAGGGTTAGGATCAAGGTGTTCCAAAATCAGAGTGCCACAACAGAGAAGCACTTGAGCTCAGTAGATAAAAGAGAATAGCCAAGTATAGGAAGTTTCCAGCAGCTATTAAGAAAGCAAGGGCAGATCTTTGCATTTGGTCAGTTTTTGTTATGGGTGCATCAAAGGTAGCCGGGCATACTTCTTACCTCTTTTGACTTAATTAAGGGAGAACATGGTGACTTCCAGTTTATGGCGACATGCTGGTGGACGCATCTCCCGGACCTCCCGTGGATGTGATCTGCGCACCAGCGGAAAGGATCGCTACCCCCCTGCAATGGGTTGCTACCCCCCTGGAGCCTTGACAAAAGACTCCTAGCCATGGGGCTTTTGAGGGGTGACCTCTTCACCAGCGCGATGCTGGGGAATTGAGGCGCTCCTCTGGCCCGATGGTCCTGCCGCTGAGTGTCCATATGGATCTAGAGCTGCTGACCGGGACAAGCGTTGGAGATCTAGTGTTTTGAACATATGCCGAGCGAGGTCTTATGACCAACAATGAACAGTGAGTCGGGTTAAAGTGAATACGAGAATTAAAAAAAAGCTACCCCCGGGAACGGCAAAAAAAGCAAGCGGGGGAGGGGCCCCTCCCATGCGCATGAATTAAACAATGAAATACTAAGGGGGGAGTGGAAGAAAAAGCATTGAAATCTGTTTTGAGAGACCAGAGACAAGCTAAGCATTTGGGTGTATTTCAGAGACTTTAGCAAGTTTTCATAAAAGTAAACAATCCAAAAAGATAGCGGGGAAGAGGGTAGAGAAAGACAAACCAGCAAAAGTGAAACCAGCTGGGATCATGAGCCATCGACCGGAAGAGGTCACTGAGTTCTCTAAAATGTTGGCAGTTTCTTGCACCCTCTGCTGGACCAGATGACTAACATCGAACAACAGCTGATGACTCTAAACCAGAATCTTGCAACTCAGCAGCTCCAACTGACTGAGACTTTAAAAATAATGGAGCAAACGGCTGAGAAGGTGAAGGAAATGGACGCCAACACTAAGAAACAAGCTTCGGAAGAATCACAACTTTTACAGCTGCAAATGGAGAAAGCAAATTTGGTCCTATGATTTCAAGGGGTCCCAGAATTAAAAGGTGAGAATCTAAAGCAACTCCTGAGTGAAGCATTAGCCCCACTTACAGATTTGAAAGCGGAGTATCTTGCAAGTGAAATGGATGTGGTCTATAGGTCCTATTTCATGTACATCAAAAAGAATAATCTGCCTGGGGAAATAGTGGCCAGATTCTCAAAGCGACATGTGAGGGATTCTATCCTGAAAGCAATTACAGGAACACCCTTAAAAATCGGGGAAAACACCATCAGGATTCTAAAAGACATTCCATTTGAAATAAGACAAAAGAGAAAGAAGTATAAAGTTTTAATCCTTTTTCTACAAACAAACAGCATTGTCTACAGATGGTTAATTCCAGAATACGTCATTTTCAAATTACACGATAAAAAAGAAAAGATTGACTCTGTCTCCAAAGCACGGGAGTTCCTGAGAGTGCAGCTGGGAGAGACAGCCGAGGTCGAGAAGGAAGAAGATGACAGCAAATCCAGTGGCGAATTAGACTCGGTGTCTTCTGACGAGGACTCTCTTCCCAATAAGGGGGCGGCTGCCCCCAAGCATACATATAAATTGAGGATTAGAAAAGATAAGACAAAATGAAGGCTGAAGGACTCTGAATTATGCCTTAAAACTTTAGTTTTATTATGGGATGCTCTGGGGGTTCTCTTAAACAGTTAAAACATTGGATAAAAAAATTAAAAAATTAGCATAACTGACTATGTTCAAAGTAATACTAGCAATTTAAGGTTAACATTTATATAAGCTATTGTTATGATCTCCTATACTTGGGGTTTTAGTTAGTTGTGGTTTTCTTTCCTTTCTCCCTAGATGTAGTTACCCCTTCCTGATTTTTCATTGTAGTTTGTAGTCTATTAAAAATGGAATAAAAAATCTCCTCCGGGGGAGCCTAAAAAAAAAAGAAGGGAGAACATGGTAACTCCATGTTTGCTAGGGTTGGCAAGCCCCCAGTGGGCGCGAGGGATTCCCTGCCCTGTGTTCCAGTTCTCCACCATCTCTTGTAGCTGCAGTGGGATGGACTGTGTTCCAGTTCTCCACCATCTCTTGTAGCCGCAGTGGGATGGAAATAATAATTTAAAAATATAAAATTGAAACAATGATGATGTCACTTCTGGGGAATACCCAGAAGGAACTAAGGTTGGCCTGGTAACCCTAGTTGCATTGCACATTGTCACACCCACTATTGTCTACACTGACGGGCAGCAGCTCTCAAGGCTTTGAAGATAAGAAAGGCTTTTCCTGTTATCCTTTTCCTGATCCTTTTGACTAGAGGTGCCCACCTTTGGGCCTTCTGCATGCACACAGACTACTGTGCCAACTGAGCAATGCCCCCTCCATGATTAATTTCTGGATTCCCTAGGATCTCTCTGTGCCTTGCTCTCAGTTGAGGGCACAGTGTAGGAGTTTGCACCAAAAAATGCAGACGGAAAAAGTATTCTTGTTTTAGAGACAGTCAAGGACAAGATTAATTACTGGGTATAAATTATTTGCTTCATATCCTTTTGCCCAGAAGATAATCCATTCACTTCAGATCCTCTTCCCTGGTGTGGAATTCCACATTGGGTTTTCTCTCTCTCTCTTGAAAAAGAATGGAGGAGAAGGCTGTGTTTATGGCCCATTCTGCATCTCGCATTCGCTCTGTTGTTTTACCAAACCCACACTGGAACAGGAAAAGATGTGGCTCAGAACCACATTCAAATACCCCAGGCCAGCACCGTACTGACTGCAGAGTCACCCCTGAAGGGCCACAAAACAGCCATAAATCTATGCAGATGGTACCATAAAACTGAGAGATCAAAGGAAGTGAAACCAGCATGGAGTGTGGAGGCTACCATAAAATCTGACAATCAAAGAAAGTGAAAGTGGCATGCAATGTAGAGGGGAATTTCTGTTCCAACGTGGGTTTGGTAAAACAGTGGAGCGAATGCTAGATGCAGAATGGGCCCATATCTAAAGGGCATAAGGTGTAGTGGAGGGGGAAGAGGCTCTGCCTGCTTTCTCTTTCCCAAACCAAGACCTGGAAGAGCACCAAGACTGTCTGTTTCAATATCTGTAAGAAACTGGAGCAAGTCAGGAAGATCTATCCCCTTGATCAAAGTTTCATCAAAAAGAGCCTGGAAGAAGATGTTCCTCATCCCAGATTTATGTCTGCTTTATGTCTGTGCCTGGTAAAGTGCCCCTGACAATAAATTCCACCGGTCTCATTGTTAGATATCCTTATCATAAGTCTCTGTTTGGGCTATGCAGCGGCAGCAAGGTGGGTGCTCCGTTGTTAATGCTTGTCCTCAGGTTAACCCGTTATATTTATGGGTGGACATGGAAAAGCTTGAATATCCTTTGATCAGACTTGGTATGGATTGTGGGAGTGGACATGTGACAGTGGGAGAGCAAATGCTTTGCATGCAGATGGTCCTAGGTCAGGTAGCAAGGCCAGGGGTGTTCTGAGATCTTGGGGATCTGTGCCCTGTCAGAACAGACAATACTACGCTAGATGGACCAATGATCTGGCCTGGTATACAGCAGATTCCGATGCCCTCCAGCTGTGCTTAGGAGGATCTTCAAGGCCAAATCATGAGGCCTCCTGAGGATGTTCTTACATCTCTCTGGGCTCCAGAGCACATGCTCCTTTTGGATGAAGCTTCCTAAAACTGATGTGAAAATAGCATCCACTCCTTCTTTGATAAGACGCAGAGTATAATTGGCCCAGCAAAGTTGGTCATGATGGGTAGATAACATCATGGTAAGGCCCACGTGACGCAGAATAGTCTGTGAAGCAGCAGTGTGGCAACAGAGCTCACTTCTAATCAATCGGGCTCTTTTTCTAGCAGGAGTTATTTGCATATTAGGCGACACACCCTTAATGTAGCCAATCCTCCATGAGCTTACAGAGCTCTTCTTACAGTGGCTATTGTAAGCTCTTGGAGGATTGGCTACATTAGGGTGTGTCGCCTAATATGCAAAGGAGTTCCTGCTACAAAACATTCTATTAGAAATTAACCAGCTGAACTTCACTTCTGCTTATTTCAGCCAGTTTAAACCATGCTACTACTAGTGTTGTCTTTCCAGCATCACAGAAAGGGAGGAGGCAAACCGGGATAACTCTGAAGGTGGCTGCCAAATAACCATGCATCCTCTCTGATTTCTGGTTGCATTTTATTTTGGGGTGGTGTTGGAACAAAGCCACAGTGTTTTATGTGAACAGAATGCAGAAAGTGAAAGCTACCAGGCAACTGGTAATTTGCATACATTGCATAATGCAGGAGGAAATATTGTGTGCAGAACACTCGTGATGTACTTATTATAAGCTGGGTGCCTTATATCGATATCTTAGATCTTGATTGAACAAGCAAATCGGCTACTCCAGGCACATGTCTTTGTATAGTTTCTTTGTTGCATTTCTGTAATTTCATCTTCCCTTATAACTTTAAAGTCTGGGTTCAGTCAATGAAATCCTTGTCTGTAGATTCAGGACATTTTGTATTTAGGGACACAGTGCATAATCAACTCATGGAAACCATGGGTGGAATATGTGCTGATGGCCTCTTTCTTACTGGCTTTAAAAGGGGGATGAGGTAGTTATGGAGGGTACATCAACAGCTATTAGCTATGGTAGCTAGATGGCATTTCCATGCCCAGATTCAGAATGCCATAAACAGTAGTTTTGGGGGAGAAGGGAGGTATATCTACTACCAGCTGCTGCCTTTTTGCCCAGACTGTGTATTCTCTGAAAGTGTCTGGCCAGCTTGGAAATGGGATGCTGGACTCTCAATCTGATCTAGCTGGATCATTTTAAAGTTGTCTTCTCTCTATTGATGGAGCTTGCCACCTGGGCTGGTTGGCACTATCTACCTATTTTTTGTGGAGGCATGTCATGGACTGTCCTGGTTAAGCATGGAAGGATGAGACTTCATTGGAGTGGGAGGACAACCCCCCCCAAAGGGTTCTTGTGAGCCTTCTTGTGCGGTTGATTTCTCAGGGCTTCTCCCTGAGTCAGCACAAATTCTGCCCCCCGAGCCAGCAGGGCCTCAAGGCAGGAGGTTTCAGCACGGACCTGCCTGCTGCCAGACCCACCATGGTCTCCCGAAGAACCCCAGGAGCAGAGAAGGTGAAGGTGAAGGGCCAAAGGTTAGAACAGGCACAGGAGTGCACACTTGGAGCCCAAGGCCTCCCGTCTGATGAGAGAGTAGCAGGAGAAACCACCGAGTCATTACAGGAGCTGGGCTCCACTACTCCTCATGAGTAGAGAAGATGACTCAGCCTGTGAAGAGGAGCCTATGGGACCAGCATCACCTAGAGGCAAACTCTCGTTATGAGGCTGCAGTGAGGATTGAGCCAGGTGGGATGAACTTGTTTGTAGGCTTGTTGACTAACCTACCAGTTGTTTTGCCAGCCTATTGCAAATTCTTGGAACCTTGTTATCTGATCCTTGGAGTGCTTCCGGAATATGTTACCTGACCCTGGACTGGCACTTTGGATTGGGACCCAAGAACCACTGTTGTGCGGCTGTGTTGTTTCTGGGGCTTACCTTCCACCTGGTGGCCAGGTCAGGACAAGCTGTAACCTACCTTCTTCGATGTGTTGTGCCTGTCTGTCAGCAGACTCAAATGAAATGCTTCCCTCCATTCTAGAAGAAGAAGAAGAAGAGGAGATTGGATTTATACCCTGCCCTTCACTACTCAAAGGTGTCTCAGAGCAGCTTACAAACTCCTTTCCCTTCCCCTCCCCACAACAGACACCCTGTGAGGTAGGTGGGGCTGAGAGAGCTCTGACAGAAACTGCTCTTATTCAAGAACAGCTCTTATCAGAGCTACGGCTTGCCCAAGGTCATCCAGCCAGGTGCAAGTGGTGGAGTGGGGAATCAAACCTGGTTCTCTCAGATTAGAGTCCACGTACAAACCACTACACCAAACTACACTAAATCCTATATGGGGAAGACTGTGTGGCTGATGCTGCTTTCATATTATGGCTTCTGTACCTATCCTGTCTGTTCTGACTGCCTGCCTGCAGGTAAAACCAAAGTGTATCTCTGCCTGCGAAGCACATGTGCAACCATAGATAATGGAATGGCGCAGGCAACTTCTAGGATCTGTGCTTTTACACAATGAGGAAGCCCTCTCCAAGCCAGTGAGACAGTGTAATAATTGCCAGAAAAGCAGAAATCATGGGCAAAAAACCCCTTCAATCAGGACTGTTCTTTGTGGTGGGAACTCTTGTGGTTGGATGGAGTCTGTTGATGTTTAGTTATTCTCTCCCCTCGTTGCCATTTCTCCTGCTTGTAAAAATGAAACTATAGACAATTAGGCACAAAAACAACAAATGAGAAAGCTGCCACCAGTATTGGTTGGATTCAAAACCTTTCCAATACTTCTAAAAAGGACATTGTTAGTCAATATCTAGCTTGACTGCCCACCTGTTCTCTTGAGTGTCTTTCATTTTTCTCAGCCAGTTAGAGAGTAAAAAATGTGACCATGTACAGTGATGGACTATCACTTGTCTACTTCTTTTCTGGTCTCATTATGTTTAACCATCCATCATCCAGTTCACCTCCAGGTGGTGGCTGGAGATCTCCTGGTATAACAACTGATCTCCAGGCAATCAGTTCCTCTGGAGAAAATGGCAGCTTTGGCCAGTGGACTCTATGGCATTATACCCCATTGAAGTCTCTCCCCTCCTCAAACCCCACACCTGTCAGGCTTTGCCACCTTGTTGTTGTTGTTCAGTAGCACAGTCGAGTCCAACTCTTCGCGACCCCATGGATCATCTCCCACCAGGCCCTCCTGTCTTCCGCCGTCCTCTGAAGTTTGCCCAATTTCATGTTCGTTGCATCTATGACACTGTCTAACCATCTCATCCTTTGCCGTCCCCGTCTTCTTTGACCTTTAATCTTTCCCAGCATCAGGGTCTTCTCCAGTGAGTGTTCCCTTCTCATTTGGTGGCCAAAGTATTTGAGCTTCAGTTTCATTATCTGGCCTTCCAGGGAACAGTCAGGGTTGATTTCTTTTAGGATTGACTGATTTGTTCTTCTTGCAGTCCAAGGGACTCTCAAGAGTCTTCTCCAGCACCATAGTTCAAAAGAATCTATTCTTCGGCGCTCGGCCTTCCTTATAGTCCAACTCTCGCAGCCACCTAGTCTCCAGGTATTTTCCAGGTATTTCGCATTATGTTGACAGACTTGCACCAGTCCTTTTTGAAACCAATGGAGCAAATTTTGAATGAATGGATTCTTAAGCGATACCAGCTTTGATGAAAGAGGGTACCTGAAATGAGTTTTCACAAGCTAGCCCTCCATCAGCTGGATTCACATGGAATTTCTACAGTTTCTCTGAAAATGTTGAAATAGCACCTTTTGCGCTTTACTATGGCTGTGTCCACACTGGTGGCTTGGCGCAGTATGTTGCCACCTCTAATTGAACCAGTTTAAAGTGTTATGGGGCATATCAACCACACAGCACACCCTGCTGTGGGTTACCCACAGAGAAATCCCGTGGTAAAGCATCCACATTATTGCAGCACCTCAGCCACGGAGCACGCTGCTGAAAAACTTCAAAAATCCATGCGTGCGCGGAATGGATCTGCAGGTTCAGACTGCCAAATCCGTTCTGCATGCGCTGCCCCGCATTCAGACATCTGGCCATGTGCGATGACTGCCCGGGGAACCGAAAACACCACTTGTGATGTGGTGCCTTTTTAACCCAGCTCCAAGTCCTCCTGTGATGGAATAAGTATGGCTGGGGAACGCCTGACAGATGTCTGACTGAGCCCATTTGATCCAGAGGGGAGGAGTGCCTGTGTCGGGCCAAACTGCCTGTGTGATCACAGCTTATGACTGGTTTAAATGTCTTTACAAATTTGTATTGGGACTTTCAGTCTTAGCATTGCATAAGTATTAATAATCAACACACACACATATTGTTCTATAACTTGCATTTATTAATTACAATAAGATATGAATTTATCGTTAGTAAGTCTTCATGGCATAATTCTTTTTGGTAGCTCATTTCCCAACATGGAGCTGGCAACCCTATTTCTAACTGTGATACCAAATAAATGAAAAGTGTGTGTATGTATGTTGGGGGGGGGGAGGTTATAGACAAGTAGGTGATGCTAGCATTTATTCACCATAGCTCCACTGTCTTGTCTTTAGTTTTTCACCTTTTGACCAGATATCAGTTTCATGACACAAATTTCTGAGTGCAGAAATTCCAGCAACATGTTGCTGGGAAATGTGTCTGTTTTAGGTGTAATCTTGACTGTCACATCCAGCAGATTCTTCATGCTGCTGCTCTTTGCAGTCCAGTTTCCAGTCAGAGTTGATCTGGAATGTAGGCTTGTAAACAGATGATCTGCCTGATCACTGCCTTGCAGTGTTTACTGCATACATATGGCACAAAAATGTGTGCAGTTCAGGGGCTTTGTGCATGGGCCTTTGCTTTGTGCTCACAGTAGGGGTGCCAACCTCCTGATGGGGTCTGGGAATCTCCTCAAATTACAACTAATCTCCAAACAACAGAGATCAGTCTCCCTGGAGAAAAGGGGTCCTCTAGAGATTGGACTCGATGGCCTTATACCCAGCTGAGGTCCCACCCCTCCCCAAATCCTGTAATCCCCAGGCTGCACCCACAAGTTTCCAAGAATTTCCCAAGCCAGAGTTGACAACCTTAGCTCACCTTAGCTCACAGTCTGTTATTTTCCATCCAAGGCTATAAGAAGAAAGGTTGCTTTTTATACCCCATTTTTCTCTACCTGAAGGAGTCTCAAAACAGGTTACAATTACCTTCCCTTTCCCCACAACAGGCACCTTTTAAGGTAGGTGGGTCTGAGAGAGTTCTGAGAAAACTGTGACTGGCCCAAGGTCACCCAGCAGGCTTCATGTGAAGCAGGGGTCTTTTTGGGGGCGGAGTGCGCTGGAGCGCTGCTCCGGCAGCCCAGGAGCCCACACAAATGGTGGCGGCGGCAAGCCCTGCCTCCAGCTCCCCACACTGAAGCTCTGCGGCCGGGGGGAGGCACGGAGAGCCCCGCCGCCGGGTCCCAATGATGACCCAAATTATTGCTCGCATTATAGCTGTATGTTGAAATTTTAGAACAATTGAATAGGCTTTTTGTAATAAAAAAAAGTCTGATAAGTCTGCAGTGCAAGTTGTTAGTGTTTTGAATCGGCCTTCCAACATTTCATTCAAGAGGCTCATTGTTTGCTCTTCCAGTTACACTTTATGAAATTGGATTGAGGTCATATACTCGACCCCGTGTACATTTGGGCAAATCAATCACTCCGCTGCTTTCCTGCCTAGAACTGGCTGTCAACTAGTATTAATCAATTGTTGTCATTGCCCGCTTCCAAAAGTCATTTGCATGCTTAGCCTCACGGTAAATTCCCTGACATAGAAAGAACACATTGTCAATTACAATTTGGCGATGCACAACTGTGGAATGCTGACTTCTTTTTGCCAGCAAAACACAGCTTCTTCTTCTTTTTTTCTTGGGCACATTCAGCATTTTCAGGGGGCTCCTCCCTTGCGCTGCTGTCTTGAAAAACTTCAGCATTTGTTACCGTGATACCCAGCTATTCTGCTGTTCATTGAAGAGTGCCAAGAATCTGGCATCAATACTTTGAGCAAATGAACATGCCCAAAGCTTTTTTGGCTTTTGGAAGACTAGCTAGAACTGATGAATGAGATTGTCATGTGCTGAAGCTGGCAAGTAGGCCGTTGCCACGATCGTCACATTTTTAAACGATTTGAGGTGGAGAAGTGAGAGAGTGTGGCTGGGGAGATCTAAATAAGCTCATTTCTCCCACATAGTTGAGCTTTGTTGATGGATCCTCTCCCCCCCCCCTCTTTGCAGCAGAAAACAGTTGGCAGATGTGATTCGGTGATTCGGTTTACAGGAACAAGGCATTAAGAATGAAGAAAAAATCAGTGCCCATAGATTCCAGGAAGTTTTCTTTCATGCCGCTCTCTTTCTTTTCATTCCAGGTTAAACAACTGGGGTTTGCTGTATGCATAATTGATAGTGTCCATAATGCTGTTTGTATACACACCATTCATTCAGAAGTGTTTTGCTGGCTTTTGTTAGTGATGGGCAGAGTCTCTGCAGCTTGATTTCGAATCGGCTCTGTATTTACAAGGTTTTTGGGCAAGAGTTTGGAAAGAGCTCTTTGGTTTCTCTGACGGTGATTGCCCAGCTTGTAATATTGACGCATGGGTGCTAATGGCATTACATGTGTGCTGCTCTCATAATGGATCCCATGATATTTTGTTTAATTTTGTATGCTCCTCGGCTCACCCACTAGTATCAACCATACTTCAAAGTCACATATAAATGGAACCTGCCCCTGAAGCACATCCAGAAACATGAGAGCCATTTAGTTCTGGGTGGGAGACAATAACAACATCAAATATTTACAAGAAATGATATACAGAATTAGCTCAAATTGATAAGAGATTTAGACTGCTTGTCAGGTAGCTTACAGCTACTAAATTTTATTGAGAGGCAGGGGGTTCCTGTTTGAGAACTTCTGTACACATATGCAAATCTGCTACACTTTCAACAACAGTAAGAGGTAAATATTAAAGAACATATGTGTGTTCATTTGAAATATTTGGTCTGCTTACAGTGCAAGCCACAAATCTCATTTAGTTTGCCCAAAGAGGGACTTCTGGGGAGGTGTGGCACATAGACTCTTACTAGGGCAGCAATCCCAAGCAGGTCTACTCAGAATCCTACTCAAGTCTATTGAATGAGAGTTACTCCCAAGAGAATGTTCTTAGGATGATATGGCAGTCGACAAATATCTGTACTAAACTGGAAAATTATAAATACTGGTGATGTCATTACTCTTTTTATCATTTATCTAAATGTGTATACAAATTTTGTTTGGCTAGTACAACCTCCTCATACTACAATGCTACATTCTGCTGTCTCCCCATCAGCGTCCCATTTTCCCTGTCTCTGCTTTCTCCCAACCCCAGCAAGTCATAAGCAGAGGTCATTTCAGGGGGGATCGCGGGGGATCGCAGTTCCCCCGGGTGAGGTACGGGGGGTGGGGCACATGACGAAGCCCCGCCCCCTGCTTCCGGCCACCCCAATTCCGGCCTTCATTCAGCCAGGAGGAGGCAGGAGAAGAGGGAGGGTAAGTTGCTTCCTCCCTGCCTCTCCCCACCCCTGCCTGCCTGGGGCCAGGGAGGGCCTTCGCGGGGCTTCCTTGCACTCCCGCCGGCCTTGCAGGTCCACCACCGGGCCCCTCATGGGGCTCGGCAGTGGAGCTGCAAGGCCGGCGGCAGCGGCCGGGACTGTTGGGGGCGGAGTGTGTGGCCTTATGACACACTTCCGGTGATGTCAGGGGGTGTGGCATATGCTAATGAGCTATGCTAATGAGTTCCCCTAGCTCTTTTTCTATGAAACGACCCCTGGTCATAAGTATTCTAAATCAGTGTTTCCCAGCTTGTGGCTTGGAACCAAAAGTAGGTTGTGAAGCTTCCACAAGGGGGTCGCAGTCCCACCCCCTCTAATGACTACCCCTGCCCTTTCCCTTGCTCTCTTTTGTATTTTGGAAACCAAGATCTGACCCTGGAAACAGTATTTTCCATGTCCTACCTTAGCTGGCATTTTTTCTTCACTACATACATACATTGACCAATATGTCCTGATGGTTGCTAGAGTGAGTATCTTAAAATCTTTGGAGAGATGAGAGGGAGTTAAGAAGGAAAGGGTGGTCAGAGGCTGGGATCTTAACCTCTATAGGGAAAGGCTGTGTATGTTAGAATGCCCCACTTGCTTTGGGTTCATACTGGGGGCTGCTGCACCCTTTGTGTGATGTTTGTTGGTTTCCCAAAGACATATGTTTAGCCACTGTAGAAAATGGAATGCTGAACTAGATGGGTACCAAGGTCATAGTTTGCCTAGAGCACCAAAAATCTCCAGGCCAGCCTTGTCTGGATCACCATACTGAGTAAATTTGGACTTTTGGGTCATCATACTGAAAAAGTTGGGAACTGCTGTCCTAAATAGGGTTGCCAGGTTCTTTTCTTCTGCCAGCAGTGGGTGGGAGGATGCTTCCTGGGAGTGGACGTCACGCAGAAGTGTGATGTCATCACCCCAGGGACTTTGGCTGTGGCTGTTGGGGGTGGGGCTTCCCCCTGCCTGCCAGCGGTTTAGTTGGAGCCTGTAAAATTGGAGAATCCCGCACTCCTACCTGGGGGCTGGCAACCCTAGTCCTAAATAATGTACTTACTGGGTTGGATCGAGGACAAATTATCTGCTTGCATTAGAGCTCTTTTGCAAGTGGATATGCAAGAAAAAGACCACAGTAACTTGTTATGCCAGCACTTCTACAACCACCTAGGGCCTCAAGCTTCCCCTGAACAGGCATCTAAAGGCACCTCCGCTTGATTTTAGACTCAGAAAACAGATGCCAAAACAGCAGAGGAAGAAGCAGCTTGACCAGATTCAGAGGAAATAAATTACCAAAATCCACTGAAATACAAAACAAGGTTTTCATGCACCCTTTTTGCAAGAAAATTCCTCCTAAAAGCAAACAATCCTGACTTGCTAAGATCATTTCAGATTCCGGCAACATGAACAATGGCCATTGTTTGTGGCAACCAAACGCAAATATCAGAGAAGACTTAAAGGGATTGTTAAGGAAGTGCCACCTCAAAGACAGCAAACTGGTCTCCTGCTTGAGTTACCATAATTGTAAGGGCAAAAACTCCTCTCCTGAATCACAATACATTTGTAAGCACATACTCAGTCGTTACGTCTAATCAAAATATCAAAATGATGTCCCGTCCACAGTTAGATTTTGCCCCAAACTAACATTAGCAAAGGAAATAAGGTTCTTCAGTCCTGAAACTAACAAATGAGATAATTTAATTTAAGACACCACTATTGCAGGACCCACTCTCCAAAATAGGACATTAATTATATAAGGTCTGGGATTTATCCATACATTTCAGGTTTTTCCACCAGAGCCAGGCTGTACCACAAAGGACACAACTTGTGCTCTTCAAGGCTGGTAACTAGGATACAACACTAAAAGAAGTTATTTGTGCATTTTAATTGAATTATTTTATAATTATAACTGTATTTTTAATTGCCCTGACCTGGATAGTCCAGGCTAGCTCAATCTCATCAGATCTTAGAAGCTGAACAGGATCAGCTCTGACTTGTATTGGAATGGGAGACCTCCAAGGAATACCAGGGTCATGATGAAAAGGCAGCCGATGGCAAACCACCTCTTAATGTCTCTTGCCTTGAAAAACCTACGGGGTCGCCATAAGTCACCTGTGACTTGATAGCACTTTCCACCAGCATCATTTATAATTGCTTGAATGTTTACATGTTTTTTATATTCACTGCCTAGTGAACCCTGATTGGGTGGAAATGTGACATTAAAATGTTTCAAATAAATAACTTCTCTTTTCCTCCCTCTTTCTGTTACCATGGCCCCTGTTCTGTTACCACCCTATTTTCCCACACTGCCCTGACACCGCTCCTGTCATGGAGCCTCACTTTGTCTCTTGCAAAGCACCCCCAGGTTCCTCGCTCCTGTCAGCCCCCCTTTTGTCCAAGTCTCCAGCATAACTCTCCGTCAGGTCCCCAAACCTCCCTTTTGCATTATCTGTCCTTCCCCCCCTTCTCTTACTTAGGCTTCCTTCTCCCTTTAGTCTTCAGAGACATGCACACATCCACCCAAATCTCTTACAGACTAACCATGAGTGAGACATAACTGGGCATCTTAATTATCAAAGATTTGAATAATTGTTTGTTAGGTTTCCCAGAATGGGAGGGTTGCCATCAAGTCACAACTGAGTTATGGCGTCCTTGTAGGGTTTTCAAGGTGAGAGACATTCAGAGGTGGTTTGCCATTGCCTGGCTCCACGTCACAACTCTGGTATTCCATGGAGGTCTCCCATCCAAATAGTAGTGAGGGCTGACCCTGCTTCGCTTCTGAGGAGATTTGGCTAGCCTGGGCTATCCAGGTCAGGGGAAAAAGTACTTATAACATTATATTTTGACTTACTGGCATTTTATTGCCAACTACCTTTTAGATTTCCTTTATGTCTTTTCTTCAAACACTTCATTTCTAGTTAATAAAAATTAGCCTTGTAACAGCAATGGTCTCCAATGGTCTCATTCTTTTATGTGGAAAATGCTATACCAACCTGCAATCTGCACGCTGCCCATAGTTGGGGGTGCAAGTGTGAATGGCTACATACATATACTTCCCCCTGGTCCCAGGGTAACAAGTCACAGAACAGGCAGCCTTTTAAAAATTATTTGCCTTTTGAGCATGCGCATAAGCACTTATTGGAAGCAGCACTTCAAACTCCTGGCAGGATGGTGGCAGCTGGCAGCCAATGGGATTGCTGGAGGAGGCTGCTGGGATATGTAGTGAAGCATGGTGGAAATGTTTTTGAAACTGTGCTTTGGAGGTTTTCTTAAGAAAAACACAGTCTTGAGAAGCTCAAGGGAGAGAAGCTGCGGGGGGGGGAGAGGTCTGTAAATTGTCTGTAAAACTAAATGCACAAGTGGTGATTGAAGACTAGGGTTGCCAGGTCTGGGTTGGAAAATACCTGGAGACTTTAGGGGTGGAGCCAGGAGAGGTCGGGGTTTAGGGAGGGGAGGAGCCTCAGCATGGTACAGTGCCATAGAGTCCACCCTTCAAAGCAGCCATTTTCTCCAGGGGAGTGATCTCTGTCAGCTGGAGATCAGGTGTAAAAGCGGCAGATCTCCAGGCCCCACCTGGAGGCTGGCAACCCTATTGAAGACCCAGGGGTACTTATGCACTTATGCACATGTTGCTACCTGATCAAAGGGGGTGGGGTGGGAGAAATGGATGGGAAGGTTCACACTTCCCAACCAGCTTGAGGTCACAACAGGGGAGTTCAGACATCTGGAAATGTGGGGTGAAAGCACTGACACCCGTAAAGACCGGTCTTTCCCTGGTGCCTAATAACTCTGATTCAAAGGCAGGTCAGGATGGGGTGCCAACAACTGGGGAACGGGAGGCAGATGTTGCACTTTAAATCCAGAAAGGAACAGCAACAACATTGGATCAAAGTGCTTGTGTGTCCACAGCCTTTGTATCTCTGCCTTTAGACTGTGAGAATAGGTTTCTTAGTAGCTGTACCATAGACACGAATATCACACAAAATTGCTATTCTTTAGATGGATATTATATTTTGAATACCCAGAGTTCATTCCTCTGATAATGTACGTGAAGGAGTTTTTGAGGGTGTTCCAAATAAATTCCTTTCAGAAGCACAAACAAGACAAAGAGCACATAGGTATATTACTTTCAGATTTTATATACTTTTAATTATGGCAGCTGAAGAAGATGCCAGCTGGAACACATGCAACATTTTGTATTCATAACAATTTATAACACTATTGGATGAAAATGAGTTCTTAATTTTAGACACTGCAGAGAAATAACTGCCAACTATCATTTGTTGAATGGAATTTATTTAATAGTCATATGAGAGAACACATTAACAATCTGTGTCTTCCACAAGTATAGTATGAATTCAAAGTATCAAAGTAGAATCATAGATTTGGAAGGAACCTCTGGGGTCATCTAGTCCAACCCCCTGCACAATGCAGAAAATACACAATTCTCTCCCCCTCCACACACCACGTGACCGCTGTGCCATGCCCAGAAGATGACAAAAACCCTCCAGAATCTCCAGCCAAGCTGGCCTGGAGAAAATTTGCTGCCTGACCCCAATGTGGCGATCAGCATTTCCCTGGGTGTGTAAGAAAGGGCCACAAGAACTAAGCAGTGATGCAACACTTCCTGCCCTCCAAATCATGATCTGCCTAAGTTCACACAGTCTGCATTGCTGTCAGATGGCCATCTAGCCTCTGTTTCAAAACCTCCAAAGAACGAGAGCCCACCACCTCCCGAGGAAGCCTGTTTCACTGAGGAAATGCTCTGTCAGGAAGTTCCTCCTAAAATTTAGCCATAAATTCTTTGGTTTAATTTCAACCCATTGGTTCTGGGCTTGGATCTTATAGTCTGATTTTTAATATTTTTTTTGTGAATTTGGTGAATAGCAAGCCGAGCAGGAACTCATTAGCATATTAGGCCACACCCCATGCCTTCCCTTGGCTTGCCCGGGAAAGCCCCCCCTTGAAGGGAAGGGAAAGCAGTTTAAACTGCCTTCCCTTGGCTTGCCCAAGCGCCCCATGGGTGTGGGGAGCCCGGGCAAGCAGGCCCTTGGACAGGCCGGGGAATGCACAGGGAGGCATTTATTTGCCTCCCCGGTCTTTCCAGGCCCCCCCGGCTCACCCACCTCAGAGTTGTTGGGGGGGGTCACTCTCCAGGCCTTCCCTCTGTAGCCATGCATGCAGAGGTTTTGGCTGTAGTGGGTGTGGCCAACTCGGAAGCCAGCCAGAACTCCGTTCCTGTGCGTTCCTGCCCCCAAATCGCAACTTTTGTGTGATATTTGTTAATAATAAATTAGCCATTTCATGGTATAGTGTGGATCCAACCATTTTTAGATCTAATTCACACAAGAAGTAACCTGAAATGCTGGAAGCTTCTCAAGCAGCTGTGTGGATCTTACACCACTTGACAGTGCCATTCTAAGCAAAGCTGCACCCTTCTAAGCGCATAGAAGTCAACAGGCTTAGAAGGGTATAACTCTGTTAAGATGGCATGTTAAAAATGGTATTTGAAACATGAATGCTCAGTCACCGGCTGATACACTTTGCATCAGAGGTCATTGGGGGGGGGAACGCGGGGGAACGCAGTTCCCCCGGGTGAGGTGCAGGGGGGCGGGGCACATGACGAAGCCCCGCCCCTGCTTCCGGCCGCCCCGCTTCCTGCCCTCATTCAGCCAGGAGGAGGCAGGAGAAGAGGGAGGGTAAGTTGCTTCCTCCCTGCCTCTCCCCAGCCCTGCCTGCCTGGGGCCAGGGTGGGCCTTGGCGGGGCTTCCTCGCACTCCCGCCGGCCTTGCAGGTCCACCGCCAGGCCCCTGATGTCAGGGGGTGTGGCATATGCTAATGAGTTATGCTAATGAGTTCCCCTAGCTCTTTTTCTATGAAATGACCCCTGCTTTGCATCCTGATTACTGTTAGTGAGCATGGGAATGGACTGTTTGTGAGCCGCCCTGAGCCTGCCTTGCGGGGAGGGCAGGGTATAAATGAGATAGATAAATAAATAAATAATATTGCCACAGTCCTGGCTTCTGAACAACTTGAATGTATCGGACTGTGGAAAACAGATTTATTTATTTATTATTTATTTGTTCAATTTATGCCCTCCCCTCCCCATTGAAGCAGGCTCAGGGTGGCTTTACATATGGATCAAAACATAAATAAACCATTATAAAACTAATAAAACCTTCTAAAACAATATCATACAGTGCTGGCAAGATATATAATAAATACTTAAAGATGACGGCAACATTCATATTAATATGTTCTGCGGTCTGCCTTGCTCATCAGCTTCTTGATCTTTGTCATATATATGCAGCAGCACAAGCTGTAAATGGTGGAGCCAGGGAACAGGGCTCTGTGTCTATCAGTTGTTGTTGTTGATGTTGTTGTTGTTGGTATTGTTGTTAGTGGCGGCTCCCTAATCGAAAACCTGGTGGAAGAGCTCTATCTTGCAGGCCCTGTAGAACTTCAGATGGTCCCGTCTTCTGGGAGCTTGTTCCACCAGTATGGAGCCGCCACCGAAAAGGCCCTGGCCCTGGTTATAGCCAATCTGGCATCTTTTGGACCCGGGCGGATCAGTCGATTTTGGGACTCAGAACGTAATGCTTGCTGGGGAATGAATGAGGAAAGGCGGTCCCTCAGGTATGTCAGCCCCTGACCATATAGGGCTTTAAAGGTGAGAACCAGCCCCGTGAAACAAATTTGGTATGCTATCGGCAGCCAGTGCAATACCTTCAGCACAGGCTGGATGTGCTCCCACATAGGGATGTTAGGGAACAAGCCTGATATTTGTTTTATGGACTGCTTATTGCTACACAATGGACTGTGCACATACACGTAGGCTCAGAGAACTGTACGCTTTAGGTCACCTGTTGTGATGACACACATAGAGGGTGCCTGCACATACCTTACATGTAAATAAGGTTTCAGCAACACAGTTGTACAGCCTGGTGAAGAAGCACAAATCTCCATTATTGTTAGCAATGAAACAACAACTTTGGGAAGAAACAGCCACCATAGCGAAGCTGCTTGCTGGTCACGTATCACCCATCGCCATGTAACTGCTTTGTTCCTGAGCTGGAATTTCCTGCCAGATGGACATTTGGCTATCAAAGGAACTGGCCAACTTCATCAGCACAACAAGGAAGCATCCTGACACCTGGATTTCACACCTGTCCAGATGCCAATCTTTCGATTAAGGTTTTAGGTTACAATATTGGCCATCCCTCCTAGGTAACCTCCCTCCCTACCTGCAACCAATAGGATTGTTTTTGGGACAGACTGACAGGTAGGTGGGTCAAGAGATTGGCACAGTTACCACCCACCCTTTGGACCCCCTATAACAGGAGAGAACCAGTCACCTGGCTCCTCCTAGCTAGCATATCCCCCAAGACAACCCCTGTCTGCTTTTACTCCCCTTGAGTCCCCCTTGCTATCCCCAACCCTTGCCTCTACTATTGATCTCTTGTTCTATAGTCAGGGGACCCACGTGTCCCGGCGGGTTCTGGTCGTGTGGATTCCCTTTGTTTCCATTTCTTCCCATCCATTCTTCATTGGAACAACCATGCTTCAAGACAGATAAGTATCGCCCACCATCATCCCTACCTGCTAATGCAACTGTGCTTATTTCCTACTTTAATTCTTAGGAACTTGATTGAATGTGTGAGTGCATCAGTATTGTTTGTATGAGACATATTTCTAGTAAAAGATATCAATTTTAACTACAACAGCCTCAAATCCTTTACTGGTAACCCTTGGTGGGATCAGGACCTTGGTATAAATTGGCAAGAACCCATTTATAAATTGCCAATTGCTGTAAATAAAGCAATTCGGCTAACATGGAGGCCCATCAAGAGCCTGGCTGCAGCATTTTGCACTAGCCTTAGCTTCTGGATTTGTGACATGGGCAGCCCTATGTATA
Source organism: Gekko japonicus (assembly GCF_001447785.1). Lineage (NCBI taxonomy): Eukaryota > Metazoa > Chordata > Lepidosauria > Squamata > Gekkonidae > Gekko > Gekko japonicus. Next base: position 705,223 of record NW_015171511.1, on the reverse strand, counting down.
GAGTGTTATAAAGTAGTCCAATCTTGAGGTGACTATCGCATGGATCACAGTTGCCAAGTCATTGCAGTCAAGGAAGGGAACCAGCTGCCTAATCAGCTGAAGGTGGTAGAAGGCTGACTTGACAGTGGCTGCTACCTGGGCCTCCATTGTTAAGGAAGCATCCAATAGTGTGTGTGGGATTACATATGGTTTTGTTGCAACTTCCCCTCTGTTTTCTTCCCCACTGCACAATATCTGCTGCCACTATCTTCAACTTAAAGGCACATTGTTAAAAAGAGAAAAAAATGTCTGACCTTTTTTAGTCAACACTTATTACTCTGTCTTAATGCACCTTGTGATAGTGTCACTCAGCCTTGGATCCCATGAATGAGTTTTGTGTGCTGTAGATTGTTCTTCTGCCAAAACTTCTGTTTACTCAAGATTTTAAATGGCTACTTGTGCAAACAGAAATTTGGTGTCTCGTGCCCAAGAAACTCTACTGTAGGATCGAAGCCTCAGTGTCTCTGGCCACTGAGTTCTCCAGAGCAGTTTATGTTCTCACATGGCCTCACAGAGGAACAGTATTTCTTTACCCTCAAGTTCACAAAACCATTTTTAAATAATAATGCAAAGTGCATTGAAAGTGTGTTATTTAGTGTGTGTGAAAGCACCATAAAAGAATATTCCTGTCCTGCTGCACCAAGCCTAAACAGACAAGTACAAGGAAGGAAGTAGAATTGCCCTGATAAAGTTGTGGCAGTGTATTGAGTGTCAGTCAGTTACGGAATGCCTCTGACCTTACAGGTCAAAAGTGGTGGTAGTGGAGAGTGCGGTCAAGTCATAGGCAACTTATAGCAGGGTTTTCAAGGCAAGAGATGTTCAGAGGTGATTTGCCATTGCCTGCCTCTGCGTAGCAACCCTGGACTTCCTTGGTGGTCTCTCATCCCAATACTAGCCAGGGCCAACCCAGCTAAGCTTCGGAGATCTGATGACATTGGGCTAGCCTGAGCCATCTGGGTCTGAGTGTGCAAAGAGCAGGGATCAGAAGCCCAGGTAATTTTGCTTTTCTTCTCCCCATTACAAGCTGTTGGCTTGGGCTGCAGAGAAAGGAAAAGAATGCAGCTATATTTCATCTCCCCTTTTCAGTGCAGAAATTAAAAGTATCGCCTCTCTCCTTGCCCAGATTGGGTGGAAGGAAGAGAAACAGGATCAAAAGAGCTGCTTCTGTCCTCGGCCGGTTTGGATGGGAGGGAGAAGCTCCCCTTTGCAGCTCTTTTGCTGAGGGGGAAGAGAAGCCAAGACTGATTCACAGCTGTGAGTCTATTACTTCTCCCTTGCAAATGAATTTGCTAAGAGGGCAGGGTGGTTAAGAACCCGATGCTCAGCATCTGCAAACTTGTTTGGCAGCTGTTCAAGTTGCTTGATGCAATTCAAAGATATCCTGGATTGGTTGCCCTGACCTGGACAACCCCAGGCAAGCCCAGTTTCGTCAGATCTCGGAAGCTAAGCAGGGCCGACCCTGGCAAGTAGTTGGAAGGGAGACCTCCAAGGAATACTGGGGCCGGATGCAGAGGCAGGCTACTCAAGCCACCTCTCTGAAATGTCCTAGCCCCACTAGGGGACACTGGAAGTCACCATGACTTCCAGGCTCACAAGCACGCACACACACACACACACACACTTACCCTAAAAGAAAAGAAAAGAAAAGTAAGATATCCCTGATTGGCTCATGGTCTGATCATGAGTGTCAAATATAGGTCACTTTAATGACCAAGCCATAACTCTGAGGGATTTTGTTGTCTTCTCTGATGATGATAGAGAAGATTTAGTCCACCAACTGCATGGATGCAAAACTGGTGACAAGCTGTAACATCTTAAGCCTTCTGACCACAAGTACAGGAGGAATGTGCTACATCCAACCATCTCAACACACTCAATTGCCATTATTTCTGAAATGGGAACATTCATATATTCCAGCTTTGGAACATGAGTACCAGAACCTTGATTTTCCAGGTATGTATTTACCAAGGAATAAAATATGCTAATTACTTTGGTGTAGTGGTTAGGAGCGCGGATGCTAATCTGGGAGAACCGATTTTGATTCCCCACTCCTCCACATGCAGCTGCTGGTGTGACCTTGGGTCAGTTGCAAGTTCTTTCAGAGATGTTCTCTCAAAGACAGTTCTCGGGAGAGCTCTCTTAGCCCCACTTGCCTCACAGGGTGTCTGTTGTGGGGAAGGGAAGGGAAAGGAGATTGTAAGCCACTCTGAGACTCCCTCAGGTAGTGAAGGGTGGGGTATAAATCAAATCTCCTCCTCCTCCTTCCAGAAAAAAGGCAATTGCACATATTGGGAGTTTCCTCTGTAGCATGTTCTCCCTGTATGCCTGATCAAATATAATGCCTGAAAAAGGCTTGTTACATATTTTTTTTTTAAATGAACACTGGCCCTGACCCTATAGCCCAAGTGGCTAATGTGCAGGTACTGTTTATGGTATTGTGCATGTTTGCATGCTCATGTGTATGTTTATGTCTGTGCACATTTGTGTTTATGTGTTTTTAACTGAATGATATTATAATTTTAACTGTGTTTTAATTGCTTGAATGTTTTAATGTTTTTATGTTTTGCTGCCTTGTGGACTTTGATAAGGGGGAAAGGCAGCATTGAAATGTTTAAAATAAATGTTGGGTGATAGTGAGATATTGAAAAAAATGGTATTTAGCAGAGATAATATAGCCCAGCAGAGCCTGAGTAAAATAATTCAGACTGAGAGTCCATGTGTGATTAAAATATAAAGTTTTTACTAAATTCTAGCATGGGGAAGGGTAACTGGGATGAAAATAACAACAGAGCAAAATCGGCTACATCCTTACTTTACAAAGACAAAACTAGAAGAGAGAGATTATGGCTACTCTTCTTGTTCTTCAGAACACCCAACAAAGATGGGAAGAGAAGCCATAAAATGGTAATATACTTTGACACTTTAGTCCCAATCAAATCCCTAGATCAAGGAGAAAATTCCCAGGCTTCCTACATCTAAAGAACATTGGTTACATGAGAAACATGTGACTTCCTGTGAGTAACATAAACAAACATTTAACCCCAGATATATTGAGTGTTTTCAACTTGTAATACCCAAAATAAATAAATAAGTAAACATTCAAGGCGAATGGTGAATAACAGCAGCAGAGCAATCTGGCCAGGGGACTTGACTCACAAGCAAACAGAGCATTTGCTCGCAGGAAATTTGGCTGGTGATCATCTTTGCATCAAAGATTTCAGAATCCCTGATTTTAACTAGATGGTTGCAACTGCTGCAAAAACCCCATGTTCGTAGCTGGCTAAATTGCACAAAAAAGTCACTTACTGTAACCTCTTCCCGCAGGTGGGTTACTTCTTGTGTAAATCGGGCCTATGATTGACTGATGAGTTGAAGGTAGTGGGGTCAGCAAGGAAGTGTGTTTTAGATCTCGCTTCTGAAAGCTGGAGTGGCTTGATTTTGGAGGGCTTTGAGATTAAAGGGACAGCCCTAGCACAAACATTTTGATAGCTCATTGTCAGGACATGATGGATTTAGAGCTTGAAAAGTTAAATGGGAAAAAAAGCTGCTTAATTATTGGCAAAAGAATGAAAGCCAAGATTAAATTGGTACATAGAGGGGAAACTTGGTTTACGCTGTAATTGCTTTTAAGTCATTACCCAGTTATCACTGTTAGGAAGAACTATTGATATATTAGTTCTGGTCCTACATAAAGTTAGATGTGCTTAAAGTCTCCATCTGGGTGGTCGATTTCCCACAATTACAACTGGTCTCCAGATGACAGAGATCAGTTCACCTGGAGGGCCCTTTGGAAGGTGGAGTCTATAGTATTATACCCCACTGGACTCCCTTCCCTCCTCAAACCCCAGTCTCCTCTAGCTCCACCCTGAACATCTCCAGGTATTTCCCAGCCCTGAGCTGGCAAACCTAATACACAAAGTCCCTCCATTCAATAGGGCCTCCCCTCTTGAACAAAGGGTTTATTTCCTAATGTATAAATTGGTGAATCTATAGAGCAACCCTCTGCAGAACTGAATGGAGAATCCTCAGGGGCAGGAGTTTCATTCAAGAGATTCTAAAGTGGAATTGATCCCACTTCCTCCAGTTAGCTGGTAGGCTCAATGAAAAAACAAATGCTGCAGCTGCAAAGAAGAGGAGAAGCAAAACAATCTAAACTTGCCTAAATTCAGTAAACTACTGAATATCAAGGAGGCAACATCAGTGGATGGCCTTGGCCACTCTGCCCTGTTTGTTGGCCCTCCAGGGCAACTGTTTGGCTACTGTGTGAAACAGGATGCTAGACTAGATGGACCACTGGTCTGATCCAGCAAGCTCTACTTATGTCCTTATGTATTACCTATGCACGGATCTGTCATCTCCTCACATCACTGCATTAGGGTTGCCATGTTCCTGCTGGGAGTGGAAAACCTCCTCCTAGCCATGAGCCATTTCTACCACTGCTCTTTTGGGATTGTCTCTGACCTGCCCAAAGTTATGCCTGTCATTATACATATGTAGATGTATGAAATAGCTATAGTTATACAGAACTGTATGATGAAAGTGCATTATGAATGGAGAAAGAACAGATGCGATGGATCATAGATTCCACAAAAAGGAGATGCTCTAGGATGATCCTGCATTGAACAGGGGGTTGGACTGGATGGCCTGTGATTATATAATTCTATTCTATGAGAAAATGGCTGCTTTGGGGTGTGTGGACTCTATCTGGCATTGTACCCGGTCAAGACCCCTCCCCTCCCCAAACTGCACCCTTCCCAGGCTTCACCCCCCAGATCTCCAGGTATCTCGCAAACCACAGCTGACAACCCTAGCCAAGATGGAAGCTAACTTTGTTTGAACTTATTTGGAAGCCATCGTGAAGACCTAAAGGTGGAAAGGTGAGATGTGAATCTTTACAATAAAGAACTGACTTGCAAATATAAAAAGACGTTTCTGTGTTTTGAATGCAGGACCACATGGCTAGGAAACTTTGCGAGATCCAGGTGTACACAGAAAGTGTATTTCCAATTTGGCAATTTTTTTTTTTAGAGTGTCCTTCCATTTCACAGAAAAAGTAAGATGAAAAATCCACCCAACTGTGCACTCACTTGGGTCTCATGCTATGATGACCTTTGATGTCAGAATGGGTTTTATGTTTTGCTGCCTGGTGTTACAGGGGCCTGTACAGCCAGTCTCTGCCCCTGAGGCAACACTTTGGGAGACTCAAGCAACACTGTCCCAACATTTTCTAATTGCCACATTTCCTTCTGCACATCTGTTGGGCTGAAATGAACAATCTCCGTTCTTCTTCCCCCAGCTCCTTCAGGCGCTTCTGCTATTACAGAGAAGCAGTATAATCAAAGTCCCAATTACGTGCCCTATATGTACATACAGATTTGAGCTAATCTTTCATTTTATGCTTTTTATTGGAAATTGCTTAGCGTACCGGGGGAAAGGTGCTTGTTTGCTGTTCTGGCCACATCTCTCTCTCTCTCTCTTTTTGCTAGAATGAACATTTATCATAATGAGGGCCTTTTTTTTTTTGGTACGTGGATGGAATATAAGATTTCCACCCAGTAAGTTTCATTCAAGTATCCATTAATTTCTATTCCTTAGTGCAATTCATAGTATAGGAATGATGGTAAATACCCTTTTCCAAAGTGGACTCCCCCCCTCCACTTTTCCCTTTGCCTCTCTTAGCCGTATTTGTTAACACATTTTCAGTTAATGGTATTCTAGATTGTGGCTCTAGTTTGATTAATGTTAGACTTTGCTAAGTTCTAGGGATGCCAGCCTCCAGGTGGGACCTGGGAATCTCCTGGAATTCCAGCTCATCTCCAGACTGCAGAGATCACTTCCCCTGGAGAAACTGGTATTGTACCCCACTGAGGCCCCTGTCCTCCCCAGGCTCCATCCCCAAATCTCCAAGAGCTTCCCAACATGGATCTGGCAACCCTATTAAGTTACATTGGAAGCAGCAGCACAAATTTGTTATGACTAACTAATTTCAGTAGCAGTAGAAAAGAGCAAGAGTCCAGTAGCACCTTAAAGACTGGCAAAAATTTGTGGCAGGGTATGAGCTTTTGTGGGTCACTGCTCACTTCTTCAGATACCTATCTGAAGAAGTGAGCAGTGGCACATGAAAGCTCACTCCCTGCCACAAATTTTTGCCAGTCTTTAAGGTGCTACTGGACTCTTGCTGTTTTCTGCTGCTATGGAGAGACTAACGCAGCTACCCATCTTGATCTATCTCTTTTCAGTAGGGCTCTCTCAACTAATTTATCTGAATTGTGGCCCAGACCTTTGACTACCCACCAGTTGACAGATGAAGACGACAACAATCAAATCTTAAGGGGGGATATGGCTCACTTCAGGGTCACGGGCTGCCTTAACTACAGCCTACTGAACTTCCATAGGGATGAAATTATGAAAACAGATCTTAAGAACACAGAAGCACACGCTTTCTCCCTCACCTTGGGGTTTTAAGCCAGTTTTCAACAGCACAGACCTCTAATGAGAGGAGGCACAAGAGGGCAGTGTTAACGTTGAAATAGGTTTCATTGCACTCTATGGCAGATTATAGTAATCCAATGTTTCAAATAAAAGCTATGGTGCTGGTCGTATAACAGGGAAGTCGACTTCTCTCTGCATATGAGTGACATAAAAGGCAGGAGACAGTTTCAATTTTCTGTCATTATTTTTTGACATGGATGGTGGTATGATTTACTCAGGACCTAATCTCAGGAACAGTTCCACCAGAAGCCCTTGCTGGAAAGGATCCTGCTGAAGTCAAATATAGATATAGTACAATGTAATCAATATGACTGTTGTTCTTTACATAGGGAACACTGCATTACTGTAGGTTGGGAATATATTTACCAATGTTTGACTGAAGAAAATCAGCTTCCAAGTATAAACTGTTGGTATATTGGCTATACAAATTTCATTGGAACCTTGCTTTGGTCTTGGGTCCACACTAGCAACCTGTATACAAAGTAAGCACGTTGTTGGTGTGCTTATTAAATTGTTGGTGTGTTCAGAATTCTATGAATGGGAAAGACAAATTGTACAAATTCACTATGAGCAGAATAAATTATGCCTAGTATATAAATCCAATTAATATTGGTAATGGTCACATCAACAATGCTAGGCATGATCAAAAGTAGGAATGTACAGAGATCTGTTTGTTTCATTTCTTTGAATTTTTTTGTGCATGACTGAGAAGACTATGTTTTTTTTTAATTTCATGTTATGCAGTTTACACTGTATATGACATTTGTACACTGTTTATGTACAAAAGATGCAAGAAAAGGCATTATTTATAATGGCACTGTTTAAACTGGTTTTCATGAATATAATTGGGCAAGGAAACCAAAATATGAAGGGCTACTGTTTCGTTGACGGTGCAATCTATTGATAACAGAGACAGACAAGTGGCTGCATCCACTAAACTAATCAAGAATGTATGTGGCCTTGGAGATTATTTTACCTCTCAGCACTGGTTTTATCGCATCCCAGAATATATTCGGGGATATGTTGCTTTTACCATTTTCTGTAAAATAAAATTATTAAAATTTTTTTAAAAAATGAATATAATCGGGGGAAAGGATGAGAACAATTTTATTCCCGTACTCTTTGTTGCTGTTTCCCAGGCAGTTGAGATGAAATGCTCATTGACTGTACCCCTCAACCAAGGTTTCCGCCTTCTTAGGTGTCAGGAAGGCTGCTAACCTCTGAATACAGCAAACCTCTGAATAGCAGTGCAGGGAGTGCCCTGTTTGTGACTCTCCAAGGCAACTCGTTGGCCACTGTGTAAAACCAGGGCGCTTTTTTTTGTGGTGGTGGTGGTACTCACTTTTACTGAGTACCAGTGCCTTTTGGGGAGGGAGCTCCCAAGGCCTGATGGGGGAATCGGTGGAAATCAGTGCAACCTTAAGCATGAGTACCGGAACCTTTTTAAAAACAACAAACCACTGTGTGAAACAATACAGTGGACTAGATGAACCACTAGTCTGATCCAGCAGGGCTCTTCTTTGTGCACGTTCCTAGAAATCTGACATTTGAACATGCTGTGATCAAACAGCTTGGTTTACCCGCAAAGTAATCCCATCATCTAATGGCCTCACTGTATGTTGCAGGTTCCAATTGGAATCATGGCTGGTATCCAACCACCCCATTTCAACTATGGAAATGCATTTCTATCTTCCATACAGGGGATGATGTTTTCCACCTATTCCCCTGCCCACTGAAGATCCCCACTTTGCCCTCTGTGTTATTTCCTGAGAGTCCACATACCTCCAAGAAAACGAATTAAGGGGCTCAGTGAGCTGCAGTGGTAGGGGGGAAGCTGGGATGTCCTGGGATGTCCTGGCCATTCCGTGAGCAGATCTGATTGAATACAAAGGTTTTGTGCAATTGGTGGCAATGCACCTGGCTATTGTCCATGTAATCCCCTTTAAAGACTTTCCTGCAAATCGCTTCTTCTGTTTTATAGGGTCACAGAAGGTGTATGAGTTTATAAAGAAATACTTTTGTCACTCACGTATTGCAGCCAGTCAGATGAACTCTTTGTGGTGAAACAGTATGAGAACCATGGGGTTGACCAAAGAGCACTAATCTGTCCAACTGCCCCCCCCGATTCCCATAACGCAGTGTGAGAAGTTACATGCCATCCTTTGCCATTAACAAATACCAAGTCAGGTATCTGTAAAAACAGTGGAAGACATCTCACAGCTGTAGGTCACTAACTGTGAAATGTTAACGTTTTGTGTATTTAAAGAACGTGGAGAGTAACAGATCGGAGGAGGTGGTAGTGTTGGCTGTGGGAAGCTATGGGAAAGCAGTATGAGAACGTGCATCCACAAAGCTGCATAGCCGAGCATATGCATACCATCAGAACACAAATGAACAGGTCATCGAGCATCCAGTGCTGATCACGACTTGTGGCTGTCCTGTGAAATGAAGCAGTGGGTGACCGCATTCATGGAATGGATATCTGTTGTATATCCAATTAGAAGAATCACTTAGACCGGGGCCACGTGAATTGTCATGAGAATGAGTTTTGGGTCCCTGCGTGAGATCCTCAAGTGGAAACAGAGCTTCTTTTTTTTTACAACAAAAATGGAAGATGGGGGGTGAAGAAACCATCCCCTTGGCACATTGCTGATTTCAACATTTTTTCCATACTTTAGGAGAGCAAGATTTGAGGCCAGTAGCACCTTCAGGGTATAAGCTCTTGAGAATCAACGCTCCCTTCATCAGGTACTCAAAAGCGTATACGTTGGAAATCTTGTTGGTCTTTAGAGTGCTGCTGGATTTAAATCTTGCTCTTCCCTTTTCAGCTGACATCTGAAACTGAAGCCTGCCTGGAGAAAAATGCACCAGTCACTGGAGGACAGAACAGGATTCCGCTCCACTCACCAGCATATCCCAGCTACATTCTTTTTTTGTTTCACCTGTGATTGCTCATTCACACATGCGTGTCACTGCTTGATGCTGTATTCATCAAGTAATTCGCATTTTGTGCACAAACCAGTTCACAGATAAATTTGTGTAGGGAAGGGTTCCTGGACATTTCAAAGAAAAAAATTTGAAGTGTTCTTGAATTATATATTTTGATGTTTTCTGACAGTTGGGGGTTGGTTGCTCCCTGAACTCTCTTAATGTGCTTGTGTATACATGCACTACACACACACACACACACACACACACACACACACACAAAACATTGCTTCAGTCTACTAAAATAGTTAATAAATAATTGAAGAAATAAGGAAAAACTGAACTGTGGACCAGGCCAATGAGCCATGTTCCACAGGAACTCTCTTCCAGAAATTGAAATTTCTGACTACCATAAAGTTTATGCCATAATGCTGCCTAAAAGGTTGATTTCTTTCTTATCTACATTCAGTATTGAACCAGCATGTCTTCCTTAAGGAAATCCATATGGATGGGTGCGTATGAGTGAATAAAATTTTGGCGCTCTCTCATTTTAATAATGCACAGCATACCTTGAGGGTTGCTTAAAGAGCTATCTTGAATACCTCTATTGAGTAGGATAATGTGCTGTTGAAAAATACTAAAATACCACTATTATGTGCTCTGTGGGATATGCGGTTGAAGAGCTCAGCGTACAAAACACTTCCCAAATGCTGGCAAATGAGACCTCCTGATGGGCACTCAGGACCTGATGCAGCTTTCAACCTGTCGGCTGGAGCGTGCCCGTGCAGATGCTCCAGTGTTTAATGAGATGTAACCTGGGCATGAAACTTTGTAATTTCCTCTAGCAGCAATGTCAAACTCTCTTACTGCTCTGTCAATACAGAGTGGCCTGTGCTTTCGAAGCATCACACTCAATATGGCACCACAGCTTTCTTTGCAGTGTTTGTAAAGAAGATCTCACGGTGACTCATGCCCACTTCAATAGCTGTCTCCGGTTCTGATTGCAACTGTGTCATTTCAGTCTCTGCTTTAATTTAGGTTGATCTCCTAAGGTGCTTCATTCAGTTCGCTTCAGCACTCACAGCATGGTACAATCATTGAAGGTTTAAGGGGAACACTACTGCGTGTCTGAAGTTCAAGGAATGTCTTTGTTTGGTCAAACAGCCTCAAACTACAGTTCACCATAACACATCATTTATCTTGAGAATAAATTGAGAATGCTGACCTGTACAGTACAGCCATGGGTGCTAGCTTCAGTCGTTCTACCAAAATGTGATTTATTGCTCATTGAGTGATTTCTTGTGTGTGTGTGTTTTGCTGCCCTTCTCTTGCCTAACAGCAAAAGGTCAACTGACTGAATTTTGCTCATAGGTACATCAAAATCACAATAACTGGGAGTCTACAACACTATGACCAGTCCTATCCACCTGTCATGCTGGAATCTGGAACCAAATTCTCATACACAAAAGGATAAGCATCAACTTTTTTTTTTTACAACATCCTTTCCTGGTCTTTCTTCCCAAATCACATCATACCACCATCCTGCAATAGGAATGTACATAAGTTATGATTGTCCTTGTTGGTTTTTTGTTTCTCCTTTGTGATATTGGTTAACCTAGGACTTAACATTCTATAAAAATAACAATGTCATTTCCAATTGGGTCCATCATATCTTGCTTTATCTTTACTGTTGTTGTTATTATTACTGCACTGTTTCCTCATCTATATATTGCTTGTACAATTTAAAACAATGAAAATAATTTTTATACAGCACAAGAGGTGAGTTTGGTCCTTTTAGTTTGCATACAAAAGCCCTGATTCCTTTTCACTGAAGGTCTAACTATGTGATACTTTATCCCTGGATATGTCTCTGGTTTGGCAGACCTGTCCTGGAAGTCCATGACTCCCAGGTTTGATTTGGTTCAGGATCCTGGCATCTAGCAAGATGATGCTTAAGTCTTCCCCCATGCAGCTTTCCTGACCTATTTTCCCCATTGGCAGGGCCAGCCCAAGGACTTTTGGCACCCTAGGCCAGCCACCCCCACCCCCACTCTGGATATGCACAAACCCAGCATTCATGGAGCTGCTGCTGCTGCTGCTGCTGCCACCACCGACCCACAAGCCAGGTGAGTGCAAAGTCCAGTGGTGGCAGAGCTCACTCCTTCACGAGGGTAGGTGGAGGAAGGCAGGCTGGGCAAGCCACAACGGCCTGGGTGTCGCTGCCCCATACACCAGGCTTGACCAGCATCAGGAGAGCTGGTAGCCACGTGCTCTTCCTCTCTCCCTCCTTCATGAGGGTGGGGAAAGATGGGGGCAAGCAGGACCTGGCAGCAGTGCCACCACTGACCATGTCATGTACCTGGTGGTGGTGCCCTGGGGGCCAGGGGTGCTGCTTGGGGATTCTGCTTGCTGCCAGCAAGCCTCTTCTGACACCTCTTGCACCCCAGCCTCTGCTGCTCTAGGCAATTGCCCAAGTCTGCCTATTGGGCGGGCTGGTGCTGTCTATTGGGGAAGCTGATATGTACCCTGTCAGTCCATGTGGAGCCCCCAATGGAACATAGAGTGTTTCTCTAAGGCTCTTTCAGGTCAAGAAAAAGGTGCTGGATGGATTAAGCCTCTTCTCCTCTTACTCTTCCTTTCATCAAAACTCTTCCGCCTACCTGGTGGAACCGTCTGCCGGAGAATATCCGTGCCCTGCGGGATTTACTACCTTTACACAGGGCATGCAAGGCAGAGATGTTCTGCCAGGTATTTGGTTGAGGACAGGGATGGGACAGTATATAATATCTGAAACTCTCACACCCACCCACCCTCTGCAACCCCCTCCCCCCAGGTGGCCTGTGAAAATTAAAATCTCTCTCCCGCCATCTCAAGAAGCGTATCGTTATATTTGCTGATATCAACATTGTTTTTTAACTTGCCCTGTCGTAAGCCACTCTGAACCCTGGTTGCAGGGAAGGGTGGCCTAACAAATCTAATTTAATAAATAAATAAATTTCCTCCCATCAAGATGGTGCATAACACAGCATACTTGTCATCGGGTTTGGGATCGGAAACAGAGCCTGGCTATAAACTAGTACACATCTTGTAGTGCACACATCTTGTAAGCCAAACAATGTCATAAGGCATGTTAATGGGTTGCATCCAGCAATCTGGTGGTCATGACATTTTCCTCCCTCCAGCAGTCTTTCCCACCCTTGAGAATGTTTATGGGACATGTGTGGACTAACAGCCACATGGGTTGTGTGCGTGCCATGGAATCATGACAATATTGCCTTTTGGGGGGCTTTTTTCTTCCCTACCTCCACTAACCAAAGAGGAAGGAGGGACTGGTTTTGCTCTCTCTTCCCCACTCCACTCTCCCAGGTTACTAGACCTCCTAGATGTTGCAGCCTTGGGGATAAACCTTCTTGGGGTAGAAGCAACAGCCTGGCGGAGTAGAAGGCTGAAAGGATGTACAGTCCTCTTGTCCATGGATGGGTGCCTCCAGCTCAATGACTGCACTCTGTTGTCATGTCCCAGAATGCCTTAGCCTGATTTTTACAGCTTTCTTCATATGGTTTTTAGATGAATTAGGAACAATAGCTCATATCTGCTCTAAGATGGTGGGAGTTCGCAGCAACTGGTTCTGTTTTTGTGGTCTCATGCCATTTCAACGGCAATGAATGTTCTCTTCCCTGACTGGCAACTCTAAATATTTCTACAGAGTAGTCAATGTGCCAACTTTGTGAAAGGATAACCCATACACCTCAGATAAATTTGACCTCCATCCCATGAGGGATGGTTAACCTTTTTAGTCACATGACAGAAACAGCTGCCTTCTGCTGAGTCAGACCATTGGTCTATCAACATCAGTACTGTCCGCTCTGACTGGCAGTGTCTTTCCCAGGCTTTCCCAGGTCTTAGGTGAGAAATGGTTCTTTGCATCACCTGATATCTGATCTAGGGATGCCAGCCTTCAGGTGGGACCTGGGGATCCCCTGAAACTACACCTCATCTCCAGAGATCAGTTCCCCTGGAGAAAATGGATGCTTTGGAGGGTGGACTCCTCAAGCTCCATCCCCAAATCTCCAGGAGTTTCCCAACCTGGATCTGGCATCCCTACCTCCCACCCCACACTGGTAGCCAGGGGGGATCTGCCAACCCCAATCCTTTTAACTGCAGATGCCAAGGATTGAATCTGGGACCTTTTGCATGCAACAAAATCAACCTACGAGCCAACATCTCCTAACTGTCCTTGGCCCTAGGGATGTCCAACTTGCTGCCTGGTGGAATGAGCTACCTTACGAGATCAGGGACCTGTGAGACCTGTTACAGTTCTGCAGGCACCTTTAGTTGAGGCAGTGGGCATCCACTTGATTGGCCTCCCCTCCAGTGACCACAGATCCATGAAGCCGGACTGGGACCACAATGTTTTTCTGTTGAGGCATTATTGTTTTGGTATGTGATGATTTTATTGATTTTACAGAGTTTAAATGTAAATCTACATAAATTGCAGACCTATGTGTTGGAACACACCCTGAGCCTACAATGTGGGGAGGGCGGGATACAAGTCTAATAAAATAAATAAATAAATACATACATAAATAAAGCAGATGCTCCAATCACTGAACCACAACCCCTTTTAGAAGTCTGGCCCAGCTGCTTGAGGGCTAGATTCCCCAGCTAGGATGTAAAAAACAGCTCCTTTGACCATTAACTGGGGTCCAGTCCACCAGTTTAAAGAACCTGTGGAATGCTAAATGCAGAGATATCCCCCAAGATTTTGGAACAATGCAGTCTCTGGAGCTCCTGTCCTGAGAGCCAGTTTAGTGTAGTGGTTAAGTGCGCAGACTCTAATCTGGGAGAACTGGGCTTGATTCCCCACTCCTCCACTTGCAGCTGCTGGATGACCTTGGGCAAGCCATAGTTCTGTCAGAGCTGTGCTCTCAAGGAAAGTCTTGGAAAGAGCTCTCTCAGCCCCACCTACCTCACAGGGTGTCTGTTGTGGAGAGGGGAAGGGAAGGGAGTTTGTAAACTGCTCTGAGACTCTGAGTGAAGGGCTGGGTATAAATCCAATCTCCTCCTCCTCCTCCTCCTCCTCCTCCTCCTTGAGTGAAGGGCTGGGAATAAATCCAATCTCCTCCTCCTCCTCCTCTTCTTTTTCGTCTTCTGTAGCCATGAAAGGTGCTTCTTGGAAGCTGAGTGGGTGCTACCACCGCCTTTTAGCTGGCCAGCACTATGATTAAGTTTTACCCTCAGCAAACTGTATTCCTCTGAGCCCTAAATGAGAGGAAATTCCAAAGCTGGAATAGGTGCTCCCAAAAAAGAGAGCGAGAAAAAAGCAAGGTCTGGACCATCCATTGGCCAACACTGCTACAGAGCAGGGGTCCCCTGCCTTTTTAGCCAGCAGGCATTTTTGGGATTCTGACACAGGGTGGTAAGCACCACCACAAAATGGCTACTTCGGGAGGCAGAGACAACTGCACAGTGTCAGAGAGGTTATGCCCAATCGTAATAGTAACCCTTCACATTTCAAGCCAAATCTATGTTTAACAGGATGCCTTTTAAAATGAATGTATTTGTTTAGAAATATTTTCGTGCAGACCCACAGCATACCTTTGGTCACACAATAAAGACCCTCATGCCATAGTGGCAGCTTCTGCCAAAGCAACATTTTTAAAATATTTGCAAAGTCAACCAGAAGCCCTGCTGTTTCATCCGGATCCACCCACTTTTGAAAAAACATGCCAGGAAAGGAGCCAGGGGATGCCACGTTGGGGGCCCCTACTGTAGAGGTAGACATTCACATGATATTTCTCTCCCAATAAAGTATAACAAAGAAAAAAAGATGGGATCTTTGCATGCCTATTGCCTCTTGGAGGGATGAAGATGATGGTGGGTGCAGTGACTGGCCAGCATGTCGTGGCTGAAGTTGTGTTGTTCTGGGTCTGTTTCTGTGTTAGCCGTCTTGTTTTTCTCAGCTGGAGAAAGGAAAATAACAGCTACTAATTAAACTCTGGAAAGAATCCAGTGATTCTCAGAGGAAGGGGGGAGGGAAATATCTATACTGACAAATTTTCCATTAAGCTGTTTTGCTAGTGAAGCAACTTCTTTGGGTTAGCATGGCTGAACTCTTACTCACATGTGTGTGCGCGTGCGTGCATGCATGCTCTCTCACTTTTTTTCACACACAGGCACACACACACAGTGGAAATAATTGAGGGAGAAAATCTCCTTTGTGCCAGTTTCTATCCAGAGGCAAGATGGAGAAGTCATGCAGATTCCATTTGCAAACAGACAAAGGGGGCCTTTATATGTCTGCATGAACATGTGTTCTTTGCTTTCCAAACTACCACCTGCATGTAAATCCATAAGAAGGAATATTTGTTTAAATCCATTATAGGTGATGGAATTTAGCTGGGGCGGATGCTTATAAATGCTTCCCATCTGAATTTCTCCCCAGATTTTAGGATCCAGAATCACCACATCCTATTATTGGAAGTGGGAGCAGACTGTTACATTTTTTTTATCCCTCTGATCCTCTAAGGAGTCCTTCTCTATATTTTGTCCATGTAACGTCCCATTGAGGTATGTTAGGCTGAGAGTGAGTAAGTGAGAGCTCCAAGGCAGCTCAAGAGAGCCAGTGTGGTGTAGCAGTGGTTAGACTATCAGACTAGGATCTGGAAGAAGCAGGTTTGAATCTTCACTTGTGCCATCGAAGCATGCTGGGCGACCTTGGGCCAGTCACACAATTCTCAGCCTAACCTGCCTCAAAGGGCTGTTGTTGTGAGGGTAAAATGGAAGAGAGGAGAATTTTGTAAGCTACTTTGCATCCCCATTGGGGGAAAAGGTGGGGTATACAGGAAGGAAGGAAGGAAGGAAGGAAGGAAGGAAGGAAGGAAGGAAGGAAGGAAGGAAGGAAGGAAGGAAGGACCTGCAGGAGGGTTGTGGGTGAGGCCATGAGGGGGTTGTGGCATCATGTGTGGTACTATGTCATCTTTGGTAAAAAAACCCAAGAAACTTAAAAAAAACTGATGTGAAAAAATGTAGCTCTAAAAATTGCTGGAAACTAGTCACTGGTGTGCACCAATGTGCGTCCTTTATGCAAGAAGAAACTGAGGGTGATTTCCCACAAGTGCTGCTCCGCGCTCACTCCTCCCTTTTGCCCTGATGGTACTAGACGCGGGGGAAATCGCACGAAGCTGCGGGGCAAAATGAGGTCGCGCAGCAGCTTGTGTGAAATTGACACATATCATTGGGCCAAAGAGAAGAGTGAGCGTGGAGCAGCGCTTGTGGGAAATCACCCTGAGACAATTTACATGCCAGTTCTCCAGAGGCCTGATCAAGACAGCTTGCAAGGTAAAAACACCAATAAAACAAAAAAACCCTATATGATCAATATTAAAACCAGCAATAAAACAAGCAGACAGCCAGTTAGGAACATAAGAACAGCATAAAACAGTATTTCTGAAACAGCCCTGAGGCTAAAAGCAGACCATAAAAGGAACAGTAAAAAAAAGAAAAGAAAGAAAGTGTGACTAAAGAGAAATGTTTTACCATTCACTTAAAACCACAATAGGCTTCCGGTCTGGCTCCCGCGAAAGGCAGACGCATCCTCGGGTCGCTCCCGAGGGCGCCTTGCCCGCCCGCGGTGGAGGAGGGAATCCGCGCAAGCGGAGACCCGAATGAGCCCCTCAGATGAGAGGAGCTCGGATCCGGGGCGCTTTAGGGCGTTCCAGGGGGGAGTCTCTCTTTCGGTCGAGAGATCGGAGATTGAGACTCTCGCCATGCCCTGCCCCTTTGGACCTTGCTGCGTGAGCGACCCCGTTCTACGGGGTTTAGCGGAACCACCGGGCGTCACCGAGTGATGAAGCGAAAAAAAA
>NW_015171511.1:646834-687522 GCF_001447785.1 Gekko japonicus | reverse complement strand
AGCCCCTCCCGTCACTGAGAGGGGAAAAGTAACCAGCGCGTTAAAGAAGCGGTTTTGAATGTGCCCTGAAGAGACTTTTTAACAGAAATTCAAAGGAACATTACTAACAAATTAACATAGAAAGTAACTGGAATGGAAAAAAGATGTTTGACAACACGCAGAAGAAGCCTTTGATGATTGGACATTACTAACAGTTTAATCTAACAGTTAATACATCACTCAGCTTTCTCTTCCTCCCACTATATACCCTCCTTATCTTTCTTTTTAAGCGAAACTCCTCCCCTTTTTAGGGGAGTCAATAAAATCTTTATACAAAAAAAAAAAAAAACCACAATAGAATAGGCATGAAATTATACTTAGAGAGCCAGTGTGGTGTAGTGGCTAGAATGACGGACTAGTATCTTGGAGACTCAAATTTGAATCCCCACTCATGCCGTGGAAGCCTGCTGGGTGACCTTGGGCTGGTCACATACTCTCAGCCTAACCTACTTCACAGGGTAGTTGCGAGGAAAAAGCAGAGAAGAAAATGATGTAAGCCACTTTGGGTCTCTATTGAGGTGAAAGTCAGGGTGTAAGTGAAGTAAAAATTAAAAAATTATACATGATAGCACAAGGCCCATGCAAAAAGAAATAAATAAAGAGAAGAATCAAGAACCAAAAAGGTTAACAACAAACCAAGTTGAGAGCCTAATGTTAAAATCAATATATATCGCTTAAATAGTATGATGATACTATTATGCTGATACTACCAACGCTTCGCCATTATCATGCTAGCACTTTATGTTGTGTTTTTACTTATATTTATATTTTGACTTGTTTGTTTTATCCGTTTATAAATTTTCATGTAAGCTGCCCTGAGCCTGCTTCGATGGGGAGGGCGGGGTATAAATCAAATAAATATATAATAAATATTACCAAAATACATGTATTTATTGTTAAATAATTAAAAACATTTAGGGGCCCAACATTAGCTTCATTACAAATTAAAATACATAAAACACAAGTGGAAATCAATGCGACCCTACACATTTCCACCCTAAAAGGCCTTCTTCAGAGTTCAAGCACAATATATACATACAGGCTCGTGATACAACTTGTAACTATTAACAAATCAATACTGGACCAAAGACAAGGAGCCAACATGTCGTTGTTATTGCAATATATGCTCAGCCGGCCCACGCAATTTCATCCACTCTTTTTGGCAATACAAAGAAAGCACCTGTTAGTCTGTTAATGATCTTACTTAGATGCCTCTCATCAGTTCATCTTAGAACAGGCAAAAAGATAAACCAAATTTCCTAAAGAGAAGATTTTGATATATAGGGAACCCTTTTTCTGGCTTCACCAAAGGGGCCTTGTATATCAACTATTGTATTATTCAGGTGTTTGATGTTTTTAATTCCATAGGGATGCTGGATACAGATAAAACATGCTGTTTTGGGTCTACCTTGTTGCAACAAGCCTTCACGGAGAAAAAATTAGATCAATGATAATTTTCATTGTTCTTGTCAGTTTGAAAGGGCTGCAGTAGTTCATTACAGCGCATTTACAATTCCACACAGTCGGAACATCTCAGCGCTGGACTCCTGCCAACGCGCAAAGTAAACACTGCTGCCGTCCATCACTGTCCTGAGGAGCTGATGTTTTTAAACCGTGTTTGGACCATCTAGCTGTTTTGAGTGACAGCTTGGGGTCCCGGCGTGTGGAAAGCTGAGCCATACTTTAAAAATAAGAAGGAAAGGCAGTGCCCTGAGACTTGTCTTCCAAAGAATGAGTCACTTCAGGAGCAGTTTGGTAAACATATTTCCATAGTGCTGTCAAGCTTTTGACTTGGGTCATTTTATCTTCATCATGGCAAAGGTGGAGAGCATCAGCCAATCCTGGCTTCCCAAAAAGCACACCTATTAAATACATGTTTGTAATGGTTCTTTGCATTTTCAGGTCACATTTAAAACAGGTATATCCTTAAAAATATAATGTATAGTGCAGGGGTCCCCAAGTGGTGTTGGTGGCTACTACGGCACCTACCAACAGCTTTCCTGGCACTCACCAAGTGCATTCAGATGGTGTGCTGAGAGCGGTATAAACTGGTCTGGTTCTGAGGCGATTATTTTTGATCTGGATAATCACGATCACACTTACCTCCCTCACCACACAGTCACATCGCTTCCCGGCGTCTACACTATCGACGCGTGGGAGCATGTGTCAGCAGTTTTTAAATTTTTTTCCTCAGTTTGTGCATGCGCATAGGTGCTCATCTGCAGAATAGAAAAAGGCCCTTGGTTTTGATGTGGCATTCCTCTGCACTCTGCTTATAACCCTTGGCAGCCAAACCCTTGGAGATTTCCCTGAAAATATAAATGTTCCTGCACTTTATTGTCCCCCCAGAGAGCTAAGAGCTCCGAAGTCTCCTCATGGTGCCAGGCGATCCCTCTAATGCCAGACATGACTGTAGAGTGTCACTTTCCCACCAAAAGCATACCCTGAATTGAATATGTGAAATGAGTTCTGGCACAAGACAGATACCTGTGCTACCTAGGTACTATTTCCACTTCAATCCAACCCCTCTAACAAAACACTTCCCTTTAAACTTTTGACCCGAATATGGCCTCTGTGAGATCCCAAACTCATCTAAATGCTAAAACGAGTGAACAATTAAACGTTGGTTTTATAAACGTGGAAGTGAAGCTCTGCTTATGTGCATACTGCTGAAGCATTAAAAAAATGGTGGGCAAAAAGTGAAAGCCTCGGGCAGCTTTCAAGCGGGGAGGGGGTTTAAATCAGAAGTGACTTGACACCAGAGGAGTGATCACACAGGGGAAAAATGCGGCTTTAAACAGGAGAGCTGAGAAACCACCACTTGGGACCTGGTAACAAAGTACTCCGGGTTAAAGGGGTTTTGAGCAGGATCGGGACGGGAGGCAGATGTTGACTGTGTGATCGTGCATATAAAATCTGTTGTTGAACAGTCATGACACCAGAACAAACGGTGCATCTGAACGCACCCACCAAGCGCTTTTGTGGGGCTTTTGTGCAGCAGGTCTTCTGACAGACCGTTTAGATTAAAAGGCAACCTGTTAAACAGAGCTTCTGCCTGAAATGCTGGATAGATATTATATAACCTTGCTCTCTGACATTTTGTACTTGGCTTTGCCTCTTAACAGCAGCCATTTTGTGGTTGTGCTCACCACCCTGTGTCAGAATTCTAGAGGTGCCCTCAGGCTCAAAAAGGTTGTGGACCCTGGTCTAGTGAATGTGCCAAGGTGCCATGGATATGCTTGAGAGTAAGCTAAAACCAAGGAAGTGGTATGGGACAGAAGTGGTCGCAGCTGGGCCAGCCAGCTGGTGTCGGCTTCAGAGTTGCTTGTATACAGAATGTGGGCCCTACTGGGGGGAAAAGAACAAGGGTGTACAGTCTGGTAGGGTTAAAGAGAATGTTCAGCATGCTGAAGATCATTGTGATGAAATTGAAAGAGAAAAATAAGGTAGGAGCCCAAATACTCACTCAGGACTTTAAGTCTCTCCACTGAAGTCTTTGTCTCAGCAATCCTGATAATACGAAAAATAAAATAAAAAATAAAAAGTTCTCTAAGGTAGCATTGGGAGCATCGAGAATGCCTAAAAGGTTGAGCTACAGCAGGTAAAATTTATTATACAGTGCACACAATAATGTCGTTAAAAACATAAGGCCTGAATATCAGGCTGCATTAAATGTAATCCAGAATCAGTTTAATGTAAGCTATTATAAATTCCTCATACAAAGCTGATGATAAATACCAAATGACCAACACATTTGGTATTTATCATCAACTTTTTAAGAGGAATTTATAATTGCTTATAATAGCTTAATGTAAAACCGATTCTGGTTGACCTTTAATGATATTCAGGCCTTATGTTTGTAACACCATTATAAATATATTTCTTTTGATATAAATTTTATCTGCTGTAGCTTGACCTTTGAGGCATTCTCAGTACATTTTCGGTTGAGTCTGTTTCCCCCTTCTCCTTTACTAGTGTTATGAGCATCTCCAGGGGGAGAGCTCATCGTAGTGAGGCCTCAAAGCTGAGGTAACATTTAAACTTGCCTCTCTCTCAGGCATTATGAGCCACAGAAAGCAGAGCACACTTTCTCTTTCCCCTTGTTATTAGGCCCTGTTTGCTTCTCCTATTGCCCTCTGTGGGCATGACCCCGCTGGTTTGGGTTACCTGCAGTGTCAAAGTTCTCAGCAAGCTAGGGACAGACCCAGGGCCGGCTCACCCACTAGGCGAACTAGGCATATGCCTAGAGCGCCGGGCCATGAATGGGGCAGCGGGCCCTGGATGGGGCGCCGATCTTCCCCCTGCCAAAAGCTGCTGCCCTACCCTGCTGCTGCCCTCTACCTGGCCGAGCCACCCACCGCCTTCCTCCCGCTGACGCCACCGACGCACCCTCCCCGCCCCTTGAGCCGCCTTGGGAAAGGAAGGCAGAGTAGAAAAGGGGCGGATCAGAATGGGCCTCTCACGGGCAAGGGTGGAGGTCCGGTCTGGAGTGGTCGGGTGGCTGGTTGCGAGGTGCTTCTTTCCCGGGGCGAAGAAATGGGGAGCCGGAGGCTGCGCTACACCGCCGCCTTCTGGCTCCTGCACGCTCCCTTGCCTTCACCCCTTGCAGGCCTGGCTGGCTTTCTCCTCACACGTTGTTTCTCTCGCCCCCCCTTCTCTGTAGAGCATGAGGCTGGATCCCCGGAGCCCAGAGACGTGGTGGACCCTCCTCGGCGGAAGACTCCCAGCCTCGTGGTGACTGAGAGCAGCCCTTCCTTCCCTCGCTGCACCTAGGGCCTGCTGCTTCCCCTGCCCGGGCCTGCAAGCCCACCCGGCTCCTCCTGCTCCCCCACCTCGATTGTTGGGGCTTCAGTGGCAGGAGAGCAGCCCCCACCCTGGCATGGATGGCCGGGAGTTCGCACTGCCACCTCACCTCCTGGCCGAGCGGGGCCACCGCAATGCCTCCAGCCGCCTTGCTTCTTCCGCCGGGCACAACTTGGTGCAGCATGGAGGGCACTTCCAGCCTGGGAAATACGTCCCCTCACTGATCTCCATGGCTATGCACACAGGTCAGTGCCGGGCTGCGCGGGGAGTCAATGGCTGGGTTTGGGAAAGGGGCCGCTAGGCCAGAAAGGGAGGGCATGCAAGTGGCGGAGAGAAGGGCTCTCTGGGGTGTGCTCCGGGAGGTTGGAAACCCCGGGGGGCGGGGCAGCAGAAGGTAGCCCTGCCTAGGGCGCAAAAAAATTCTCGGGCCAGCCCTGGACAGACCATAGTTCAGGATTAGTTTGCATCACTGACTCCCAGCCGGTGGACACTCCCTTTCTCCTTTTGTTTACTCCCAACTGCCTCCTAGCCAGCCCTTTAATGCCCTTTCTGACTTCCAGACCCGCCCCCTGCCTGATAGCCCTGTGCTTCTCATCCCATGGGCTATGCCCTCTCGTATGCCTCCTAACTCCCCACCCTGCGTCACAGGAGGTGACTTTGGCATGATCTCCTGCAAGCGCTGTTTGTCTTCCTGCCAATCCCCACCCCAGTCTCTGGGCCTCCCCTGCCACACCCTCATATATAATGTTTCTTATTGTGTTGGATTACCATATTTTGAAAAGCAAAAAAGAGGACATATTTCCCGACTGGCTACTTCAAACAAGCGACCACTATGACAAATCTCATTTTAAATACCCCTGCTATTTAAGCTGTGATAATTTCTACTAAGTAGGAATATTCCTAACCTTCCAGCCCCCAAAGAGGACATTTTCATCAGGTTTTTTTTTAAAAAAAAGAGCCCAAAAGAGGATGGACACCAAAAAAGAAGACATGTCCTCTCAAAAGAGGACACCTGGTAACTTATTGTGGCTTTCTACAATGACAGCATGTACTACACATGTAAGAATCACCTCATTTCCCTGTCCGCTGCTTACATTATCTAGAAAGCCAGTCGAGTCCGACTAGGGTTGTGGTGCTCATCTCCATTTCAAAGCTGAAGAGCCAGTGCTGTCCGAAGACATTTCCGTGGTCATGTGACCCGCATGACTAAACACCAAGGCGCACGGAACGCTGTTACCTTCCCACCGAAGTGGTACCTATTTATCTACTTGCAATTTCTTGCTTTCAAACTGCTAGGTTGGCAGGAGCTGGAACTAGAGACGGGAGCTCACTCCGTCATGCGGCAACTCGGGTCTTGAACTGCTGAACTACTGACCTTCCACAGCCTGCAGTTCAGCGTCTTAACCACTTGAGCCATCACCTGGTAAAAGATTACAAAATGTATCCTTAATTTTGGTGCAGAAGAGTATCAGATTAAGTATGGTTGCTTCCCTCAATGTCCTTCAGCTGTTTGTTTCCCTTCTGAAATTTAGGATAACTTGGCACTTTTCTGAGAAATACTAAAAGTAAATACTGCCACACTCTGAGATGCTGTTGTGTGCAACTAATGAAGTGAGATGGATCTCAAAAGTTGCTAAGAAACCAAGTTATTGAAGCATTCAAAATGTGTTATTGACCAACAATTACGTCTCCTAGCTCTCCTTTCCTATTCCTTCTTCCTAGCAGCAAGTATGTCTCTGGGCTCCTGCATACAGCTAGAATGGAACTAAATGTGATGACAAAATAATAATTCTACACTGAGTTCCCCCTCTTCTCCCTATATCACATAGTTAGGAAACACATACGGTGATGTTGTCATACCATGCACCTCTATTCCCCTCGCCTGCTGTCAGTTACTAATGTGGAACTGGCATATGGAGACGTGTAATATGGTGATATCACATCAGACTTTTCTGTGTGATGTACTAAAGCAGTCATCTTCAACCTTTTCATAACTGTGACCCACTAAACTGCAAGCACAAAACAAGGTCACATGACCTTAGAATAATGTGACAAGGAGAGAGGGAACCAGAATGATGACCTCACTGAAATGAAGGTCAAGACTGTGGGCAATAGTCCAAAAAAGTTGGGGACAGGAATAGGAAGTGCATCTCTGTGAGGAACACACCGAGGTTCAGAGCCATGGAACCACAGAACTACTGTGTGGCACCTTGCTATTCCTTGCAGGGCACAACTTGATGTTACAGAGTCCCCTGACACAGCTTGAGGACACTGCTGCCATTTTAGAGCTGAACATTGGCAATTAAAAATTACTGCTTAATATTTGAAAACGCAATAAACATAATTATATTAAAAAAAATGCTGTAGCAGCCTGATCAACGCAGCAGGACCAGGAACTCTTGCCCCCCCCCCCAATAGCTGAATGCTGCAAGGCCCAAAATTGCTGTTAGTGGAAAAGAGCCCCTGGTTAGGCACTGTGGACCCAGGTCAGGATTTGGCCCTTGCTGTGTTCAGTTTTAAAATGTAACATCTAGTATGTACGTGAAAAATAGGAAGTGTGGTACCAGCAGCAGAACCTTACAAAGACAACCAAAAAAATTCCGCAACCCAAAAGTGACTTTCTCAGGGCTTATGACCCAACAAGTGAGGCTTTGCAAACCTACCTGAGGGTTGTGTGGTTTGTTTGTGTTGAGTTCCCCCTCTTTTCTTTCTGACTTGTGCTTTTAAAAAACAATTATTGCTGTTTTATTGCTTTGCTGTTAGTGGTTTTAATTGGATAAATTGTTATCATTGTTGTTATCATTGTTGACTGCCTTGAGGATCCTCTTATGGAGATGGAAAGGCGGGTTAGACTATAAAAGCTTCTAATAAATAATGTTTTTTTAAAAAATAACATGACATTGCCTCTTTCAGTCTCACCTGAAAACCGGAGCTGTTTATAATGTTTAATGAACATCTAAACATCTAAAATAAAGAATACAAGAATAGGCATGGGCATGGGCATGAATCCCACAAAATGGTTCAGTTGGGTTTCCAAACTGAACCCCGAACCAACCCAAAAGGCTCCAATTTGACCTGAGCTGGTCTGACAAGTTTGATTCCCCCTTTTTCCTGGCTGCAGTGAGCTGCTGGCAGGAGAAAGGGGACAGGAACCACCCTGGAAGCTGTTAGGTTGGATCCACCTATTAGGTTTAAACAAGAAAAGGGACCCACGATACTCACGGGGGGGGGGAGAGCTCTAAGCAGAGAAGCAGCAGGAGGAAGCAGCACCAGCAGCAGGTAAGCCTCCCCCCCATCTCTGGAAACCGGCAGAGTGGCCTGAGCCAGCCATCAAACCTGCCAATTCCCCCCCCATCCCGGTCTCCTCCATCCCCCCTCCTCCCCCACCCCCAATTCCTGTGGTGAGGCCCAAGCGGCTTCCAGCCACTGGGCCTTGCCGATCTCCTCCACCCCCTCCCCTGGTCTCCTCCCCAACCCCGGCTCCTGCGGTGAGGCCTGAGTGGCTTCCAGCTGCCGGGCCTCACCAATCTCCTCCACCCCTTCCCCTGATCCAGCTGCCAGGCCTCTCTGATCTCCTTCTTTCCCTTCCCCCAGTCTCCTCCCCCACCCCTGGCTCCTGCGGTGAGGCCTGAGTGGCTTCCAGCTTCTGGGCCTCACCGATCGCCTCCCCCGATCCAGCCGCCAGGCCTTGCTGATCTCCTTCTTTCCCTTTCCCCGGTCTCATCCCTCACCCCCAGCTCCTGTGGTGAGGCCCCAGCGGCTTCCAGGCACCGGGCCTCTCCAATCTCCTCCACCCCTCCCCCCATCTCCTCCTTCACCCCCGGCTCCTGCGGTGAGGCCTGAGTGGCTTCCAGCTGCCGGGCCTCACCGATCTCCTCCACCCCCTCCCCTGATCCAGCTGCCAGGCCTCGCTGATCTCCTTCTTTCCCTTCCCTCGGTCTCCTCCCTCACCCCCAGCTCCTGTGGTGGGGCCCGAGCGGCTTCCAGCCACCGGGCCTCACCGATCTCCTCCACCCCCCTCCCCTGGGCTCCTTCCCCAGCTCCTGTGGTGAGGCCCCAGTGGCTCCCAGCCGCTGGGGCTGCACCGATCTCCTTCTTCCCCTCCCCCCCAGCTCTGGCGGTCTCCTCCACCACCGGCAATCTCCTCCTCCCTCCCCCCCGCTCCTGCGGCAAGGCCTGAGCAGCTTCCAACCGCCAGAGTTCCCAGAGCGTTCCCTGCACATGCGCAAGGAAGGCTCTTTAACTTTTGGGGGGATTTAAATATCCACCTATATTTTTTTCTACTTTTTAGATTTTTGTGTACACCTGGGGACTGCCCCAAGTGTGCAGGAAAATCTCCCTGCCCCCCAGGTGCCCCTGATGTGCGGATTTAGATATCCGCATGCAGGGGGCGCCTTCGCTATTAGATATATAGATGGCTGGAAGGCATTTAACCCATTGGTTTCACTTCTCCCCAGTTCGAGGGGCCAATGATATCGAGGGGTTTAATGGCTTGCAGCCATTTAAACCCAACAACTGACTGGTGGACCCCATGTCGCTCAGCTGTCAGATTTAAATGGCTGGCCCCGAACAGCCAACCCGAACTGGTCACAAGTCGGTTAAATGTTCGGGGAAGGCTCCTTCCCCAAACATTAGTTCATGAACTCCAAACTGGTCCAAATTTGCACCCATCCCTATACAAAAACCATTATCCATAGTGAAAATCCCCAACCATTATAGCAAGGAATGCTTAATATTTAGACTTTTCTGTATCTAAAGAGTGAATCACAAACCAAAAACCACATGACATGAAGTCTTCAATGCTAATCCTGTCATTTCCAGAAAGGCACTTCACATGCTTACCATCCCACACTGTTCTATATTCCCTTCCCCTCTATGTGACATTTTCTTGTACAGCTATTTCATCTTCCTTACAGCTGTAAATGGGAAGGGAGATTAGCACTTTTCTCTTGCAGCTCTAGGTGACATTCATTCTACAAGCAGTTTCTTTTAACATTCTTTTCCTTTTAAATTTCTCAAATTGCCTGAGACTGGCATATTCACAAACCAGAGGTCAGATGCCTTTGCCTGATAATTGTGCCAACAGTTCAGGCCTATCACATTGGCAGTGTGACAGGATTGGAAGAACACAGCACTTTGAGAGCTTTCCTCATCCTTGTGATGGTCCAGAGAGCAGTCAAGCGGTTCTGGCCTCTGCAAGCCTGAAGTAAATGATGCTGTGGATGAAGGCTGGATTGAATTAGAGGGACAACATCCATGTCATACCTTTCATTAGGCTATATTTTACAAAAATTTTGAAAATGGAGGAGGGAAAAAGCAGAATTTCCAGGTCAAGATCATAAGACCCAGTCTTGTCAGCCTATGGTATGAGATGCTGGCAGGTTTACAGACTCTAGTTTAATTGCTGTAGGTGTTGGATTACAGCACACATTCTGGGAAGAAAAAGCAAACACTAGAGGACCATCTAATTTGAAAAAATAGAGTCCAGCAAGGTCTAAATGTAACTTAAAAACTCTGTTTGCAGGCTGATGGCAGGTTGCATCTGATAGTCTTTATTTTAGTAATGCTTGAGAAAGTCAGGAGGACTAAACTGGGTGGGAGATGTGAGTAGAAAGAAGTTGAAGATACAAGGGAGAGGCAGAGAAAAAGGGGGCTTTTTCTACAGACACAATATTCCAGTATCTCAAGAAAATTTTCCATCTCTCGTTTATCAGTTTCCCCTAATTTCTCTCATATGGTTGCATTTTGAAGCTATATATATATATGAAATTACAAATATTCATCTCTATTTATACTAAAACCTTAATCTAGAAAAAAAATAGATTTGTGTGTGCAGTTTTCCAAGAGCATTACTGTGACGGACAGGAGGCTGTTCTGCCAATGAAGGGAAAAATACAGCCACTCACTGAAGCCAATGGGAGCGCTGCTCCAGCATCCAGTCACCTTTCAGAGAGGGGATGGAATGTTGGAGGGAAACACAGCAGGAGTTCAGGTCTGCTTCAAGGAATGTGCAGAGGGAGTTCAGTTCTGCCTCAGGAAGCAGTGAGAGCTTAGGTCTTGCTCAGGAAAAGAGCAGGCAGAGGGAAGGGTAGCACTGCTTGGTAGTGTGGCAAAGTGGTTTGGCTCTACTTCTGACAGAGAACAGAGTACCCAATTGTTAGGCTTGTCTCTGGCAATAAGAAGACCTTGTGCCATTTAGCCTGACTCTTTGGAAAGGGCAGGCTGGTATGGGTGAAATCCTGTGTGGGTGTGAAGATCCAGCCTAGTGGCTAATCAGTAAAAGCCAGTTTATGCCTGAAAGCATCAGGGAAAATTCAAACTACTATCTGAAGCCATAACTAATTTAAATTAAATGTTTAAATTAATTTAATTTAAATTTAAATTAATGTTCCTCAGCCAGGTTTATCCTTTGTCTACCTGGAGACCTGTGCTGCTTATCTGTTCTTTTAAGCCAACTTGTAAATAAATCAGTCTTTTGTATTGTTAATATACAATTCTTGCCTCAGTGATCTCAGTATTCTTTTTGATCACCACAAAACTTACCTCATGGCACTGAACCCAAAGCCTAGACACTTGCTACCTTAAGAACACCTGGTAACTGAGGGGAAGGTTTATAGTTTAAAACAAACCTGGTTCCCCCAAAATCCCCTCAGCAGATTGGAAAAAAAAAGGCCCGTCACAAATGCCAATATGGCTCTTAAGGCACATCTCCATTCACATTGTGTGGTCACCCTAGCCTTAACTGAACTGGTTGGATGGAACTTTTGATGTGCATTCACTTCTGGAGTGGTTACACATGACTAAGTTGCCCATTACTGCAGTCAGAATTAATCTATGGAGATCCAGGTGTGAAGGCACATAATCCCATGACTTTTGCCTAAGCTAAACAGGTCTAGGTACATAAAGCTCTTCTAATGATGCAGGAGTATACTGTATGCAGAAGGCAGTTTGTGCTGGAGAGCCATACAGGGCCAAACTAGATGTGATGGCATTTTTGTGTATGACATGGGGACACCACTGCCATTGTAAAACCTAAAATGGGTGATTTTAAAATGCTCTGGGAGGCAGCTGTTTCTGCACTTGAAAAGGCACAAGGGGGAAATGACATTATGGGCTTGATCAGGATGAGTGGCACCTTGCTATTTGTGAGTGGGTGTGCTTGTCAGCCTGGAAGTCATGGTGACTTCTGGCGACCCTGAGTGGAGCTAGGACATTTTAGAGAAGAGGCTTTGATATTACCTGCCCCTGCATCCCGGCCCTGGTATTCTTTGGGCGTCTCCCTTCCAAGTACTTGCCAGGGTTGGCCCTGCTTAGCTTCTGAGATCTGACAAGATCAGGCTTGCCAGGGCTATACAGGTCAGGGCTCCTGTTGTATATTCAAGGTAACATATATTTTACTTCTACAGTATTATATATATATATATATATATATAATAATTCTATTTATTAATTTTTCACATTAAGCAACAAACAAACAAACACTACATAAACATAAATTATTTTGTGCTAAAAGAATGTAATCTTGATGGTTTTACTCACCACAATAAGAATACAGTAAGAATAGGATATTTGCTTAGGTATCTATTGTATGAATGGTTAGCTGTTCTGTGTTGTGGAAAAGCACAGTATTATATTTCCAAGGAATAGATTGCATAGATTTTATGTTCACATGTAAGGTCATCTTCACAATACCTTTCAGCTCTTCTGGTCAACCCCATAGATGTTTTCCCCACGGCCAGCTGAAAATGATGACATCATCTATGTACACCATGAGGAACTCTTGGAAAGGAACCAGACTCTGGTCCACCTCAGACATATCCCTCCATATTTTTTTAAAAAATCACCTTGTGTATTTAGTGACAGAGGGAATTTGTTTTCCACACCTTCATGGGATGCTCTGTGGAGTGAATATTTGTAGTTTGTAAATTATGTAATACCATACTAGTCAGAGGATCCTGCTGCTACATCAGTGGTAGCTCTTTATTTTCTGTTTCTGCAATTCAAATTGATTGCTAGGAAAATATAAATAACAGCTGTGGGATTTTATAATTAGCTCCCTGCTTGTTGTGAGCATGGTGTTAATCTTTGACAAATACATCT
Source organism: Gekko japonicus (assembly GCF_001447785.1). Lineage (NCBI taxonomy): Eukaryota > Metazoa > Chordata > Lepidosauria > Squamata > Gekkonidae > Gekko > Gekko japonicus. The sequence goes on along the minus strand of NW_015171511.1, from coordinate 674,580 downwards.
CAGATAATCAATGTGTATTGAAATAAATAGACTTGCAATCTCGGTCTTTAATATGTGTCAAATTCCCATACACGATGTTCTACAGTGTAAGGCCAACACAAGCGGAGTTTGGCCGAGTGCAACAATTGTGTGTTTGAAATAGAAGCAATGATTTAACTCTGTCCCCTGGAGAAAGAACTAGAGAGTATAATGCAGAGCCATACATGTAAGTAAAACTCTTGTGAATGCAAGTGGAACCCATTCATTTAAACAGAGACAGATTATCTGTGCGCTTGTGGGAATGCACTGTCTTCATTAAAAATGAATGGGACAGCATTAGAAGCTACCTGTTTTCACTCCCTCTCTTTCTCTTATTTATATAGCACAATCGCTAGGACATACCACAAAACATCAATAATCTAAGAATATTAGATCTGGAATGCTGGTATAGACAGAGATGTAAAGACTCACAAACAGCCCCCCATATAAATTAGGAAAGTCCTTTGTAGCGGATATAATCCATTTAAGATAGCTGTTAAAATAACTAGGTTGGACCCTACACAAGTGCAAACAGAAAGAATATGTGGAGACCGATCTTCCCCCACCTTGTCCTTCCCCAGCAGCTTCTTGTGCACAGAAATCCTATGCTGAGGGTAAGGGGAGCCATTACTCCATAAATAAAAGGTATTGTGACACATGTTGTTGCAGCAATGAGGGAGAATTGGATGAAATCATCCCTCTGCTGAATGAATGGAAAATTTAGCCCTGGTCACTTATTACAGTTTTGGTGCTCCAGCCTTTTATAAAATGAAGGTACGCTACCTACAGTCCGCCTGATACACGCAGTTGCCATTTTGTGTGGATAAGACAGTGATGGCGAACCTTTTAGAGACCAAGTGCCCAAACTGCGGCCCAAAACCCACTTATTTATTGCAAAGTGCCAACACGGCAATTTAACCTGAATACTGAGGTTTTACTTTAGAAAAAAACCCTCATACATTAACTTCAGATGATCCAAACAAAGTAAGGAAAGCAATCCCAAATGCTTTCATTTACTTAAAATTATTTGGCAGAGAATTCGACACTTTAATGACGGTCTGGGCCTGGCTGGGGCGATGACACGCGTGCCCACAGAGAGGGCTCTGAGTGCCACCTCTGGCACCCGTGCCATAGGTTCGCCACCACTGGGATAAGACAATGTGTATATTTTCCAGATTCAGTATACACACCATCAAAAACACGGGTTTCTGATTCCACAAACCAACCCTAGAAAATACATGTCTTACAACAAAATGGGGGCCATGTGTTTTGAGAGGATTGCATGCAGCATTTATCTCCCCTGGCATGTGCTTGGATCACCAAAATCATAATGATTGAACAAGGCTTTTATTTTCCCACAATTCTTGCACCAGCAGAAAAAGAAGGGTGAAGCTTCCTTCTTTTCAAGGCATGTTAGGATGCACCCTGTTTATGAAGGTCCCCATTCTTCCATAGAGCATAGTTGAGGTACATAAGGGGCTGCCGGGGCAAGGTGTGGAAGACCTGCCTCTGCATGCTTTTTGTATTTGCACTACCAAAGGATTCGACCCATAAATCTAAACCACCACTTTGGGAACAATTGTCTTTTATAACTAATTCTCTCCAAAACAATTTCCCAATACTGTTGTTCGTAAGATGAAATATATACTTATTCATCCATAAAAAGCCAATCATCTTAAAGGGGGAAAGACCATTGGAAATTAATTCTCTTGTATTGTAATGCAGAGGTGACCTTTTTAAAAAATGTATACTTCGAAAAGTTTTCTGGTAATAAATCTGAATTAAGGGCGCTATTGGATTATGTTTCTGTCCTCATTAGTTTTTCTGCACTTGTGTGAAACTGCTGAATCATGGTCAAAGTTTTAAAAGTGCAGAAAAATAGCTTTAAATTACACAACGTTCTTACCAAATAACTTTCTACCAAAAGAAGCAGTTCATCCGTAATGTCTGAGCAGAGTTTATGGGAAGTAGTTTGTGAGCAGAGGAGATGTTAAAACAGTTTGGTTTGTTGAATAGAGCAGTAGTTCCCAACCTTTTTGGTATAGTGACCCATAAATCTAAATTTACTTGGTATGGCGAGCCATCAAGGGCTAGCCTGAAGCTTTTTGGCACCTGAGGTGAACTATGACCGTGTCACCCATCTAGTCCAGCCCTGCATTTTCTACAGTGGCCAACCACATGTTGTTGAGAAACCGACAAATATTGCACAATGGGTGCAGCTGCTTCCAAGCAAGTGGCATTCTATTCCCCCCTTTTTCCAGCTACCACTGTAAATATACTAGTTGCTGGACAGATTTTCGCCACTCATTGTTGCAAAGGGAGATGGAAAGCAAGAATGTGAGATGTTGAAAAGGAGGATGAGGAGATTCTGGGTGATTTCCCACAAGCGCTGCTCCGCGCTCACTCTTCTCTTTGGCCCGATGGTACGTGTCAATTTTGTTATGTATTGAGATGTATATAACTGCCTTGTGAACTATGCCATTGAGATGCCATGTTAAGCTTCGCCCTGGGCTAGGATCCTAATGTAACCAATAGGAGCCCTAGCCCAGAATATGTTTGCCAATCACCGTGCAGAGCGGGATCGCTTGTGATTGGTCCTTATTACTTCAACCTCATAGGTTGCTTATTGTACAGTGGGTGTGGCTACATTAGCCGGGAATGTTTAAATACAGAGCAGCCAGTGCTTGTCCTCTGGCTCGAGTGGTTCGAATGATGGGTTCTGGCTGGCGATCGTTGTACCGTGTTCGGAGAAGTAACAGAGCTGAAGAATAAACCGCATTCTTGCTGAATCACTCTCCGACTTCTTTGTTAAGCGCACGACTTAACAATTGGCGACGAGGGTGGGATTCTAGTGCGGGTAGGCAGCCCCGCTAGAGCAGACCCCATGTCGGACAACGAGGAAATCGCCGAGGCCGGCCAGCCACAGGCTCCACCCGCTCTGGTGCCCCCTCCTGTGCGCATAACGATGGCCGCGAGCAGCCAGAAGTTCGAATGCTTCGACCCGACTACTGAAGACTGGGACTCTTACCTCACAAGGTTTGAGTTCCATCTGGAGGCGAATGACATCACGACGGAGGAGAAGAAGAGGGCGACTCTACTCAGCTCGTGTGGAAAGAGCGTTTTTGACATCGCCCGGTCACTGGTGGCACCAGATGACCTCAAAACCGTATCCTTTGAAAGCTTGACAGACAAGCTGAAATCACATTTCTCTCCACAGCCGTCGGAAATCGCCTGCAGGCACGCTTTTTACAAGCGGGGCCAGAACGCAAATGAGTCCATAGCTGAGTACGTTGCAGCTCTTCGCAAGGCAGCACGGCCTTGCAACTTCGCGAATGTGGAGGAGGCCCTCCGAGATCGCCTCGTTTGTGGTCTGAGAGACGAGCGACTGCAGCAACGCTTGTTCGCAAGAACTACACTAACGTGGGCCATCGCCTATGCCGAGGCTGTCGCCGCGGAAGCTGCTGACAGGTCAACCAGGGAAGTGAGACAACGGGTCGCCACAGCTGATCAACGCGTCCACCAGCAGAGGGCTAACGACGCAAGCAGCGACTCCGATGATGACGTCTGCAAAGTGAAGGCGGGAACGTCCAAGCGGACCCAACGGAAGCCTGCCGAGTGTACAGCATGCGACGGTTGCGGCGGGAAACATCGGCGCGAGCGTTGCTGGGCGAGAGACCTCGACTGCCGGAAGTGCGGAAAGCGGGGGCATGTTGCCCGGGTATGCAGAGCCGCAAACAAGTCTTCACCAGCTTCATCTCCCCGCCGGCACCAACGTCCCCGAGCCGCACCGAAAGAAGACACCCGCCAGATGACAGGGAGCCTGTCGTCAGAAGCCACAGCCACCGTCCTAAGCACCGAGAGCCGACAAAAGATCCACGTCGTTCTCCATCTCGACGGCGCACCGTGTGAGATGGAAGTGGATTCCGGGTCGGCGGTAACCGTTTTGTCTACGCAGACGTGGCACAAGCTGTTCCCAACACGAAGTCGGCGGAGGTTGCGAGCTGCGGACATCCGATTGTCCGATTTTCAGGGAAATCGAATCCCTCTGGCGGGGAGGGATACGTTCACAGTTAATTTCAAAGGGAAAGGTGCTGTGCTTTCATGTTTGATCGCTGAGGGAAACCGTACCAACCTGCTCGGGTTGGACTGGTTTGAGCCTCTGGGTATTGCTGTTGTGGGAGTTAATAACGTTGTGGAAAATAAATGGGCTGTATTATATGCTGAATTTCCTGAAGTGTTTGGGGGCGGATTGGGAAAGTATAATGGTCCCCCAGTGTCTTTTGAGTTGGATCCTGCTATACGCCCTATACGCCTAAAATACAGGAAAGTGCCCATTCCGTTCAAGGCAAAGATCGAGGCTGAACTCGATAAGCTACTTGAACAAGGGGTGTTGGAACCAGTTCCTTGTAGTAAATGGGAAACCCCCATTGTTACTCCAATTAAACCCGATGGGTCAATACGAATTTGCGCTGACTACAAGTGCACGATTAACAAAGCCTTGCAGCAGCATTCGTACCCTGTACCAGTCATTAGCCACGTACTGGCATCACTGGGAGGAGGGAAGGTATTCGCCAAACTCGACCTGGCCCAAGCGTACCAACAACTCCCCGTGACCAAAGAGGCGGCTGACGCCCAGACCATCGTAACGCATAGGGGGGCGTTTAGAGTAAATCGACTCCAATTCGGAGTGAATGTTGCGCCGGGGATTTTTCAGAGCCTCATGGAGGGGTTGTTGAGGGGGGTGCCGGGCACGGTGCCCTATTTTGACGATGTCTTAATAGCGGGCAAATCTGATGACGAGCTGCTGTGCCGAGTGCGGGAGGTGCTCAAACGTTTTTCTGATGCGGGCCTGAAGGTAAAAAAGTCGAAGTGCCTGGTGGGAGTCCCGAGTGTGGAGTTCTTGGGGTTCCGGGTGGATGAGTTTGGGGTCCATCCTACTAACGATAAGGTCTCCGCAATCCAGAATGCCCCACGGCCACAAGGGAAGAAGGAGTTACAGTCCTTCCTAGGACTCCTTAATTTTTATCACGCCTTCTTGCCCCACAAGGCGTCGATTGCGGCCCCATTGCACAACCTGCTGCATAAAGACACAAAATGGAGGTGGGGTCCAGAGCATGAGCGGGCATTCGATGGGGTGAAAAAATTGTTGTCGTCTGATGCAGTGTTAACACATTATGATGAGGACAAACTGCTTGTGTTAGCTGCTGATGCGTCCCCATTTGGGGTGGGAGCTGTGCTGAGCCACGTAATGCCCGACGGGCGGGAAGCCCCTATCGCCTTTTATTCCAAGTCGCTAACAGCAGCGGAAAGAAACTACGCGCAGATTGACAAAGAGGCTTTGGCGCTAGTTTCCGCTGTTAAGAAGTTTCATGACTTTTTGTTTGGACGGAGATTCATACTGGTGACAGACCACAAGCCCCTGCTAGGGATTTTTGCCCAGGACCGGCAACTCCCTGATGTTATGTCCGCACGCATGTTGCGGTGGGCTTTGTTCCTCTCAGCCTACGAGTTCGACCTGGAGCACAGGCCGGGTAAGGCCATTGGACACGCTGATGCGCTCAGCCGCTGCCCTCTGCCCGGCCAGGACTTGGACCCTGCTCCTACTTGCTCCATTCTAGCTATCGAGGAACTGCCGGAGGCACCTGTGTCTGCTAAGGACATTGCTGCTGCGACAGCAAAAGACTCTGTGCTCAGTCGTGTTATTAACTGGGTGTGGAGGGGGTGGCCGGCAGGAACGTTGGAGCCGGAGTTCAAACCGTACAAAACGCGGGAAAGCGAAATGTCGGTATCAAAGGGCTGTTTGCTGTGGGGGAACAGAGTGATTGTACCGCAACGCTGGCGCGAAAAAGTGCTGAAATCACTACACGAGGGCCATCCCGGCATGGTGCATATGAAGGCTCTGGCCCGGGGATATGTATGGTGGCCTGGGATGGATGCTGACATTGAAGAGTGGGTACGGGGGTGTACGCCATGCCAGCAGGCGAGACCCGAACCGCCAACCGCCTTCCCACAGAAATGGGAATCGGCGGGAAAGCCTTGGTCGAGGCTGCACATAGATTTGGCGGGCCCAGTACAGGGTCAAATGTTTTTGATTGTGGTGGACTCTTTTTCGAAATGGTTGGAAGTGGCGCCAATGTCTACCACCACTTCCACTGCTGTTATAAATGTGTTGCGCCGCTTAATTGCCACGCATGGGTTGCCTGATGTCCTGGTAAGCGATAACGGCGCTCAGTTCGTGTCGCAAGAGTTTGCTCAATTCCTGGCTAACAATGGCATCAGGCAAATTACGTCTGCCCCGTTCCACCCAGCATCGAACGGGCAGGCAGAGCGAATGGTCCGCACGACCAAGGATGCGCTTGCCAAGCTAACATCCGGGGATTGGGGAGTGAAACTAGCGTCATTCCTTCTACGGCAACACGTAACGCCGTGCTCTGCCACAGGCCGCAGCCCGGCCGAACTATTGATGGGGCGACGCCTAGCGTCTTTGCTGGATAGGCTGCATCCAGACCTCAACGACTTGAGGCCCCAGCAGCAGAGTGTTCCCAATAAGGTCCGCACATACGAGTGCGGAGATACTGTGTTCGCCAAGAACTATGCTGGGGGACATTCGTGGCTTCCAGCCACTGTAACTGAGGTAGTGGGTTCCCGCATGTATGTAGTCCAGCTTGCGGACGGGCGCAAATGGAGGCGACATGTGGACCAGTTGAGGCAGCGGTGGGCGACTGGCCGCCCCACCTCGCAACCTGCCGAGCTACCTGATTCCGAGGACCTTCCACAACCTCTTCCGGAGGTGAGTTCTGATGTGCCCGAGGGCCCAAGTACTGTCCGCGAGCCAGGGCAGACCCCTACTCAAAGACCCATTGCTAGTGATGGAAGTGCTCCTGACTCTGAGGTCCCAGAGTCGTGCAATACTCCCCAGAATGAAAGGTGCCCTGAACCTGTACAGCTACGCAGGTCTCAGAGATCGCGCAGAGCGCCAATGTACCTAAGCGATTATGATTGTACATAGTGTTTTTGCTTAGGGGGGAGGGATTTGTTATGTATTGAGATGTATATAACTGCCTTGTGATATCGAGTGGTTCGAATGATGGGTTCTGGCTGGCGATCGTTGTACCGTGTTCGGAGAAGTAACAGAGCTGAAGAATAAACCGCATTCTTGCTGAATCACTCTCCGACTTCTTTGTTAAGCGCACGACTTAACAAATTTCACACAAGCTGCTGCGCGGCCACATTTTGCCCCACAGCTTTGTGCGATTTTCCCCATGTCTACTCAATCCTGTTTTTTGAGGATTGAGTAGACGCGGGGGAAATCGCACGAAGCTGCGGGGCAAACTATGCAGCAGCTTGTGTGAAATTGACACGTACCATCGGGGCAAAAGGGAGGAGTGAGCACGGAGCAGCGCTTGTGGGAAATCACCCAAAGAGAAGTATGCGAAGGGCAGGAACGGCCATTAGGGAGGGCTGATCTGCAGCCCACTTCACAACTCGTGTCTGGGTCCTGGCCCACAGGTTGGGAAACACTGGCATAGAGACAACACTTGGGAAGAGGTGCTTTTTCAAAGGCATATGTCATGTCTTACTACATCTGCCTCTGAGAGGCACATAGTATTTAAGCAATGAGAATCTCACATAGAACTATTTATGAATACTATGAGTATGTTAGGCATGTTCCTAACTTAGCTTGGCATCAAACAACATGATGTATATCTAGGAGATCTTGAGAAAATGGTATTTTTTTTTAATTGGCTATCAAATTTTGCTGTGCGGGGATCAAGGAGACAGATAGTATTCCAGGTGTGAGGTTCTGACACAGCAATTTCTCACAGCATGTGAAATTGGCATATGTGCAAACCAAGCTTGCGGATGAGAGAAGAGTGGGAATCATAAAATAACAGCCAATTTCGCTTCTTGTTTCCCTCTTTAGCGCTGATCCAAAAAGTTCCAGAAATGACTTTGACTGTACAAAAGTATTAAATGTAAAGGCTGTGATCCTTATAGGACATCCATGAAAAGGAAACTCTATTCTTTCTGGCTCCAACTATCATCAATGGACCCTTAAGCACCTAAGTACTGCTCCATCATACCGGGATCTAGTTCCTCCATCATGCCTGGATCCAGCTCCAGCTTGAAACCTCTCTCCCTCTAATTTCCAACTGCCATCAATAGTACAATTAGATGGAGGAATTAGTCAGGCACCCCTTCATCCTTCTTAAACCAACTCCCATCCTGCTGGTTGAAATTTAATAGTTTGGCTGAAAAGTGGGATGAAAATATTCCTGTACCACCAAGGGCCAGCCAGTGTGTGGATAGGCAAATCTGCACAATGGGGCCAGCCATAACTATGATACATTTATTTATTTACTACTAGGGATAGGCACAAACTGGGAAAATGTGGTTCAGTTTGTTGTTCAGGGTGTGCCTGGTTTGTGAACCATGAACTTGTAGCTGTAAAACATACTGGTTCAGTTTGTGAGGTTTGCAATGCACTTGAATGACACCTGGTGTACTAGAGACACCAAACTCACAGGGAATCTCCATCTGACTCTCCAGGTTTGGTGAGGATTAGATTTATGGGGTCTGAATTATGGCCCCCCAAAGAAGGTGCCCCCAGGAAAGTGCTTTCTGGGGAAATGACAGGCACAAGTTCAGGGAGTTCAGGAATGTATAGAACAACCCCAATGCAAGCCAGAGACACCAAATTTGCAGAGGACCTCCCCTTTATGCTCCTCTACATGATCTCCAGGTTATATGCAGATTGGACAGGGGACAATATGAGTTATGGCTCCCCAAAGAAGATGCCCCCAGGAAAGTGCTTTTGGGGAAAATGTCAGGTGCAGGTTCCAAAGTGCAAGCTACACACATCAAACATTCAAGGAACCTATTGGTGTTTCCAAGGCTGTTCACCTCCACTGTTGCTTTGTAGTTGCTTTGAAGTTTGGTAAACATTTTGTTTGAGTGGAGACAGTCTGCCTGGAAATGTATCCATTCATGAACTGGCATGAACCCCCACAATCTGCTTGCAAGTTTGTGGAAAGTTTGTGTTGTTTGACCTGCCATGAACTTCAGTTTGTGAACCACAAACTGCCCAAAATTTGTCAGAAATGTTAGTTCGTGAGCCTCTTCGTGCCCATCCCTATTTACTATTTTTATCCAGTCCTTTGTACAAGGAACTCATTGTGTAGTTCCTTGTAGGTTAGGCTGAGAGATAATAACTAACTCAAGGTTATCTAGCGAGTTTCATGGCAAGCAGGGATTTTTACCTGGGTCTCACAGATTCTAGTCCAACAGTCCAACCACTACACTATAATGACTCTCATACAGTCCTGAAAATCTAGTGGAATCCCCAAGCAGCCAAAAAAGTTGGGTGAGAGAGTCAACGTGGAAGTAGTGATGGGAGGGAAGTACAAGGTACAAATGGGGGAGGGGAACAAGATGGAGGAAGTGGCAACAGTGAGGAAGGGATAGGGGATATAGCATTTCTTGTCTCCTGTAATTCTTTGCTGGTTGTGACTTGCAATAAATATAAATAAAAAGATAATCATGGAATAATAGTCCCTAACTATATAATCATGATGGACATTAACTTGAATGAACCAAAAGGTACCAGAGCTGAATCACAAGAGATACCAGTGGTGTTATTGAGCATATGCAATTTTCTAGATTTTTTAAAAAAGGTTTGAATGGACCTGATGTCCTAGTGTGAGTGATTTGTTCCCAGCTGTTACCATGGGTTGCCGAATGCCTGCGTGAGCATGAAGGTGGTCCTTCACATAGTCTGGTAGGAGAGTCTGGAGGTTATGTTCTATGGCAGGAGCTTCACGCTGTGAAGTCTGACATTCCTTATTTTGCTTTTATCTAACTATAAACAAAAGATAAGTCTTACTGAAGCCAGACTTCCTGTTATACTTTTTTTAAAGGAAAAGTGTGCCAAAAGGTATCAGATCTACAAGAACAAATGAACACACAGAGAGACAGACAGACTATAAAGGGTACTCTCTAGCCCTTTGTCTGAAGTTGCAATTGGGGCAGTTTTCTCCCTTTGCTAAGCAGGGCATAATTGATATAACTCCTAAACCAGAAGCAAAGAATGTTGCTCTACCAGAGGAATGTCCACTTGGGGCAGGATAAAATCCTCAAAGGAGAGCCAGTCACTTTGGATTTTAATAAGAGTGATAAAAATGCAAGCTCAGTTTTACATATACATTTACTGGAGGGATTTGCAAGTCAAAGTCAAGAATTCCTGAAGAAAAGCTAGTGGTTGAGCTGAGGCCTACCTGGTTTCATGTACACTCACATTCATTTGCTTCAAGGATGCAACAAGCTTTCCTTCCTAGGTAGGACTGCCCTTTTACTTATTGGGGCATCAAAGAAATGAACCAATGATTTCCTCATAACCAACAGAAACTTCTATAATTCTGGCAGCCTGCACTGCTCCACTGCACTATGTTGTTCTACTACGTTGTTATATTTTATAATCCAGTTGCTGAATGACTGCATAGCTTTACTAGGAATCTTTGTTATTAGATTCAAAAAGTGGGAACCAACAAGGATTTGTGGGAGGCATCTCATTTCCCCTACCCCACTATTTCCTCTTTCTCCTTCCTGAAAGCCCCCATAGCCTCTTCCCCATCCTGTTTAGGGTTGCCAACCTTCAAGTAGGGCCTGGAGATCTCCTGGAAACACAACAGAGTTCCCAACTACAGAGATCAGTTGCCCCTTAGGGTTGCCAGTTCCAGGTTGGGAAATTCCTGGGGATTTGGGAAAGGAGTCTTGGGAGGCTGAGGTTTGGGGAGGGAAGTGATCTCAGCATGATAGAATGCCATAGAGTCCACCCTCCAAAGCAGCTATTTTTCTCCAGGGGAACTGATCTCTGCCATCTGAAGAACAGTGGTAATTCTAGTTGATCTCCAGTCCCCACCTGGAGGTTGGCAACCCTAATTCCTCAACCTCAAGGGCATCTCCTCTGTCAGTTGTTGGCAGTTACACAGAGAGGCAGGGAACTTGTTAAAAGGAGACTAGCAGAGCACATTTCCTCCTGATTTTGCTCTCCTCTCCCCTGGTGGGGTTTGGGTGTTAGGTGGACTCAGGGCTCAGAGTCATCCCGTCACTCTCCTCATGCCAAGCAGAGGGGCTTAGCTAGTGGGTTCCTCTGCTGAGGACCCACATTTTGATTCTGATTTCTCTCCCCTGCTGGGGTTTGGGGGTGTTAGGTGGACTCAGGGCTCTAAGCCACCCTGTCTCTTTGCTCAAGCCAAGCAGAGGGGTTTAGCTATGTGGAGGGCCCAGGAAACAGTCACTTGCTGCGTTGGTGAGATGATTGCTGTGGGCAGCAAACTTTTCTCCCTTGCAGAGAACATAGCCTTTTGCTGGCTGCTGCAACACTTGGCTCCCTGGTAGTCAGTCCCCTCATGGAGGACCATGAGCCGATGAGTCTATCCTGCCATGCACAACTCCGCAGTGGCAATGGTCAAAGCTGAGCTTTCCAGAGTGCAAGGCAGAACCATGCGGTTCACAGCAGGCCTCTGGAGCAGCCAGCAGCACAGTTACCTCTATTTCACCACCCACTCATGGCAACCAGAGGCCCCCTCTGTCTGGACTGTCAGGGCATGGCCCAGGCCCCAGAAAGGAACAGTAGTACCACCTGGCTACCCGGAAGTGACGTCACACGCTGGGCGGGGCCATGCCGTTTGAGGGGAAAACAAAGAGTTTTCCCCTCAAATGGCTGCCATTTGAGGGGAAAACTCTTTGTTTTCCCCTCAAACAGCGTGGCTCCGCCCCCAGCGTGCAACGTCACATCTGGGTGACGCGCACGCGGGGGTGGGGTTTCCCCCGGGCCCCGATTCCGGCGCGCCGGAAATCGGGGCTCCGAAATGGGGGATTCCCCGCCCCCCCGCCTGCATTTGGCAGCCCTATTGTTCTCCCATGGGTCAGGGCCTTGGCACAGAGGTTGCAGGTGGGCATTACCAACATGTTGCATTCTCTCTGTAAGGATGGTTGTTCTCCCATGGGTCAGGGCCTTGGCACAGAGGTTGCAGGTGGGCATTACCATGTTGCATTCTCTCTGTAAGGAAAGGGAGTACAAACTGGCATGTATCCGTGACCCCCGGATAAAAGGCACCATTGCTCTCTGGTGGAAGAGGTGGCATTGGTTTTCTGAGGTTTTCTTGCCTAGGCAAGAAGATAGAATAGGGTTGAATGTGATGTAATGTAAGGTATTATGAGGTAATGTAAAGTAAGGTAAAGTAATGTAAAGTAATGTAACATGACATAACATAATATAATGTACAATATAGATCACATGGATTTGTACTCTTTACACATCGCTGTACTCCAATGTTATAGTGTTAAATTTAATTTAATTTAACTTAATTTGGTTATACAGTTATATAGATACCTATTTTCAAACGTTTATAAGGCTATATTGCTGTATTGTTATATTGTTAAGCTGTTTATTTGTTAACAACGGTTGAAAGATTGTTAATGGTTTGTCTGTTAGACTTGATTTGTATGTGGAAAGATTTTTTAAAATAAAAATCTATTTTCCTAAAAAAATAAATCAATTTTCCTAACCCTAACCCCAACCTAACCCTAATCTCTAATCCTAACCCAGACCTTAACCCTAACCCTAAATCCTAACTTTTCCAAATCCTAACCAAGCCCTAACCCTAGCCATAACCCAACCATAACCATAACCCTAACACTAATCCTATCCCTATCCCTAAATCCTAACACTAACCAAACCCTATACTTAACTGTAAATCCAAATCCAAACCCTAACCTTAACCCTAACTCTAAATCCTAACTGTAACCTTAACCCTAACTTAACCTTAACTTTAACCTAACTTTTACCCAAACCCTAACTCTAACCCTAACCTAACCCTAACCCTAATCCAAACCGTAACCCTAACCCTTACACTATCCCTAAATCCACTGTATACTTTGCAGCTCAAGATAACAGCTTGTGTTACGGAGGGAGATGTGAGTTGCTTACTTCTCCCCACCCCAAACTGAGAAGATGGGCTGCAGAGAATGGGAGCAGATCATTCTTGTTTACTGCAAGAATTTTTGTTGTTTTGGGTGAAAAGAGAGAGAGAAATCAGTTGCTTCTTTCCTCTGCACCTTAAACTAACCCTAGGTATAGAAATAAATAGGTATAGAAAAAGTCTGCATGGTTAACAAAGTAATGGGAGCTGTAAAAGGTAAGAGGGATTCCTTTAAGTGGTGGAAAGCTAGTCTCAGTGAGGTTGATAAAACGGAACACAGGCTTTAGCAAATAAAATGCAAGTCTGTGATCAGGCAGGCAAAAAGGGAATATGAGGAGCATATTGCAAAAAACATAAAGACCAACAATAAAACTTCCTTCAAATACATTAGAAGCAGGAAACCAGCCAGGGAGGCAGTGGGGCTCTTGGATGACCAAGGGGTAAAAGGAGTACTGAAGGATGATAGGGAAATGGCTGAGAAACTGAATGCATTTTTTGCCTGTCTTCACTGTGGAAGATGAGAAGTGCTTGCTCACTCCAGAACCGCTGATTTCGGGAGGGGTGTTGAAAGACCTGAGTCAGATTGAGGTGACGAGGGAGGAGGTCCTAAAACTGATAGACAACTTAAAAACTGATAAATCACCAGGCCCAGATGGCATACATCCGAGAGTTCTGAAAGAACTCAAATGTGAACTCGTGGATATCCTGACAAAAATATGTAATCTTTCATTAAAATCTGCCTCCATTCCTGAGGACGGGAAGGTAGCTAATGTCACTCCCATCTTTAAAAAGGGTTCCAGAGGAGATCCAGGAAATTACAGGCCAGTCAGTCTGACGTTGATATTGGGTAAATTGGTGGAAACTGTTATTAAGGAAAGAATTAGGAAGCACATTGATGAACAAAAACTATTGAGACAGACTCAGCATAGGTTCTGTAAGGGAAGATCTTGTCTCACTAACCTGTTAATGTTCTTTGAGGGGGTGAACAAACATGTGGACAAGGGGGATCCAATAGATATTGTTTACCTTGACTTCCAGAAAGCTTTTGATAAAGTTCCTCATCAAAGGCTCCTAAGCAAGCTCAAAAATCATGGGATAAAAGGACAAGTCCTTTTATGGATCAAAAACTGGCTAATTAATAGAAAACAGAGAGTGAGTATAAATGGGCAGTTCTCCCAGTGGAGGGGGGTAAGCAGTGGGGTACCACAGGGATCAGTACTTGGTCCACTGCTTTTTAACTTGTTCATTAATGATTTGGAGTTGGGAGTAAGCAGTGAAGTGGCTAAATCTGCGGATGATACGAAGTTGTTCAGGGTGGTGAAAACCAGTGAGGATTGTGAGGCACTCCAAAGGGATCTGTCAAAGATGGGCGAGTGGGCGTCAACATGGCAAATGGGGTTCAATGTGGCCAAGTGCAAGGTGATGCACATTGGAGCCAAAAATCCTAAATATAAATACACATTGATGGGGTCTGAACTGGCAGAGACAGATCAAGAGAGAGATCTTGGAGTTGTAGTAGATAACTCACTGAAAATGTCGAGACAGTGTGTGACTGCAATAAAGAAGGCCAATGCTATGCTGGGGATTATTAGGAAGGGTATTGAAAACAGATCAGCCAATATAATAATGCCCCTATATAAATCAATGGTGAGACCTCATTTGGAATACTGTGTGCAGTTCTGGGCACCACACCTTAAAAAGGATATTATAGCTTTGGAAAAAGTGCAGAAAAGGGCAACTCGAATGATAAAAGGGTTGGAACACTTTCCCTATGAGGAAAGGTTAAAGCGCTTAGGGCTCTTTAGCTTGGAGAAAAGACGACTGAGGGGTGACATGATCGAGGTTTATAAGATTATGCATGGGAAAGAGCAGGTAGAGAAAGAGGTACTTTTCTCCCTTTCTCACAATACAAGAACCCGTGGGCACTCCATGAAATTGCTGAGCGGTCGGGTTAGAACGGATAAAAGGAAGTACTTCTTCACCCAAAGAGTGATTAACACTTGGAATTCACTGCCACAGGAAGTGGTGGCAGCTACAAGCATGGACGGCTTCAAAAGGGAATTAGATAAGCATATGGAGCAGAGGTCCATCAGTGGCTATTAGCCACAAGGTATAGATAGGGACTCTGGGGCAAGTGATGCTCTGTCATCTTGGTGCTTGGGGGGGGGTCAACAGTGGGAGGGCTTCTAATGTCCTGGCCCCACTGGTGGACCTCCTGATGGCACTGGTATTTCTGGCCACTGTGGGATACAGAGTGTTGGACTGGATGGGCCTTTGGCCTGATCCAACATTGGCATCTCTTATGTTCTTATGTTCTTATGAAATACCTGCCCATCGAAAACGCTTTATACTGCCAAACAGGGCCAAGAAGATGCAGGCGAATCTGGCGAGGGAAGCTAGTATAGCAGCATCTGGTGGGACTGATTAACATTTCTGCCGCTTCGAACCCAAACATTAGATACCATTGTGGAATGTGGTTTGGCTCTTGCTGCACTTCAATATTTATGCAGGTTTCACTTTTTTTTTTTATTAGAACCATTCACCTGGCCAGATGCCAAAAAGCGCTACGGCTCGGGGGAGGCCCAGAGAGCCCCGCCCCCAGGTTCCCGAGCCCGCGCAGAGTGCTGTGGCTCGGGGGAGGACCGAGAGCCCTGCCCCCGGGTCCCTCGAACTCGCACAGAAGTGCTGTGGCTCGGGGGAGGCCCAGAGAGCCCTGCCCCTGGGTCTCCCGGACCCGCGCAGAGGCGCTGTGGCTCAGGGGATGCTCAGAGAGTCCTGCCCCCGGCTTCCCCAACCCCCGCCAAAGCGGTAAGTAAGGGATCCGCGGGGGTAGGGGTGGCAGGGGCTTAATGGGGGGTGGTTGGAGACCCTTCTCTTTCTTCCTTCCTCTCTTTTTCCCTTCTCTTCCTTCCTCTCTTTTCCTCCTTTCCTTCTCTCCTTTCCTCTTTCCTTCCTTCTTCCCCTCTTTCTTTCTTTCCTGCCTTCTCTTTTTTCCTCCTTTGCCTCTTTCTCTCCTTCTTCTTTTCCCTCTCTTTCTTTACCTCATTCTTTCCTTCTCTTTCTTTCCCTCTTTCCTTCTCTCTTTGTATCCCCTCTTTCCTTCCTTCTTTCCTTCTCTCTACTCTCTCTCTTTCCTTCCCTCTTTCCTCCTTCTGTGGCCCAACTCTAGTGAGAAGGGGTTTAAAGCTTAAACCCCTTCTCTCCCCCCCCCCGGCCATCTGGGGAAAGGGAGGGTTTTGAAGATACCTCCCCACTTTTGCTCCCCCTCCTGACATCACTTCCGGTGATGCCAGGGGGCGTGGCATATGCGAATAGCCCAGTTGCTCATTAGCATACCATATGCTAATGAGCTCCTGCAGCTCTTTTTCTACGAAAAGACCCCTGGATATGATCGAGGTTTATAAGATTATGGATGGCATAGAGCATGTTGAGAAAGAAGTACTTTTCTCCCTTTTTCATAATACAAGAACTTGTGGGCACTAAATGAAATTGCTGAGCAGTCAGGTTAGAATGGATAAAAGGAAGTACTTCTTCACCCAAAGAGTGATTAACATATGGAATTCACTGCCACAGGAGGTTGCAGCAGCTACAAGCATGGAGGCTTCAAGAGGGAATTAGATAAACATATGGAGCAGAGGTCCATCAGTGTCCATTAGCCACAAGGTATAGATAGCAACTCTCAGCCTGGGGCAAGTGATGTATTCTTGGTGCTTGGGGGGGAACAGTGGGAGGGCTTCTAGTGTCCTGGCCCCATTGCTGGACCTCCGGATGGCACCTGGTATTTTTGGCCAGTGTGTGACAGGGTGTTGGACTGGATGGACCATTGGCCTGATCCAGCATTGGCTTCTCTTGTATTCTTATGTTCTTATGTTAACTGATGCATGGGCTGCAGATCTGCCCCTGTTCTTTGCAGCCCAAGACAAGAACTTGGAGGGGCAGAAGTGATCTGCTTCCTCCACACCAGAAATTGCATGAAGTACTGAGAATAAACTGTAAGTTTGTGGTAAAGGGGAAAAGAAGCTGTTCTCCCCACCCTGAACTTCTCCCTGTGTTGATGAAACAGAGAGAGAAGCTTGGGTGGAGGACAGATGGAGAAGCCCTGGAGAAGCTCTGCTTTTGTTCTCTGCCGTCACACTTCTTGCTAGATCCCTGCAGAGTGGGGACTCAGCAAGAAGTTTGGGAGGCAGTTTCTGTTTGCCAGCTATTCAAGTTGTTCATCAGCAGCTGAACAGATTGGGTGATGCTCTGTCTTCTTGGTGCTTGAGGGGGGGGGTCAACAGTGGGAGGGCTTCTAATGTCCTGGCCCCACTGGTGGACCACCTGGTATTTTTGGCCACTGTGTGACAGAGTGTTGGACTGGATGGGCCTTTGGCCTGATCCAACATTGGCGTCTCTTATGTTCTTATGATATGCTCACCTGTGTTCAGGACAGCCAAACAGAATATGTTTGATTGTTGAATACATTTCTGGCATCCATAGGTTTGAACTGTGTGCATCTTGCCGTTTATCTTTCTGTGTGTGAGAGATAGATTTTTGTCTCCTTATCCCCTGAGAGGAAAGGTAACGAAAGTGCTAGAGAAATATAGCTGGACTGAGATTTAAACTGCCTGTATGCTCTCTCCTCCTTTTGATGCCCCATCCCAGAGCCAGCACCTGAGGCTGTGTGGGAATAAAGGATTGGTAAAGGTCCCATTTCAAATCCGTGCAGCTGAATAGGTGTCATTGGCTATAAAACTGGGCTAAGGCTTACCTGCTATCTGCCCAGTGAATAGGTAAGCATAAGACAAGTCCTAGAGTCATAAATCATAAGACAAGTCCTCAGTCCAGGATTGAGTAAAATAAGCTTAGTGTAAACAACTTTTTGAGAAACAGCTACATTGGCCTTGGGTTATCGAGGCATGACAGATATGGTATTATCCTATCCCCACCAGCTAACTGCTACATTAAGTCATCCACATCTTCCATGGTTTGGATTAGAAGCAAGCAAAGCTCCCCTGAGAAATTTCTCATTAATCTCATTGAGCTTGGTTTACCTTCTTCGAATTGCCTCAGAAGTTTTGTTTGAGCAGGACTTTCCAAAGTTGGCAACTCAATTGAAAATCCCACAATTCCTGGGTCTTGAAGCCTTATTGGGTTTTACTAACATCTCCCACTTATACATCACATTATTTTAAAAGAAATCCTTACAGAAAGGTTTTGTGCCTTTCTAACATTTTGATGTCTTCTGCTCGTCTTCACCCTGATCCTGTAATACCATTCTGGTGTTATTGCAAGGTGTCCTCATTTGGGATGCAGAGTGGTGCTAAATACACCAGGACAAAAAAGAAAGTAAAGAAAGAAAAGAAAAGAAGAAGAAGGAATGTGTGCTGCGTGCCAGCACAGGATTGGATTTCAATTAGCTTCTGGAGAAATGATACCTTTTGTAAAACCTAAGTGTGACATCTACAAAAACAGAAGTGTTAATTACAAAGAATATACCGTACCTTTTTATCTTCCAAAAGTGATCGGGTTGAAAAGCTGAAAGCCTACGTTTGAGACAAGAAAAGGATGTCATGCTTCAGATATTAAAGGGAAAGAAGTTTTTCATAAGTGTTCACATGGGGGAGTGTCAGAATTTGTTTTCCCCGTTCCCCCCCCACTGATTCACATGATACAACACCCTCATGGCAACCACAAGGATTTTGTATCACATTTGTGCCAGGAGTTCTGTGCCTCTAGGATCATGAGCCCTGGATTGGGAAATTCCTGGAGATTTTGGGGGTACAGCCTGCAGACAGAGGGGTTTAGGGAGGGCTGGGACCTCAGCAGGGTACAATGGCATAGAGTCCACCCTCCAAAGCAGCCATGTTCTCCAGGGGAACTGACCTTGGTCATCTGGAGATCTGTTGTAATAGTGGGAGATCTCCAAATGCCAACTGGAGTTTGGCAACTGTAATGTATTCAGAAGCTGCCCTGAATGCATTAAGATGAACGTGAAATCATCTCATAGGGAAGCTATGTTAAGCTTTGTCTTGGCCAGGGATTCGCGCCAAGACTAATGCGACCAATCACATTCAAACAGACGGGAAGCGGGAATGCTTGTGATTGGACTGTATGCGCTCAACCTGATAGGTTGATATCTGTATAGGAGGTGTGGCTACATTAGCCCGGAATGTTTAAATACCGAGCAGCTGCAATGGAAAAGCTGTTCGGGCTGTCGAATGTTGTACCGTGTTGGAGAAGTGATCATCGAGCTGAATAAACCTGAGTTTTTGCTGAAATCACTCTCTGACTATTTGTTAAGCACCAGACTTAACAGCAACCCTCCCAGATACACAGGTGAGGGTATTGCAATTGTGACTGGGACCCTTGTGGGGAAGGGCATCCACCCTCCCATCCCACACTGTTTTCATGAACTGAAATGGTCCCAGGAACTGCTATTGCTTCCATTGGGAAACTTGTATTTAAGGTGGTGGTGGTGGGGGGGGGAAGGCAGCATGGCAATAGCCTGATCTTGTCAGATCTTGGAAGCTAAGCAGGGTTAGTGCATGCATGGAAGACCTCTGAGGAAGACTCTGTAGAGGAAAGCAAGGGATGGGGAAATTACCAATTTTAGCTGGGTTCACAGAAGGGGTCCAAATCACGACCAACAACTGGAATAGAAACTCTTTTCTTTATTGATTGACAACGATCAATAAAAGCATCTATTCCTAAGAAAGTTCAAGATGCTGACATTGTTACATTGTTTGTCTTTGGTACTTATAGCAAGTTTTGCGTCACTGGAAGGCAGTAACATATAACCAATCAACGCGTGCCTACCCAACGCTGCACTAATTCGAAACCAATAGAAAAGTAGTCTATACTTCCTTCTTAAAATACTTTAAAGAATACTACTACCTTATCTATGGTACGCTACAAGTGCAACACAAATGGCTGACTACTATTAAAGATGGTATCACAGAAAAAAGTAGAAACAAAGAAAAGGAGCGACTGTGAAACAATAACTAAGTAATGTAAACAACTATATTAATATCAACATATACCACAGAAAAATCATCCATAGGTTCAGTAGAAAGACTCTTTGTAAGGTGCAACACTCAATTCAATCATCGTCCAATAAAGGCACAATGAAAATTAAAGTTCACTGATATTTAAAATGCTCTGTGCCACCAGTTAGCCCATTGAGAATCCAATAGAGACTTTCACAAATATTCCAACTTCAAACATAGAGATGTGATAAATAGCAAATTGTTTACTTTGTAAGAGGATGGTGTGCAATTGCAGGGACATTCCCGTTCTGGCTAACTAATCCTGCCGGCCTCTGAGTCCGTTTCCATCACTGTTTAATCAAAGATGGAACAGAATGTCTTCCTACATGTCCATTTCTTGCCAAATCTCACAAAATTTCATTTACAGCTGCTTAGGTAACTTTGTGAGATTGGAGTTGTCCTTGTGTCTATCAGCCTCCAAGTCTCCTCTGGTTCTACTCCCTGCCACTTCAAAGGGAAGGGTGGAGCAAAATCAGAGGGTTAAATATGAGGCTGAAGTGCTGCCATGGCCAGCAAAACAGAGGGGGTGGAATGCCCTCTAGAAGGCACTGAAGCCCTTCGATTCTGGTGGCTGCAGATGTGCACCTATCTGGTAGCCCCCAGGAAGGCACTTCACCCTTTCCTTTCTGCTGGCCCAGCTGTCTCGAGCTCACTTGCACAGTCCATTTAAAGGGGCTATGCCAGCCCCCCCCCCAAGCAGCTAAACTGTTGGAGAGAGACTTTTCAGTGCTGGCCCAGGTGTCTCGGGTCCACTCATGCAGCCTGTTTAAAGGGGCTGCACCAGGCACCCTGAGGCAGCTGAGCCAGTGGGAAGAGATTTCTCTGTGCTGACCCATCTGTCTCGGGCCCACTTGCACAACCCATTTAAGGGTGTGTGTGCCAGGTACCCTGAGGCAGCTGAGCCAGTAGAGAGAGGCTTCTCCATGATGGTCCAGCTGTCTTAGGTTCATTTGCGCAGCCCAAGACTGCTGGGCTGGTGTGGAGTAGTCTCTCCCCACAGGCTCAACTGTCATGGGCTGTCTCATGCAGCCCATTTAAAGGGGCTGCACCAGGTAGCCTGAGGTGGGTGTCACATGTCCCCTGGAAGGCACTTCACCACTTCCTGTCTGCTGGCTGCAGCCAGCTGCAGCCAGCAGAAAGGTGAGGGTGAAGTGCCCCTGGGAAGACACTTTACCCTTTCCATTTAAACCCTCCTTTCTGCTCCCCATGGCTTTCATGGGAAGCAGAAAGCAGTGCTATACTTTCTGCTTCCTATGAAAAGCCATGGGCAGCTAAAAGCAGGGTTTCCATTCTTCTCTCGGGGCTTTTCCTAGGGAGAAGAAAGCAGGGCCTTTTAAACCTCTGTTTCCTGCTCCTCGCAAATAGCCACAGGGAGCACTAAGCAGTGGTGGTTTAAATGGCTCCAAGCCTTTTAAAACCTGCTTTCTGTTCCCATGAAAAGCCACAGGGAGCTTAAAGAAGAGTTTGAAATGGCTCGGAGCGATTTAAACCAAACAGCTGAGCTGCAGGGACTTCCCAGCCGCTCAGCTGTTTCTTGTGAAGAGCAGAAAGTAGGGGTAAACCTCTGCTTTCTGCTCTTCACAAACTGTCACCAGCCACCACGAATTGTGCCAAAGCTCATGGTAGTTCATCCCAGTACTTCAGAAACTCCAGTTTGCAAACCCCAAACAGGCCAAAATTCATGGCAAACTTTGGTTTGTCAGCCGGTTCATGTCCATCCCTAACTACTAAACTAGTAATAGTTTAAGGATCTGCGTTAAAGGTTAGTTTTGTTTAGTTTGCCCTATGAGATATTCCCTCCTCAGCTATTTCCTCTTTCTGTTTCCTGGTAGTCCCATATCTATTTCCCTTTTTCTGCTTCCTTCACTTCTTCCCATTCATCAGGAAGCTACCTTTTATCTGTTCCTTTGTCTTCAGTTTTCCCTCCTTTCCTCCTCCCAGCAGTCTTTCTCCATGAAGTCTTGCTGAGTTGTGCTGTGTCCACTACCAGCCACAGTGGATGGTATGGGTAGTGATTTTCCAGTGGTTGCTCCTCCATCAAGGGACATGGCAGGGGAGAAGGATGGGACCTCTAAATCTGCCTCTGCTCCCCTATATGGATTTGCTTTATAAAAACCAAGGAAGACCCAGCAATATTGTCATGGTTGCCTAGAAATCTCAAAACTGGTTACTTAGTGAGTATTATTTTCTTCAAAATACAGCTGTTGTTCATATTATTTGGGGATGTTTTAATGTCCCAATATGTGTTTTTTTTTAATTTTCAGGGGTTTTGTGCAAACATGGGACTTCCCATCTATCTATTTTGCTGATCTGTCAACCCACATTCTATAGCCTGGTTTGGAATTAGATATATGATTGTGCAAAAGGAAACATGTGCAAAGATACATGTGACATCTGGCTCAAATGAAAGAATATTTGTATGATTTTGTGGATGCACCCTCCATCTAGAAATTGTTAAAGGGGACCACCACAATCATAGACATAAACTGGTCAACTTCTTGGAGGTGCCACAATCTGAGAGGTGCCTGGCTCAGTGTTGTAAATGTCTTGGAGAGAGAACCACTGCCTGAGTTTATGGGGAGGTGGTCAGTGTTGATATCCCCTCCCTCCCAGGAGACCAGATCAAGATCTTTCTGATCTCTACCAGTTGCCTGGGGCAAATGCATAGCTGTAAAAAGGGGAAAGTGTCCTGGATTTTAAGAGCATGTTTACTGAGTTCACCACTGATAAGACCTGCATTCATTTCTGGACACTGTAGTTCAAGATGTGCATTGGCAGTTTTGGAAGCATTTGCAGGGAAGCCACAAAGATGATAAAGGCCTCTAGTTAATGAAATGTTAAAATGAGATAAGGTGAAGACCGTTTCAAAATATTTTAAAGATTTTTGGACAAAGAGATAGATCACTTACTGTTTCCACCAAGAGAGCCATTTTTTTTTAACTACGTAAAATGGTGAAAGCAGTTTGCCAATGGAAAACATAAGCCACAAAGGAACACATGAAGCTGCCTTCTACTGAGTCTGACCATTGGTGTGTTAGGATCAGCACTGTCTCCTCAGACTGGCAGTAACTCTCCAGTGTCTCAGCTGGGAAAGGGTCTTTCATAGCACCCACTATCTGGTCCTTTAACTGGAGATGCCAGGGAACCTTAAACCTGGGACCTTATTCTCTATCACTGAGCCATGGCTTCTCCTCAGCTTAAACCTGGGACCTTATTCTCTACCACTGAGCCATGGCTTCTCCACAGCTGTTGTCTGGTGCCTTCATTTCAGGCATGTGGGAGAAAGGGACAGCCACAGAGAAGGCCCTTGAACAAACAAAGGCTGATGTCCTCTGCCTACATGAGTGAATAACCAACAAGTCCTTTTTGAAGGAATGCATGAGTCACATAGGTTTATGTGGGAAGAAGTGACTTTTTCAAGTAATTAATTTATTAATTATCGTATGGCATTGGGTGTAGAATAGCCAGGAGATCCTAAGATTGTCTGGCAGCCAAAAGTTATTTATTTATTTATTAAATTAGATTTATTAGGCCAGCCTTCCCTGTGAGCAGGGCTCAGGGCAGCTTACAACAGAGCAAGTACAATAAATAATGCAAGTTAAAACCAACGTTAAAATACCTATAGTATAAACAGATAAAACAATACACTTCCCAAGATGGCAGAAGAGAGATTTTAATTTCCACAGGCCGCCTGGGGGGAGGGGGTCAGGAAGGGTGGGGGGGGTATAAGAGTGCCAGATTTTGTACTGTCCCGTTGCTGTCCTCTTTAGGGTTATGCACCACTAGGTGGCAAATGAGACTTGTTTTTAAGGCAGGAGACATTTCAGAGGTGGTTTGCCATTGCCTGCCTCTGCATCAGGACTCTGGTATTCCTTGGAGATCGCCCTTCCAAATACTAGCCATGGCTGACCCTGCTTAGGATCTGAGATCTGACGGGATCAGGCTAGCCTGAGCTATCCAGGTCAGGGCTACTTTTTCAATTAGGAGTGTTCCAGGCCAAGAAGGGCTTTAAAGTGAGCACCAGGACCTCAGCTGAACCCAGAAACGTATTGTCATCTATTACAATGTCCTCAGGCCAGGTGTAAGATGTATATTGCGGCTGACACTAAACAACAAGTTGCAGTTGCTGGGTTATTTACTGAGGGCAGAAGAAGGGTCGGTTTTATACCATGTTTTTCTCTATCCTAAGGAGTCTCATTCCCTCCCTCTTACCCAGGCCCATAGCCAGGGGAGGCCTTTAAATAAGTTGGGGGGCACCCCCACACACACTCCCCAAGTGAGCAGCCCCGCTCCCACCCTTCCCCATGGCTGAGTGGTGGGCTGCCAGGGTAGGAGACCGGTGATCCAAGAGGCTCCACTGTTGCTACAGGCCTGCTCTCCCTACAACAGGCACCCTGTGAGGTCGGTGGGGCTGAGAGAGTTCTGAGAGAATTGTGACTGGCCCAGGGTCACCCAGCAGGCTTCATGTGGAGGAGTGGGGAATCAAACCCAGCTCTCCAGATTACAGTCTGCCACTCTTAGTCACTACATCATGCTGGCAGCCCCATGTAGAGCATGTACCTTTGTCTTGACTTGAGCATGGGTCAGTGTGACCAAGTTAGCTGCATCCGGAAAAGGAGACAGTTTCCGTGCAAGATGAAACTAGAAGAAGGCACTCTTATAAACCGGCCCTCACTTGTTTTTCTAACAGGAGGGAAGGATCAACTCCCCCCAACGCTCTCTCCTAACCAATTCTCTCAGAGACAACTTAACTAAGAAGCCGAACACCATCCAAGACATCAGCCTTGCCAGCCAGCATCATCTTTGCCAACAACGCTCCAGTAATCTCCCTTCCTTCTTTAGATTGCCCATCTCCATGGTAATTATCCACAATCCATTCAGATATTCCTAAAAAGATTTCTATTGCCTTCCAAGAGAAAAAAGCCTGAGCGAAAAGGGATATTCTGCAGCTCTACTGTGCTTCTAGTTGTCTGGAAGAGATCCCAAGACAGGAGCACACATGCTCAGTCCTGATTAAGAGGTGATGTTGGACAGACTCAGTAACAAAGGGCCTAAGACCCAGAGGGAGATGATCATAGTGGACTGTAGAGCATCTGGGCGTGACAGGGCTTGTCATGGTGGTAGTAATATGAGCTTCCCACATGACCGGGAGATCCTCTGATGGGTTACCCTACCATTGCTAGACCACTTTTTGTAGTAACCAGCATGGTTCTTGAGAATGAACAGGGCAACCTTACAGTGCCAACACTGTAAAATAATAAAATGCATTTGTTCCAGATAACAAAAGAACAGGAGACATGAAAAAAAATAAGACCTCCTTTTATCAGAGGCCACTGCAGGACCTTGGGTAGCGGCACAAAGCAAGCATCCTGTATTCTGTGTGAGTCATTTTCCTTGACAACCCGTTAATTACCATATACCTGAGATTCAAATGAAATATGCTAGTCAGAGCCATACCAGACACAATACTTGGAGATCTGTGAATTTCCATTAAAACAGCAGTAACAACAAAGGTAAATATCAATGGCCAGGGTGCTTTAATTCAGACTGGGGCTCTAAGGCAGAGGAGAAAGGATTTAACCCTTCCTCTACTCTTTTTCACAGATTGAAACTGAACACTGTTGAGCATCTGTTAGACCTGGAAGAGGGAAAAGACAGGCAAAGGGAGAGTGCCTTTCTTTCCTCCCCCCCACTACAGGTAACAACAGGAAGAATAACAAAGTTTAAGTGCAGTGGCACTTTTAAGACCAACAAAGTTTAATTCTAATATAAGCTTTCATGTGCATGCACAGTTCATCAGATAGAGAAAGGTCAGTTTGCATGAAAGAAGAAGAATATGAAACGCCCCCCCCCCCCATTGTGGTCCCAAACGCAATTGTTGGTTAACTGCCTTTCAAAAATCTTGAAGAAGAGACCATTATTACTGATTTCCTAGCTTTGCACTTAGCTTGGTCCTCAGTCATCAGAATCTTTTCCTCAACTTTTTAATATAATTTTCACCCCAAATAAGGAGTAAAAGAAGGGGAGGAGATGATTAACCCTGTTCCAAATGGCCATTTCCCCCTCCCAAACTCCCCTCCCCAGAGGAAAAGGTAGAGGTCTCTACCAATGCTCCCTCTAAGCTGCAGAGTCTTGTAAGCAAAAATTCTATTTTGTGAGCTACTGGCATTAAAGTTGTGAGCAATGTTCCCTCTAAGATGTGGAGTCTTTTGAGCGAAAATTCTACTTTGTGAGATACTGGCATTAAAGTTGTGAGCGAGCGATTTGGCTGCTGCATAACTTAGTTTGCTCTGGGGCCATCCTTCCTGAGCTAAGACAAAAATGTGTGAGCCGGAGGCTAAAAAACTGTGAGCTAGCTCACACTAACTGAGCTTAGAGGAAACACTGGTTGTGAGTGAGCAATTTGGCTACTGCATAAATTAGTTTGTACCGGCGCCATCCTTCCTGAGCGAAGACAAAAATACATGAGCCGGAGGCTAAAAAACTGTGAGCTAGCTCACACTAACTCAGCTTAGAGGGAACACTGGTCGCTACTGATTGTAACTCCAACAGCTGCTTTGGGCTTTAAAGCAAATGTTGTGGGAAATATTCAAAGAACAGAGTGTCATGTGTAGTTTATACCTGCAACATGTGAAAACATTATGAAGAGATTTTTTTTCTTTCTTTGTCCAACTGAGGTTTGAGATCTTTCACACAGTTATTCTTTTAGGCTCTGCTGTCTGTTCTGTATGACAAAACTACCAATGAGAAACAAATATTGCCCAGGATTTGATGGTTCAGTGCATCAGCGACTGTGATACGGTAATTGTTTTCCTTGAAACCCTAAAAAAGAAACAGAAACGTTAAGACTTTCCGACAGCTTTGAAGAGGTAACTGTGTGTTTTAACTGTTCTTGAGCTGTCCTTTAAAATTGTTTGTGTGTTAATCGGTAAAATACCACCTTGATGTTATACTTTGCTGTTAGTGGCCCATGATTGACACTTGTGTTTTTTAATCCCCCCCTCGCTCAGTTTCCTTAACCAAATAATGTTACTTTCCCCCCTTTTGAAAGCTGCAATAAACAAAACTAATTTGTACCTAATACTCCCTTTGTGGCTTCCTTAATTACTACATAGACTTCTCTCTCTGTCTCTAAATAAGATGCACATGTGGCTATTTCTAAACCAGCATCATTTCTGTTTTCTGTTACTCAGGCTGACAATGCACATAGTTATCTGTGTGGGGATCATATACATGAGAAGGAAGAGGCAAGTGAGAAAGAGTGCATGAGCTCACAAATATCTTTAGGAGATTTCCCTGTGTTACTAGTTCTCCTTGGGCTGCTGTGAATGTTCAGCCACAAAAACCAGGGCCGGCTCTATCACTAGGCCAGCTAGTGTCTGGCCTAGGGCGCGCCGGCCATCAGGGGTGCCAAACTGCACCCTGCCCCCCCAACCCGCTGCTGCCCTAACCGAGCGTCCACCCCTCTGGCGCCCTTAGCAACTCAGGAGCGCCCGACGGAGGCGGCCGGGGAAGCTTTTGCTGGGGAACCCGCCGGTGGCACATGGGGGGCATGGCACGTGGGAAGCCCTGGCTCTGCACTTCAGAGCTGCGCACCCCCGCGATCCTGCTCACTTCTCTCCGCCACACCATCTCCCATGCCGCCGGCCGCTGCCCCTGTGGCTTCTTCGCCCGGCAGAGAGGCTGGGGTGGGGGGGAGGCTAGGGCGGGGGGAGGC
>NW_015171511.1:637924-646594 GCF_001447785.1 Gekko japonicus | reverse complement strand
ACGGGGGGAGGCAGCGGGAGGTGAGCAGCAGCAGTGGCTGGGAGGGGGGAGGCGAGCAGTGGGGGGGAGGAGAGCGGCTGGGTGACCCTCCTCCCAGCCTGGTTCTGGCGGAGAGGTCTCCAGGCGCCGCCGGGAGGTTGGCATCTGCGCTCGCCTAGAGCGCAGGACAACCTCGGGCCGGCCCTGACAAAACCTTTTAGGACAAAAGGGGGTATGGTGCAGTGTTCCCTCTAAGCTGAGTTAGTGTGAGCTAGCTCACAGTTTCTTAGCCTCCGGCTCACACATTTTCGTC
The DNA here is from genome assembly GCF_001447785.1 of Gekko japonicus. NCBI lineage: Eukaryota > Metazoa > Chordata > Lepidosauria > Squamata > Gekkonidae > Gekko > Gekko japonicus. The sequence continues at coordinate 646,302 of NW_015171511.1, read as the reverse complement.
TTAGCTCAGGAAGGAGGGCTCCAGAGCAAACTAATTTATGCCGCAGCAAAATGGCTTGCTCACAACTGTAAGGCCGGTAGCTCGCAAAGTAGAATTTTTGCTCGCAGGACTCCACATCTTAGAGGGAACATTGGTATGGTGTGTGCTTGTGTGTTGAAATATTTCCAGACAACAATCCTTTATTTAAAAATTCAGATGTCTTTCTGCAGTTCTCAGTCAGGTCAATGGGGTGGCGGCCTAAGGAAAGTGGTACCTTCCTAAGCAGATTTACATCATCCTTGAAGTCCAGGGGCTCAGAAGAGTGTAACTCTATGTCAAGCTCCAACTCCTGAGGGATGGAGCCCAGGGCTGCCACACCTTCCAGTGCCCTTCGGGGAAGGGTGATACAAAGCATTGACCCTACAGAGGTCACTTCCCCTGGAAAAAATGGCTGGTTGGAAGGATGGACTGGACTCTATTGCATTATACTTTACTGAGGTCCCTTCCTTCCTCAAAACCTGTGCTCCCCAAGGCTCCACCCCCAAATCACCAGGTATTTCCAAAACTGGATCTACCTACTTGCTGTCGTTGTTATGGCTTCCTGCCCTGGTACATTTGGGGGTGGGAATCCTGACCCCAGACATTCTGCTTACATGGCACTATACATTTCCCAGGGCTTCCAGCCTGAACGGTGAAGGGAAGAAATGGGGGGAATAATCTCTCACATGGAGGTTTTCCTGCAGTTTGGGTGACAGATTCTGGCAGTATTTTTTTTCTCAGAGCTCAATGATGTTCTTTAGTTTGTTTCCTTTTTGTGTTTTCCTCATGATTTCTTTGGGCTTTCTCAAATCACCTTCGATCCAATTTTGAGAGAGCACAAAGGAAGGGAGGAAAAAAACTATGGAAAGATAATAAATAGACAACAACATTGTGAGGAAGCTCAGAGGGAAAAAAAATGCTGCATTTCAGTACCCATACTATGGGAAAACCTTTGTGTGAAAGACCATAGTGAGAGAGCTGGATGTGCCTGTTTCTCTACTGCCCTGTACCTATTGTCTCCATAACCAGATAGGCAGGATTAGGGAGAAAAGTGGTGGATGTGGAGGGAGGAAGGAGTTATTTTCCAGTCTGGATTAAATTCAAGCCAGAGAAAATCTCTTGGTTCATAAATTACGTAGCAGCACATTAGAATCCCTTTCCTTGAGAAAGCAAATACTGAAGTATATAGAACTAAAGGGGAAATAAAGGGGATCTCCTTGCAGTCCAAGGAACTTTGAAGAGTCTTCTCCAGCACCATAATGCAAAAGAATCTATTCTTCGGCGCTCGGCCTTCCTTATAGTCCAACTCTCGCAGCCATACAGTACTACTGGGAATACCATTGCTTTGACCATACGGACTTTTGTTGGCAGCGTGATGTCTCTACTTTTTAATATGCTGTCTAGGTTTGCCATCGCTTTCCTCCCAAGGAGCAGGCGTCTTTTAATTTCATGGCTGCAGTCACCCTCTGCAGTGATCTTGGATCCCAGGAATTTGAAGTCTGTTACTGCTTCCATGACTTCTCCTTCTATTTGCCGAGGAGTGATGGGGCCGGATGCCATAATCTTAGTTTTTTTGATGTTGAGTTTCAAGCCAACTTTTGCGCTCTCCTGAGCTCTAAAAGGTCAATAAACAAATTTTACTAGATTTTATTTATTTTTTAAAAAACATTTCTATGCCACCTTTTCCACCCATATAGGGTTACTAAGGTGGAGAACATTAAAAGATTTCAACATTAAAACAACGTTAAAGGTATAATTCAGTAAACATAAAGACACATAACACTAAAACCAAGAAAGAGGGCTAATAGCAGTTACTGGGAGTACGCTGATATTTTGTCATGGTGTGCCCCTGAGTCTGACCCACCAGGATCCTTGAATGGCCCATAAAATTCTGGTTCTGCTCTACTCCATAACCCTGCATAGAAGTCTTTTTTTAAAAAGTCAAAGTTGGCAGCCCTACTTTTGAACTGCAATCCAGTGAATTCTTACCCCAGCATGAAGAGGGTCATTTATATCGAGAGAAAATAATGATCACGTTTCCAGAATTGCACTGTTGTATTAACAACCATAACAAACAGAATCCTGCAAGTGTCTTCTGCTAAGTTGGTCCTTTCTTGGACCCTGCTTTGAGAAAGAAAGTTCAGAACCTTCTCAACACTGCTCTGCCCAAAGCCCACAATGGACAAAGACCCATGGGGGAAGAAAGTATTTCTTCAGTGGAGGAAGAATTGATGGAAATAATCATCAGATTCAATTTAGTGAACAGGAGCCATAAGAGACAGCCCACTGACTTCTCCACTATCATCACAATTATTCAGTTTAGTTTTTATTGGCTAGAAGGTGCCACTATAGCTCTGATGTGGATGGCCCAGGCTAGCCTGATCTTATCAGATGTTGGAAGCTGATTTCAGAAGCTAAACAGGGTTGGCCCTGTTTCTTATTTGGATGGAAGGCCACCAAGTAAGTCCAGGGTTGCTGCACAGAGGCAGACAATGGCAACCACCTCTGAATATCTCTTGCCTTGAAAACCCTACAGGGTTCCCATAGGTCGACTGTGACTTGACAGCACTTTCTACCACCACCACAGGCGCCATTATTGATCTGATGCTAAAGAGGAAGTCGCTTGAATTGTTTGAGTTTTTTAGTACAGTAGAGTAAAATTGGTACAAAATAGATTTTTTTTTTGCTATTAACAATCAGTTTTTATGGGTGAAATACTTACTTAATCTTGATTCAAGCATTGGTATGAAATATATTTCTAGTGCTATGTTCATTAGTATTTTCCTATCCCTGAATTTTCTGCAATGGAGTATCAAATATTTTCATGCAGATGAGGTCAAATGCCTTCTAAGGATGGGTCATAACATAGTTCTCTGTCTCTGCCCCACCCTCTCCTGTTGCTATGAAAACATGTAGGGTAGCTGTACGAAGGCCCAGATGCAAATACCCTTGTGTATCATTTTTGTGCTTTCAAAAAGCAGAGAATATGCAGACGAAGGTACTAAATAATCACTACATCCATCAGCATGGAACATAACAGAAGTGGTTTATGGCAACATAAACTTAAAATTCTCCCCAGAAGAATTACAAAAGCAATTATTGGTAAGATTGTTATGATTTACATAAATACAACAACATTGCAGGGTCGATGCCCAATATTGTTGCTTCCTCCTCCATTTTATCTTCACAACAACAATCCTGCGAGGTAAGTTTGATTGTGACTGGCAGAAGTTACTGAGCAAGCTTCAATGGAAGAGTGGGGATTTGAACCTGGGGTTTCCAGACCCTAGTCCCACACTCTAACCAATATACTGCAGTGACTGTCAGCTGTACATTGCAGTAGAGGAAAGAAACCTTTCATTTTCAATCTTGATTCCTTGCACTCTCTCAGCACACAACAAAGTATCTGTGTGGTGGATATTTTGGCTTTGATTAGAGAATAACAACTTGGAACTTTGCCTCCGAGTAAAGGAACAATAACCTTAATGTTTTAATAGTCTCAATCGTTCAAGCAATCGTGCCAAGAAGGGTAATACTAATGGTCGTAGCTTATTATTTTATATCAGGTTATAAGAAAAATGGCTGTTTCTGTGTCAAACAGAGGTCATTCTGACCACTGATGTCTTTTGGGATAATTTTCGGGAAGCAGGTTTTATTGTTTTTCGTTCCAATTCTGGGTTCAGTGGAATGAAAAATAGTGTGTGCTAACCCAGAGAAACCACCTAAAGAGCAGAGACTCAAGAAACTAATGCATTACAGCAGAAACTTAGAAAGCTCATTAGGTTACACATGTACTCAATTATGTACTTCTATATGAATACACAGCCAGTTTGTAATAAGCCAGGTCAATGCTCAGCTTCTACCGATAGAGCCTGTTGAGAGCCTGGAGTCTTGTTAGATCGCAGTCTCTTGTTGGAGAAACTAGTGTCTATGACAGTGAATAATGTTTTTTTCCAACTTCATTGAGTTAACAAGCTGGCTCCCTGTTTGAAGATGCCCACTGTGTCCACACTGATCTGTGCTTCAGCGTATGAAACAAAACAGAGCCAAGGAGGGCAGAATGTGCTGGGGCGACTGACTTTGCTGTTTATCAAACTGTTATGTTTGGAACATGGAGCCATATCTGCTAATCTTAATATGGTGGTGGAAAGTGCCGTGAAGTCACAGCTGACTCATGGTGACCCTGTAAGGTTTTCAAGTCAAGAGACGTTCAGAGGTGGTTTGCCATTGCCTGCCTCCAGGTCACAACTCCACGGATTCCCCTAATTCCACTCTAAGGCCATCTAAATGAATGGCGGTCACCACATCCCATGACAATGAATTCCACAAGTTAATGATGTGTTACAACAGATAAATGCCTCTTTCATACTCATACTATTGGCCCAGCACAAGTAATTATTTAACACAAACCTGCAGTGTGGGATTATATTGTGGAAAAGCGTTTGTGTGTGAGTGAAAGAGAGGGAGGGAGGGTGTGTAAGAGAGTGAATAAGCAGATGCATATATGCTCGGTGGGGGGAGGATGTGCAACACAATGGGTTGGAGCTCTTGTACAAGTGGAAATGCAAGGGGAAAAAAGACCATGACAGATACTTGCAATGCCAAACGTGTTGCATCCACACTTGCATTTCCACTTGTGCATGATCTTATACAACCAGTTTCTGGGAACCATAATATATAGGCCCTAAACTGGATAGCCCAGGCTAGCCTGATCTTAGGTCTCAGAAGCTAAGCAGGGTCAGCCCTCGTTAGTGTTTGAATGGGAGACCACTAAGGAATAATAGGATTGTGACACAGAGGCAGGAAACGGCAAACCACCTCTAAACATCTTTTACCTTGAAAACCCAAAAAGGTCACCATAAGTCAGCTGTGAATAAGAATGATGATGATGACGACGACGACGATGACGATGATATAGAGAGGAAAGTGCTAGGTGTTGAGCAACATCTTGTGCAAGTAGAGCTGTACTAGATCTGTTTATGTCTCCACTTGTGCGTCACGGGATCCAGTGTCTCTAAGCCAGGAACAGTTCCACTGCTGACCACAGGTCAAGAGGCTCTTTAGCTTTATTACACTCTTTTATTACATTGCATCCCAATCTCATCCAGAGCCACTCTATGTGTCTGCCACCATGCAATCATTATACGAGCATTTCTCTATTTCTGATTAAGCAACCTTCCTCAGGCTTGTAATGCAGATCCACAAATAGAAAGAGGAAAGTAGTCAAAATGACATACACATAAGTAGTAGTTATGAACATAAATAGACTGTAGATATTATCTTATCTGTAAGAGCCCTTCCCCACCGAAAAAAGAGAAAGAATCCATCTTGAAAATCTATGTCTTATTTTGCATTCCAAAATAAGGATCCTCTTTCATAGCCAAACCGCTTGAGAGTAATTTCATCTCCCGTTTAATTCCTGCTCAATAATTTTTATCTTTCATTTCCTTCCATTGTATTACACCTGGCAACTGTCCCATCTGTTATGAGTCCCAGATATCATAACATTTTTTTTTAGATTTATGAAGAAGGAAAGAAAATAAGAATCAGGTGGTTTAAAGCTAAGGAGGTTTGCAATTTGTAGATATGCGAGAACAGCATAAAATTTGCAAGAATATAATGATCTCTCTGTGAAACAAAGTTTGAGACGAGAGAAAGGAATTGCATTTTCCCCTCTATTAACTGTATTAATGCCAAGTCTGATTTTTTTTTAAAGATTCCAAAAGCTCATGGAGAATGGAGATTTATAAAAATTAACTGAGTTTGGATCAGTACTACTCCTATTGCTATTATTACAACAACCAGAAATATCAATGAAGATAGTAGTGGTGACAGCCAGTCTCTCCACAATAGGGCTTCTATCCTTTCATTAGTTTTAAAAGAGGAAATTTCACCAGGTGAAGCTTTTCAGCCCCCCTGAAGCTCCATAACATGACAAGCAGTATCCTGCCAAGATTCCCTCTTCTAATTTGCGGGAGCTGCTGCTAGTCAGTTGTAGCTGAAATAACAAAGTGGCAAATTGAAGACTATCAAACCTTTTGTTGGATCTGACAAAGTGGGCTGTTTCTCATGAAAGCTTGTACCACATGATACATTTGTCCATTTGTAAGATGACACAAGACTCTCTATTTTTTGTATTTTTACATTTGTGTGTGTGTGTGTGTGTGCCTGTGCCTGGAAGTCAGGGCGACCTCTGGTGACTCCTACTGGGGCACGGAGGACATTTAGAGAAGTGGCTTGATAGCCTGCCTCTGGCCTCCTGGGCTTGGTGTTCTCTGGAGGTCTCCCATCCAAGTACTTGCCAGGGTCGGCCCTGCTTAGCGTCCGAGATCTGACGAGATTGGGCTTGCCTGGGCTACCCAGGTCAGGAGAAGATGACACTAGACTGTTGATTTCTTCTCTCCCAGTCCAGCAGGAAAACTAAAGACAAACTGATGGGGTAACGTGTATTTATCTCTTTCAAAATATAAGGCCCTCGTTTCATGTAACCATGTGAAATATATGGCACACAGCATGACTCTGGAGTCATTCACAAGAGGTGCACGTATTGTTGGAAATGGCTAACTTATTCATCTAGATTCCAATCTAACTAATGATCATAGAACTTCCAAAGATGTTTGGCTAGCATATCATGGATCTGGTGGGGAGCAATGTATGTTGGAGCAAAATCCAGAAGATTGTCAGAAGATTGTATTAAAAACATAAGGCATAGTACCTTTAATACCTTTAAAGACAAATAAATGTATTGTGAATTGAATTTTCGTAGGCAAAAGATTACTTTGTCAGACATTTGAAGTTGTCCATGAAAGTGATATTATTTATGCACATGCGTCCAGTAATAAACCACCAAATTAAGATTGGATGGCCTCATCTAATCCCATGGCTTTCAGTAACACGACTATACCAGTGAAGTAAAGCTCTCTTTGTCTACTCCTGAACAACCCCACCATCTATTGCCAGCCATACCTCCGACTGCCATTCCACTTGCAGGACTTACTGCCATCTCAAATGCAAGCTTATACCACTTCTTCTCTCATAACACTGCAAAAATGAAGACTTTCCTTCTCAGTGGAAATTCTGGTTCATGCTCTGGCCATTTCCCACATTGTCTATCATCACCCTACTCTTGCTTCATTATACTTTGACTGCTTTGAGTCTCTGAAGTACCCTGCTTCCAAGATCATTCCCTTCTGTCATTGCTCTGACCATGTGACCTCTCTCCGTGTCTACACTGCTTTCCCATTGATTCCCAGGTTGAGCACAAACTGTTTATCCATGCCTCCGAAGCTTTCCAAAGTCTTGCCTCCTCTTCTCTTTGATTCTCATATCCTTTGCAGAGCAGTCCTAAGGAGAATGACATCCTTCTGAGGCCACTGGAGTCAATGGGAGTGTGTAATTTTTGCTTAAGATGGCTGTTAGTCTCCTTCGTCTGCTGAAAGTCAGCCTCAGTGTGTGTAATTGGCCCCTCCCAGCCAAGAAGCCCTTGTGGCTGTTTAGGCTGGGTGCCACCTGTGCTCCTTGTCCCTGTGGAAGGAGGAAGAGCAGGGGCGATTTTGCACCCATATGGGTCCTGGCAGAGGGGCGGAGCTGAGGAGTTATAAGGCAGTTCTGTCCCCTCACTACGCAGTTCATTGCTGGAACTCGAGTTGGATAGGAGCTGTATTGTGGCTCTTACTGCAGCAGCCACGGCAGCAGGCATCAGAGCCTTCAGCAGGTATGGCAGTGGTGGAGCTGCAGCTCCCACATCTTGGCCTGCTCTTGAGGCAGCTGGGGCACTCACAAGTGCAGCAGTGGCCGAGGGAGGATTCACTCTTTGGCCTTCTCTTTGGCAACTGGGGCCTGTGGTGGTGGATCCTGGACCTATGGATCCCCAGAAGAGGCAATTTTTCAGTGGCAGCGTGGTCTCCGGTGATGACAGCAGCAGTGGCCCACCCTTGGGCCCTCAACTCCCCTGCCAGGAGCCTTGTCTTGGACCTCTGTGGGGGTGGGGGAATCCACTGAGGGCTTCCTCTGGCATTGGGGGGGGGAGTGTGCCTGTTTCTGAGTGGGTGGCTCCAGCCAGCGGGCCCCCAGGAGTTGGATCCCTGGTCTAATTGGTGTGGGGGGCTGTCTTTTATAGCTGAGTAGGGGAAGGTGGCCGTTTTGAGGGATTCTGCAGGGATGGCCATTTTAGCAGTGCTAAGTTGGCCCCAGTGTTGATGGCCAGGGCCCCTCAAAGGGTAAGCAGCCGGCCAAGAAACAACCACCCTCAAAGACAGCTTTTCCTTCTGGGTCCACATCAGGAAAGGATGATGAGGCCCAGTAGTGGCAAGCTATCTCCTGGCATTAGAGCAAGCGAGGCAGGTTCCTCCTGGGCCCCC
>NW_015171511.1:625477-637905 GCF_001447785.1 Gekko japonicus | reverse complement strand
TAGGATGGCTGCCCAAATGGCATTAACCCCCCCCCCACAACTTAGCCTGTCTTTCTGCCTGGCATTCCAGACAGTGAGGGAGTCAGAGATAAACCATCCCATGAAGGTCAGGCTGCCTCTGAGCGTGGGGCAACACAGCAGGAGCAGTACATGGAAGCTGGACCTGTGGCTGTGGCAGTGGCAGTGGTGACTCAAGAAGACGAGGGTAAGTCTGGCACTGCACAACAGCGTCTGTCTGGCCTGGGAGCCCTGGGGTCATTCTGCTGCCCCTGGGCCCTTGGCTGCAACCCATGCAAGCTTTACACCAATACAAGGGCCTGGGTAGCCTTCGAGGCCCTAGGGTGAGCACGCTGCCTCTGGGTCCCCAACTGCGGCCCAGTCTAGCTCTGCACTGTGGGCTACACCTTCAGAGCAGCCTTTTGGCTGAGGTTTAGGGCATCCCTTTTTCCAGGGTGGTGGTGCTGCAGCTCAGCCCACCCCTTGGCAGGTTCCCCCAGCAGGAGGTGGGGTTATCCCCTTCAGTGAAGGATACCTTATGGCTCAGTCCCATTTAAGGCCTTGTCTTTTGGTGATTCAGCAATGCGATCATCTCACACTGGCTACTAGGGAGAAAATACTTGAAAGGGATAACATGGGTATTTTTACTCTTCTCTTCAGAGAACTGGAGAAAAATGATAAAGAAGGCCTGGAAGAAAAGGACAATGAAAAGCTGAAGAGGAGAAAAGTGGACAGGACTTGGGCCAACTGGCTTCCAGGTTTCCTGATTAATGCAGGGGCCTTGACATGAGCTCAGCTGTGGTGGGCTACCCCCTACGCCGCTATTCCAGCACTTGGACATCATTTATAAAGGGTACATGGACTTTAGGATGAGGGTGGCCATAAACCCTTACTTTCCATGGGACCGGATTCATCAGCAGCTATGGCTGCGTGGTGTCCCCTGCTAAGACCAACCCTGGAGACCGATCCAACAGTGAGCGCTTAGTTCAGCGAATCTCTGACACTTCTGGCACCCGTTCCCCTGTGGGACAGTCGGTTCAGCTCCAGCTGCTTTGTTGGGAATATACCTCCCAGGGTGTGTGTGCTAGGAAGTCCTGTTGGTAAGAGCATGAATGTTCCCTCTGTGGGGGATCCCATTCATATACAGCATGCCCCAGGGCGAAGCCTAGGGGGGGTGCCAAGCATTCCAGTCTTATGATAAAGGGGCCCAGCCCAATAAGACTAAGGGAACTTTAGAAGTGGCTCCACATATACCTAAGGTGTGTAGATAGTTCCTATTTGTTAGCTGTTTTTACTGATGGTTTTAGAATTCCTTATCAGGGTCCTGGGTTTTCGCTCATGGTCTCTAATTTGTGCTCTGTCATTGGCCAGGAGAGCATGGTTAGGGAGAAAATAGCCAAGGAATGCAGTTCTTCCTCATAGTAGTGGTGGTTTGGTTGTGGGGCGAAGAGCTGTCAAATCACTCTGTTCACTTTTGGTGTGACAACTTAGCAGTGATTCACATCATTCAACTCTCTCACATCCAAATCGACTCGGGTCATGGCATTAGTGTGGGCCTTCACCCTGCATTGCCTTAGGCTTAACATCTTGTTTTTGGCCAAGCATATTCTGGAGGTTAGTTACAGGGTGATGGATGCTCTATCTCATAAACAGATGGAGAGGTTCCATCAGCTGGTCCTGGAAGCCGATTTGCAGCCGGTTCAGTTACCCCTGGAGTTATGGCAGCTTGGAGGGCTGAGGCACACAGGGCTGTGAATGCGGACTGCTTGTGGGACCCCCTGAATAGGTCCTCCTCCCAAGTTGTGCGGCTTGGGGCATTGGAGCTCCAGGTTCGAGCCATGCTTAGGATGGCTCACACCAGGGGCAGGGTGGCTGGCCCAATCCATGACAAGGAGGGGTCCAGAGGTGACTTTTGGCTTGACCTGTTCTGCTCTGTTGTTACCTTTCCTGCTGGTGGCATGTAAATTGTTAATAAAGCAGCCCTTTATTCATCCAACCCATATGTCTGACTCTTTCTTCCGACTCAGAGGAGCAAAAGAAATGAACATGTTTTCTTCCCCCGTTTATCTCTAGATCTATTTCTCTCTCCTGTCTTTGCAGGTTGAACTACAGGGATCAGTTCACTTGGAGAAAATGTGGCTTTGAAGGGTGCACTTTATGGCATTATACCCAACTGAGGCCCCGCCCCTCTCCCGCCCTTCTCAGGCTCCACTTCCAGATCTCCAGGAATTTCCCAACATGGAGTTGGCAACCCTGACCACTGATGCAGCAGTGTGTGTAGTTGTTAGAGTAGGATCTGGGACACCTTGGTTCAAACCTCTACTCCCTCAGTTTAATGTATCTCACAGGGTTGTGTGGATAAACGTTGGGAAGACAGAACTATGTTTGCCACCCTGAGCTCCTTGAAGGAAGGGTGGGATGACAAAGATACTAAATGATCCATAGATAGGTAGATAGATAGGTTGATAGATGATAGGTAGATAACCCCAGCCATAGCACACTGATGCTGATTTTGTAGTGACTTAAAGCAACCCTGGACTTCATTTAGAGCAAGAGGTACTATGTCAAATCTGTCACCAAACTCTAGTTTTGCAGCCTCAGACTCTCTCTGCCCTCTAAACTGCTTCTGTTTAAGTTCCGTGATCTTGAGGTCAGAAGTCAAAATTTTACAGCCCATTGCTGTACTCAGAATTATGTCCCACTGAGTTTAATGGTACTCACTCTGACTTTAGAGATCCATCAGTTTTCAGCTTTAATCTCTGATTTATGGCCACTCATTCTTTTATACACAGAGTTCATCCTGTACATACTGTAGGACTGGCCTCCATGACTTTAAGGATGCTACAGATTTTACAAGGTTGCTGGTTCAGTCTGAATATTCCCTTTGGCGAATGTTCTGTTTCCTTATGCTCAGCTCTTCCTGCAAAATGTACACTTTCCCCAACATTAGCTGTGAATCCATAAATCAGCATTATGCCTCCATATTATTTATATAAACGACACTGATTTTATATATAAATACAGTAGACTGCAAATAAATTCCATAATGCTAAAAGAAGTAAACCAATATCACCCAAGAAAATGGGCAGTTTGACACCATCCACAATGATAATTTATGGAACTGATGACATTGTATTGCTTAGTTGTCAAAAGTTGCGTGATGAGTTGTTGCAAGATCAAGTGTAGCGATTTTGTGCTGTTGTAGCCACTGATGCTCAAAGCATTTCTTTTCTGAAAAATCAGGGCTTAGGATAGATGGTTCAGGTAGTGAACTATATCTCCCAAATGTTGGATAAAACCATCACTTTAAATGGCAAAGTAAATGGTTGGATTGGGGAGTAAGAGCATAAAAACCTTGGAAAATCTGTTACTTAAGATTCTCAGGGAGCTCCCAGTGCAGCCTGATATGAAGATTAATGCCAACTAATCTGACATCATCCTTATAAATCTCCTGGCAAGCCAAACTTGCTTAATAGATGTCTTGATTCCATCAGAACATAAATTGCAACATGAGCATCAGCTCTGGAATGAGTTCAAAAGACTCTGGAAAGTATCTGTTGAAGTAATTCCCATAGTCTTCAGGGCCACTGAGGTTACTACTGTAGCCATTAAACACAGTACGTTCAAAAGCTGTCCCAACGATTAGCTCCTATATTCACAAGGAACAAACCATGATACCCATGACATCAGATGAATCCAGTGTCATGAACCATGAGAAATGTGCTTGACGGATCCTGATGATAATTGCCCTTCCCCTACATTTTTTCTCAGTATTCACCAGAAAATTACCAATAATCTAAATTAAAATTCATTATAATAACATAGGGAGGAATATGTTTTGGCTGTAATCGAAAGATCTACATGGCTCCAGTGTCCACATGGAACAATATGGATTGGATCCAACCAGTTTTTCTACAGACAACCACCAAAAAGTCTATACTGGAGATCATGGAACTTGCATGTACACAAAAACACGTGGGACAGGAGCTGTAGTAAGAAGAGGAATTGGATGAGAATGGTGTGAAAAAGCTGTGTCCAAGCCCATGGACCATGGGACTCCCAATTCTCATTCCCCACTATGATCATATGTGAGCTATCTAAATGCAAAGGTGATTTATGTAAAGTAATGTACCCTTGGTGTATATTTAGACTAAGCACAAAAGCAAAGATGTGAAAGGAGCTACCTTTCATAGAACAGAAAAACTCCAAAATTGCCTTCTTTGTTGATGCATCATTGAGGTAACAGCAAGTCATATCTGAAATGGGCATCACAAGTTGAACATGACAAATGAAGTTTTCATATGGCCTCACATAATCTCAAGCATTTTTTAAACAGGATGGCTATTAGAGAGTGACAGTTCACTAAGTGATGAGATATCGAATAATGTACATGAATGTGTGAATAAGCCTTGAAAATAATATAGAAATATGTTACTTAAAGGCGAAACTTAACATAGGAAGACGAAGAATAAGAAGAGGAGGAGGAGTTGGGTTTTATACCCAAAGAAGTCTCGGAGCATCTTACAATCGCCTTCCCTTCCTCTTCCCACAACAGACCCCCTGTGAGGTAAGTGGGGCCGAGACAGCTCTAAGAGAGCTGTGACTGGCCCAAGGTCACCCAGCTGTCTTCATGTGGAGGAGTGGGGAATCAAACCTGAGTCTCTAGATTAGAGTCCGCTGCTTTTAACCACTACACTCATGAGCCCAATGTTCATGAGTCCTTTTTTGTGCATTAAACAAAGTAATTGTTTCAGATGAAATAAGGTAATAAGATCACACAAATCTTTCGCTAGAGCCCCTATTCTGAACCTTCCAAAATGTCTTTAGCTTCCAGCTGTTTTCCTCAGTATATAATCTATTGTACAGGTCCAGAATGATATACTGTCAGTTGCATGTGCACAATCAAAAACACTTGACTACACCTTTAAAAGATCTGTATTTTTAGTTCTCCATTCACATATGGGAAATGATATGGGTTTAGTGGCTTGCGTTACTCTCTTGGTTATATATATGGAAAAAACCTGTATCATATCCTTCATGTTCCTACATTGCAAACAAAAACTTATTTGATGTTCGCAAATGGAGATTCTCTCTCAAATTAAGTGATCTGCAAATATAGCTATGAGTCTGTAATATGTATTCCATTTCGGGGGAAAACATTATATTTGATTGTGATCATTTTGGAGAATCATGAAATTCTCCTGAGACAAATCAGATGCTTTATTACATAGAACTGGAATAAGACTATACAGCTGAGCTAAATCTTTGTAAGTTTTGGTTTTTACATCATAATTTGCCCATTTGATGAAGAGAGAATCTTTCCCCTCAAACAGGTAAGCAACCCCATAGCCAGGCAATTTTCTTTGAGGAAGGTGAAGATGGGTTGGGGGCGCTACTGCTCCTCTTTCCCTTCTTCCCCTGAAGACAAGCCCCCCCCAAAAGCTTCATGCCTGCCTGCCTGGCCTATTCTGGCCTCACCAACAGGCTGCTCTCCAGGAAGGCCGCCTTAAGTTCCCACCCCATCGGCATTCAGGTTAGGCTTGCCAAGTCCCCCCAGGGGATGGGGAAACCCCTGCCCCAGAGGCCCGTTCCCCGCTGCCGGTGGATCGGGCCCCTGGAGGTAACCCCACCCCGACGTGCACGTCACCTGGAAGTGACGGGACCATGCCGGGCATGCTGGGGGCGGGGCCACAGTCATCCGAGGGAAACCTCTATGGTTTTCCCTTGGATGGTCGTGGCCCCGCCCCCAGCGTGCCCGGCGTAGTCCCGTCACTTCCGGGTGACGTGGATGTGGCGTGCGCGCGCACTCCAGCCACCAGCCGGGAGTCCCCCGCTGCAGCGAAAATCAGACTTGGCAACCCTAATTCAGGTTGAGGTCGATTCGGAGCTGACCTTCAGCTGAAACACAGCCTCAGGGTCCGCCCTGGCTGCAGCATCCTTGATATGGGGGCAGGCTGAGCAAGTCCTCCAGACAGCCTGCCAGACAGCTGTTGGCAGCTGCTTGCAGGGGCTGCCCAGGGTATCTGCAGATGACAGCAGGAAAGGGGCAGGGCAGATTAGTGAGGGGGCATCATCCCATGGGCCCCTGGGGGCTACAGGCCTGCAGCTAAGCAAAATCCACAAATAGCATTTGTCTCCTTTTTGTCCCAGTTCTAGACTCAGACAGAACTGTACAAAGGCTGTTTTTTTATGCTTGAGGAACTGTATCATCTCCAAGCTTATCCCATGTATACAGTTCAAAGAAGCTCCTCTATTTTGGGTGCTAGGCTGCTGTGCAATCCCTTGAGCATAGTTCCACAAGAAATCTCTCCCACATGACTGAATGAAGTACTCAAGCGCTGCACCTTTGCATTGTTACCACAAGTGGCCTGTCTCGATATTGGGGGAAATTAGATGTGAGACAGAGGAAGCCAGAAGGGTACAAGGGATAGTACACTGGTATATACCAAGGTCCAGTTCAGTAGGAAGACTTCAGATTTAAAGAGTAATCAAATAGTTTTATTAAAGAATTTCCCTGATTACAATCACACTAAAGAAATAAAAAATAAATTAAGCATGCAATCAAGATCTACGAAATAAAGAGGTGATGATAGTGATGCTTAAGGAGCAATTATGGGGGTTATACTACCTGCCCAGATGTGCAGAAATTCGTGAAGAGGATAGCGCAAATGGCCAGTGTTCCAAGCTATGGAGAGAAAGGCCCAAAGAAGAGACTTTGGGGGTGTACTCAATAATAGGTACCCTCAGAGTGCACACCGAGGCAGGGCATGCTCTGTATTTTTATAGAAATTCTGGGGGCAGTCTCCCGGGCTAGGACTTGATGGGATTAATGTCCATTGATGGTCCTACCAGAGCTGGCTGTACGGGTTTGATGTCCGCTGATGGTCCTGCCAAGGTAGGTTGAATAGTTTCCCAGGCTTAGACAAAAAAAAGGGGGAAATGGGTCTCTGATTGGCATCAGAGAGGATTGTTGATGAATTTAGAGTTTGATTAGTTTATCTCGGTATCCTGAGGTAGGGGGCAGGAAAGACAGGTGTGGGTATCACACAAAAGGGACTATGTGAAGGTTTGTAGAGAGAGGGGCTATTCACCAAGTGGCTACTGAATAGCGATGGAAATGCAGATACTTTACCCGGAGGAACTCTCGGTCATTTCATATGCATACCTCTGCTGGGTGGAGGGGGGTTGGAGATTGCTTTGAGGGCTGCTTTGTGCAACCTGTAATTGAAGCCCTTTTGCAGAACTTTGGCTAGCTCTGTGGCTCAGGTCAAGAGTGTTCTCTTTGACCCAACTTTGTGGGTCTCTGGTTCTGGTCAGAAGTGGGGCTTCTGTTGGGGCTACCCACGAGTAAGGCAGCACCGCTGGGCTACAATATGTTCTCCTTAAGTTCTCCCTTAGCCCATGCAACTGGCAGAACAAAGTTTGTGTCCAGTGGCACCTTTAAGACCAACAAAGTTCTATTCTGGGTATAAGCTTTCGTGTGCAGGCACACTTCTTCAGATACCTGGCAACAGCCTCACCCTGGCCCTGTTTCCAGCTCTGCCTGAAGGCATAGGGCTCCAATAAATATCAATTTATCAAGAAGAAGAAGAAGATGAAGAGATTGGATTTATACCCCGCCCTTCACTTGGAGTCTCAGAGCGGCTTACAAACTCCTTCCCCTTCCCCTCCCCACAACAGACACCCTGTGAGGTGGGTGGGGCTGAGAGAACTCTGACACAAACTGCTCTTTTTCAAGGACAGCTGTGCCAGAGCTTGTGACTGACCCAAGGTCACATCAGCAGGTGCAAGTGGAGGAGTGGGGAATCAAACCCGGTTCTCCCAGATTAGAGTCCCCGCACTTAACCACTACACCACTATATGAAGGGACTTTAGCTAGTGGGGGCGCTTCCCTGAGTAATCAAAAGTAGAATGCACCTTAGGGCTGCCAGGCCCACTACAGAGGGAGATCTCCCACTGGCAGCCCTCTTTGCCTGCCACTCCTCCAAGCGGCAGTGGGAGAAACATTAAAAGTAGCAACAACAACAAAACAGCGGGTTATGCCACTTCCCGGGGAAACCCAGAAGTGATGAGGGTAGCTTTTCAGATGGTTTCCCGATAAAGTGCAGATGGGCACCCACCATGTCCCCACCCCACCCCTCCTGCTAGTCGCCAGCATCCCCAAGGCATGTTGAACCCACAACTTGGACCTCCTCTTATTGTGTAGTGGGTTTGCCACGTGGACGAAGGACAAAGACCGGCATAGTGCAAAGCACGCTTTATTGTAGCAGGAACTCCTTTGCATATTAGGCGACACACCCCTAAGGCAGCCAATCCTCCAAGAGCTTACAGAGCTCTTCTTACAGGGGCCACTGTAAGATCTTGGAGGATTGGCTACATTAGGGGTGTGTCGCCTAATATGCAAAGGAGTTCCTGCTACAAAAAGAGCCCTGGCGTACACAATAAGACTACTGACTAACGGCCGGCAGGCCAACTATATACACTCCAGGGACACGCCCCTGGGCCCCGTTGGTGGGTTTGAATCTCCCGCCACGGTGCCCATTGGTTCCCCAGTGGAGGGACTAGGAGCCTAGTCTCTATTGTTCTTCCAGAGTCAAGCTCTGGCTGTTCGCTGTCTCCCCAGTGGTGGTCAGCATACACAACACCTCTAATATTGCCTCTCTGACAGTAGATGGAAGAAGCAGCCTTCGCCTTGTGTCCATCTGCATTGACATTTTTGTCTTCGGAACTGAGTTGCACATGTAATGTATTATTTATATGAAAGGGTCACAATGAGCAGAGTGCCAGCAAGACTGCAAAGCACTGTGCTTCAGCCCAGCTTGAATTTCTGACTTGGCCCTGACGTTATTTCCAGTCAGAGATTTGGATTTCTTATGCTTGAAAGGCTTTTAAAAAGCAATATTGCTACATAAGTTTTGTAGGGAAGCGAAGCGAGTTGTTTTATACCGCTCAGCCGCTACTGAGATCCTTTTGTTCCCCAGTTCCGTTTGAAGGAGTGCCACGGTTTTTTCGCATAGATGGTAAGGATTTGTCTTTGTGTGAGTGCATTCTTTATTCCCACACTCCTCCTGAAACATATAGATTTCCTTTGTAGCTCCCTGTAATGAGTTTGCCATGATGCTACCTTGCTGTGATCCATTATGCATTGTGAATGTGAGAATTTCCAATGATTCCCTGGGAGAAAGTTAGATGGTTTGTGGGTTTTTTTGAGCTTACAGTTCTGCTTCTCTTGCAACATTCTAAACCCTACAAAGCTTCGGCAGGAATCAGAGGCACATTTTAAAGGATCGAGGGCTCATTCCTACCTTTGTGTTAAGCAGTGGTAAGGTTTATGTGACATTCAATACTTTTGAATGTGAATTAAGAGGTAATGATGCTAACCAGATTGACCTTGGCCTAGCTAATGCATCAAGGGGCTTTACCTACTGTAGTCAGCTAGCTGGGAGTCCTCCAGAATAAACCCCAGAAGAAGAAAGCATGGGGCAATTGGGTAAATGTAGCAATACTGCTCAGCCTAGTCAGAAGCGTTCATCCAGGTTGTCAAATCCTCCTCCTCATCTTCATCGAGCCTTTCTGCCCCATCAGGGCTACCAAAGCAGGTAAAAATTAAAACAACATAATAACATAATAATAAACCCAACTAAGAACAGAGCTAAAATACAACAAATTAAAATACAAGGCTACTAATATTCTCATGCTTTGTTTGCATCCCTTTGGAGAAATATCCCAAATAAAGTTATTCTCGGGTGACAAAGAATTTTACTATCTATTATTTCTTTAATTACCCTGAACATATTATACTAGTAAAAGATCTGGCAATATGACATAGCCATTTTTACCACATTGCAAGTAAAAAAAAATTATATGATTATTTATATTCAGTTTTCTTTTTTTTACAGCTTTTATTTTTTGGTCCAGTATTAACTTATTTTGTAGAAAAAGAGGTGCAGGAGCTCATTAGCATCATTAATTAGCACAACTTATTTGCATATGCCACACACCCTGACATCACTGGAAGGGTGTCAGAAGGCAACACCCACCGCTCAGGCTCCACTGGACTGTTTTGGATTGCTAGCTATTGGGGGGGGGGGATGTGCAGATCTGTCCTCACAGAGGAGGGAGAGCTTGTACCTGAATAAAACTTGGTCTTAAAGGTGCCACTGGACTGTTTTGGACTGGGGGGCCGGGGGGGAGCTCTGCAACTTACCTAGCTGCTTCTTGTTCTGACTGAGGGCTGCTGGGAGCAGGGGGTGGGGCTTGTTGCATGTGCCCACCCCCTGGGCTCTTTACTGCCAGAGTTCCCCTCCTGTGCGCTCCTGCAGGAAATGACCCCTGTTTCATTGTAACAGGTAACATTGTAACATGTGTCTATCTTATGGTTGCCAGATGCCCAGTCCCAGTGGTGGTTTCCCTGCTTTGAGGGGCTTCTTTCTGCCACCAGCCAGCTGGCCAGTGGGGGAAAGTCCCTCCCCCAAGAGTGACCACACGGCCACCCCTTCTGCAAGATTTAAAGGGCCCTCCAGCTGGCCCCTTAAATCTTGCAGGAGAGAGGGAGAAAAAGGGGTGGCCGTGGGTGCCTGCACTCCAAGCCACAAATTCATGGCTTGGAGTGCAGGCGCATGCTGCCTTCCCCCCCCTTCCCAACAGCATTTAAAGGGACCCTTTAAACACTGATGGGAAGAGACGGGGGCCACACACCTCCATCTCCAAGCTGTGAATTCAGGGCTTGAAGTGCAGGCTCACGTGGGGCCCCACTTCAGCCTCTTGCCAAAAGCATTTAAAGGCACCCTTTCAATGCTTTTTGCGAGAAGTAGCCCCCCCAGTCCCCAATGTGATGATGTCACATCTGTGTGATGTCATCACACTGGGGACGTCCCCGCCCCCTCCAGTCACGCCCCCCCCCCCAAAGCTGGGGACTTGGAAGGACCTGGCAACCCTAGTCTATCTGTACATCAAATTCTTTGACCTCTGAAGAAGGCCCCTAACGGGTGGAAACACAACAGGCCACTTGTATTGGCCCTTGTGTTCAGGTCACTTGCACTTTGTAATGTGACTTTCATTGGGCCCTTATACATTTTTGTCTTTCTAATAAATACATGTATTTTTGTATATAATAAATATACACTAGGTTCTTAATATTGGCTCTTTATCAGGCTTTTTTCTTACCCTAATAGAGCTTAGCCATCACAAAAGATACAAAGTCCCCCTCTGTTTTCTGCTTCACCAAAAAACAGGTTGCTTACCAGTAACTGGTGATCTTCGAGTGGTCATCTGTGCATTCACACCAATGGGATCTAGTGCGCCTGCGCTGGATCTGCCGGTGCCTAGCAAGCTCTTCTAGAAGGATTTTCGTGCCTGGCCCAACTGAGCATGCCCAGGAGCCCCAGTGAGCATGCCCAGAAGGGCAGGCACGGACATCCCGCCAGTTCCTACCAACCGCCGCGCATCAATCTCCTAACAAATCACGTAGAAGAAGACAGCAGCGGGGCAGGAGGGTGGGTGGTGTGAATGCACAGATGACCACTCGAAGATCACCAGTTACTGGTAAGCAACCTGTTTATCTTCTTCGTGGTCTCTGTGCTTCACACCAATGGGAGATTAGCGAGCAGTAGTTTACCTGGAGGCGGGTGCTGTCAGGTGTTTACTGCTTAGCCGAGGCCAAAACCTGACGTCCCAGACTGTCACTGGTGGACTGGCGGACGTCTAGGGCGTAGTGCCTGATGAATGTAGTCGGCGTGGCCCAGGTTGCGGCTCTGCAAATGTCTTGCAGCTGTACTCCCTTCAGGAACGCAGTGGATGTGGCTACAGCCCTGGTGGAATGAGCCCGGACGGGGCCTGGCAAGGGCCGTTTCGCCAGTAGGTAACAGAGTTCTATGAGACCTACGATCCACCTGGACAGACGTTGGGCCGTGATTGGAGTGCCCACACGGGGTGCAGCGTATGAGACAAACAGCTTAGGGGTTTGCCTCGTGGGGCGTGTCCTATTCAGGTAGAAGAGGAGGGCCCGCTTCACGTCTAGCGTGTGCATAAGCCTGTCTTCCGGTGATTTTGGGTCAGGGTAAAAATCAGGGAGGAAGACTTCGGACTGCAGATGGAATTCAGAGACCACCTTGGGCAAAAATGAAATGTCCGGCACCAGGCGGACGCCATCCGGGAGGAAGGACAAGTATGGCGAGTCCTGCCGAAAAGCCAGGAGTTCACCGACTCGCCTGGCCGAGGTGACGGCGACGAGGAAGGCCGTCTTCCAGGCCAGGAGCTTCAGCTGACAGGTGGCGAGGGGTTCGAAGGGCCGTCTTGTCAGCTGGCGCAAGACCAGGGGAAGATCCCATAAAGGTGCTGGAGCTTTGACTGGAGGGTACAAACGTAGGAGACCCTTCAGGAAACGTTTGGTAACAGGATGGGAAAACAAGGTGTAACCATCAACCTGAACA
>NW_015171511.1:625161-625302 GCF_001447785.1 Gekko japonicus | reverse complement strand
GGATTGACGTGTGGACGCTTTACGAGAGTTCATGAGGACCTCAATCACACGAGACGAGAACGCCGGGCCTGTATCCGCCACGCAGTCAGCTTGAGCTGCGGGAGGTTGTGGTGGAGCACAGGCGACTGGGACAGGTGGAGC
>NW_015171511.1:624860-624990 GCF_001447785.1 Gekko japonicus | reverse complement strand
GGGCAGGGGAGGAAACATGTAGAGGAGGGAAGTGGACCATGGGTAAAGGAGGCCGTCCCCGAGGGATGAGGGGTCGCTTCCTCCTCGGCTGCAGAAGAGGCGACATTGGGTATTGTGCCTGGTTGCAAAC
>NW_015171511.1:615049-621894 GCF_001447785.1 Gekko japonicus | reverse complement strand
CAATCGACAGACAGGGAGGCGGACGCTCAACCTTGGATCTTGAGCGTCGATGCCGATGGTCGTCGATGTCGGGAGGGTCGGAGATGACCGATGCCGACGAGCTGGATGGACCGGGGGAACACTCCGCACCCAACTGGTGACTTACGAGCCCCATTTGGTCGACATCGTACTGTGCAGTCTCCACCGTGTGGTCTGGAGAGTCTAGCACGAGTACCGTTGTCTCAGACGCGACCTGGTTCACCGATATCGATGCCGTCTAGCCATCGGTTGAAGCGCCTTCTCCAGGAGAAAAACTCTTAAACGTGCCGCTCTGTTTTTCCGAGTCTGGTTGGAAAACTGCGCACAATGTTCACAAGAGTCTGTCTTGTGGGTCTCCCCAAGGCAAAAGATACAGTACTTATGGCCGTCTGGGGGAGCCAATTTACTTCCGCAGGAACGACAGCGGTTGAAAAATCCCCACTTTTTCGACTTTTTTGTCTTCTTCTCCTCCATAGACTGAGGAGAAAAAGCCAACGACAAGGAGGTTGGGGGGGGGGGTTGGGCCAGCGGCCCGAAGGCCTGAGGTAATTTTACCTCAGACGACGAAAAACAAAAAGACTCCTTTTAAAAAAAAAAACAGAAAAAAGGAAACGAAAGCAAAGAAATACTAAGGCGAAAACGGAGAGCTAGTCACTAAAAGTGATCAAAAGGCAGCGATCCGGCCAGACCTCTCGAAGACAGGTCTGCTCAGCGCGGCGGAAAGGAAAGAACTGGCGGGTTCCTCAGGCTGGAGAAGTCTTCAAACTCTGCTGACTAGAGTCAGCATCCACCCCAGTGTCTCACTGAAAGATCTAAAATAATCCAGAAGACAATTAGAAACCCATTAATTTCACCAGCAGACCTTTGCTATAAAAGGCACTCCTTGCAACCATTGATATTATCCTGTTGTTTATCACAGGTTTATCACAGGTTCCTCAGGCTGGAGAAGTCTTCAAACTCTGCTGACTAGAGTCAGCATCCACCCCAGTGTCTCACTGAAAGATCTAAAATAATCCAGAAGACAATTAGAAACCCATTAATTTCACCAGCAGACCTTTGCTATAAAAGGCACTCCTTGCAACCATTGATATTATCCTGTTGTTTATCACAGGTTTATCACTTTGGCAGGACCTTGAAAACCCTATGAAATAAGCCCTCCCCAGGGCTGTTCCCCAAATCTCCAGGAATTTCTGAATTTGGAGCTGGCAACCCTACTCGGGGAGGATTTGAATTGTGGTTTCCTCAATCCTAGCCTAAGCCTCTAACCATTACTTTGCACTGACTAGTTGTACTGACTGAAGTAAGCTCCAAATATTCTTCACACTACAGAGTGTCCAGTTCTTGCACTAACCTTGTCTCAACCTCCTTCTGTAGATATTTAGTTGTCTACCCATTTTCCTGCAAGGAAAACTAAGGCCTTTTCAGTCGGGCACACCTACCCAGGAGATTGAGCTCCCAATGCAGACTGAGCTCTTCTACCCAGAAGACTGAGCTCAGTTCGCCCAATGTATGCAGTTGCCATTTTGTGCGAATAGGGAAGCATATGTCTTTTCTAGGGCTGCCAAGTCCCCCCTGGGGGCAGGGAAATCCCCGCCCCAGAGGCCCGTTCCCTGCCACCAGCGGATCGGGCCCCGGGGGGAACCCCGCCCCGACGTGCACGTCACCAGGAAGTGACGTTAGGATGCCGAGCATGCTGGGGGCAGAGCCACGACCATCGGAGGGAAAACTCTATGGTTTTCCCTCCGAGGGTTGTGGCCCCGCCCCCAGCATGCCTGGCGTCCTAATGTCACTTCAGGTGATGTGTGCGCGGTGTGCGCGTTCCAGTCGCCGCCCAGGAGTCCCCCGCTACAGCGACTGCAACGACTTGGCAACCCTAGTCTTTTCCAGCTTTAGTACTCAGTCACAACTGAAACCCCACGTTTGTTACAAGTATGCATTTCTGGATGCCAAAGCTTGAAAGTATGTGCACTGCTCTGTTCACATAAAATGGTGACAGTGCATAGTGTGCTTTTCTGGTACATGATATCCAGATACATGATACTCAAATACTTACACTAAAATATCCCAAGTATAATGGGCAGGGGTCATTTCCTGCAGGAGCACACAGGAGCGAAGCTCCAGCAGTAAAGAGCCCAGGGGGCGGGCACATACAATAAGCCCCACCCCCTGCTCCCAGCAGCCCTCAGTCAGAGCAAGAAGCAGCCAGGTCAGTTGCAGAGCTCCCCCGCCCCCCCCCCCCGTCCAAAACAGTCCAGTGTTTTATTCAGGTACAATCCTTTCCTATGTGAAGACAGATCTGCACGTTCCCCCCCCCCCAATAGCTAGCAATCCAAAACAGTCCAGTGGAGCCTGAGTGGTGGGTGTTGCCTTCTGACACACTTCCGATGATGTCAGGGGATGTGGCATATGCAAATATGTTATGCTAATGAGTTATGCTAATGAGCTCCTGCACCTCTTTTTCTACAAAATGACCCCTGATAATGGGCACATATGTATGTACACAAAAATATGCACACCAACACACTGTCCTTGCTTGAAGTTTCTCTCACTTCCATAACTTCTTAAGATTTTACTATTTCTTAAAAAAACAAATAAACTGGACACGTAACTGTACTTGGCAATTTACTTTCAAAGGTAACAAATGGATTCCAAACCACCTGAATCTTTTTGACTGCTGACCACAGCTAATTCCTTATGAAATATTTGTTGATTCCTATTCCAAACTGCATAGTGCCCAAGTCTTTGTTAGCATAAGAACATAAAAACATAAGAGACGCCAATGTTGGATCAGCCCAATGGTCCATCCAGTCCAACATTCTGTCACACAGTGGCCAAAAATACCAGGTGCCATCAGGAGGTCCATCAGTGGGGCCAGGACACCTGAAGCCCTCCCACTGTTGACCCCCCCCCCAAGCACCAAGAACACAGAGCATCACTTGCCCCAGACTGAGAGTTCCTATCTATACCTTGTGGCTAATAGCCACTGATGGAACTTTGCTCCATATATTTATTGTTAGCAATAAAGAAGGAATAACTAGGGTTGCCAGCTCTGGGTTGGGAAATACCTGGAGATTTTGTGGGTGGAGACCAGGGAGGGCAGGGTTTGAGGATGAGAGGGACCACAGCAGTTTACAATACCCATGGAGTCCACCCTCCAAAGCAAGCATTTTCTCCAGAGGGATTGATCTCTGTAGTCTGGAGATCAGTTATAATACTGGGAGATCTCCATGTCCCACCTGGAGGTCAGCAACCCTAGAATAGAATCATAGAATCATAGAGTTGGAAGGTATCTCCAGGATCATCTAGTCCAACCCCACGCATAATGCAGGAAATTCACAGATACCCCCCCATACACACCCAGTAACCCCTGTTCCATGCCCAGATGATGACAAAAAACCTCCAGGATTCCCGGCCAAACTGTAATACATAATTACTTTGTAGTAAGACCAACCGAACGAGATGTCAAAACAAATTGTCGGTCAGAATTAAGCATGGCAGTCTTGGAAAGTACATCTTGTCATGGTTCTCTCTAGAGACTTTGGTACTGCTGTCTTGTTTGCGTAAGTGGGCCGTTACTTTGATACAATGAGCGTCATTTTTAAATCTCTTTATAAACAGCCACTTCCAAAGAGGCATTCATTACAGAAATAGTTGCACCACTGTTTTCCCAGCACAGCGATGTTATGAAGTCATGAATGTTAACTAAGTTCTGAAGATCTATCTGCAGGGGAATGTGTGTCAGAGAGACGAATGATAGTCCTCGAATTCAGGCTAGCTTAACCTTGCCAGAGAAGCACGAGAGAATGTTAACTCTAGGAACGCTATCTGTGGAGCCGGGCTAATCAAAACAAGAACAAATCACCCATGTAAATGGTGATGAGGATTCTCAGTGCTGCTGCTGCTTCTCAACTGCACACAAGTTACGGGAATGAGAAGGCCCTCTTCTGCCAATATCAGGAGGGTGTTGTACATGGAAAGGGTACCACTCACCCATCTATGTTTTGCCAGGAGTATGAATCTCATTCCACTTGACAAAGAGGAAGCGCCAAGAGCCAAGTAGATTTGTCCCCTGATTGCTAAACCAGCTGCTTTCACTTTGAGAGGATCCATGATGGATGCCCAAACAATCCCATTAGAGCTGTAGACAGTTATTTTTGTTTTAAAAAACAATATTCTGGCTTAAATTTTCATGGTTTGTTGAAGCCATTGTCTCAGAAACATTTTTTAAAAATACACTTCTTTCCCCCCCCTGAGATGCATATTAACCTCGCCCTATGTCATTTGGGGCAAAGTAGAATGAAATGCTTCCTACATACTTTCATTTTTTTTTGATATGCTATTTTTAAGGCAAGCAACAAAACCAATAAGTCTTTATAAACACCACATAACCCATGTGGTATCTAAAGTCCATTTACAATAGGGCTGCCAGCTCTGGGTTAGAAAATACCTGGAGATTTTGGGGTTAGAGTTTGAGAATGGCAGGCTTGAAGAGGGGATGAGTTCATTAGGGTACAATGCCATAGAGTCCACACTCCAAAGCAGCCATTTTCTCAAGGGGAACTGATCTTGGTCATCTGGAGAACAATTGTAATAGCAGGAGATCCAGGTACTACCTGGAGGTTGGCAACCCTAATACAAACTGTCCTGGAAAGGATCAGAATGAATTTTTACCTTCTGCTCACATCTCCTTAGGGAAGTTCATGTATCTCATGCGTCAAGAATCCTGACTTCAGAAGGTTCTAGAGTCTGTAGCAATGCACAGTTTTGCTAAGAAATTCGATCAAAGAGAAGGAGCTAATGATTTGAGGAAAGATGACCGAAACCAGGCATGCATCTGTTTGCAGGAAGAGAGGTTAATGCTTGCACTCATCTGAAACTGGCTGGCTGTATTTGTTTTACAGGGATGCATTTCAAAGTCTTAGTCCAGTGGCACCTTTAAGAACAACAGAGTTTTAAGACCTTTAAGACCAACAGAGGGATGCATTTCAGTTTTTTTTAAAAAAACATTGCCCTTCTTCTCTGAATCACTGTTTCTCAAAGGAAATGTAGTAAAAATAAACAAAGTCATGTATTCTTAGCCTACATATGGAGACAGGTTTTTTTTTTTTTAAAGACTAGAAAGTAAATCTTCTGAATCTGGTCCAGGCATATAAGCCAATATGGGAGCTGCATTTTCATCAGAGTTGGTCACATTCTGCAGCAGCAGGTTCTGGCCATGTAAAAAAAAAATTAAGGGTATTTAAAAAAAAAAAACCAAGCTAGGAGATACATTGTCAACACAGAGAAATACAAAGAAATACACAGCTATTCCAAGAATGGGTGATTTGTCTCTAACCAAGGCTAGGGTTGGGTTGCCAAGTCCAAATTCGGAAATATCTGAGGACTTTAGGGGTGGAGCCAGGAGACTTTGGGGGTGGAGCCAGGAGACTTTGGGGGTGTCACTTCCTGTGATGTCACTTCCAGGTCAAACGGCAAGTGATGTCACTTCCCCTTTCGTGATGTCACTTCCAGTATACTGCACCAAAAACCTCACCTCTTCCTGTGATGTCACTTTCCAGGCCCCCCCCCAACCCCGCCTCTCCCTCTGAAGTAACCTTCTTTCAAAAAATAAAATTTAAATTCAGTGTCATATATCAATGCCCACCCCACCTTTCCCCTATTTTACATTACCTCTAGGCTTTTAGGCCTCCTTCCAGTGCAAAAATAACAAAAAGCTTTAAGAAACATAAAATGCTTTAATTTAAACATTTAACAATCAGAAGGAAAAATCAAGCAAACAGCACATGTCAAAAGTGAAGCCCTTTTCACTGATTTCAGTAGGAAAGATAAGCACACACTGAAATGTTACACTGAAATCAATAGGATTCAATGTGATTAATTCTGATCAAATGGTCAAACAGTGGCCAAAAATACTAGGTGCCATCAGGAGGTCCAGCAGTGGGGCCAGGACACTAGAAGCCCTCCCACTGTTGCCCTCCACCAAGCACCAAGAATACAGAGCATCACTTGCCCCAGAGTTCCTATGTATACCTTGTGGCTAATAGCCACTGATGGTTTCTCATTCCAGTCCCAGAACACTTCCATCACTCCTCAGGGCTGTCATTCCATTCTGAGGCCTCTCATCCCAGTTCCAGAACACTCCTGCTCCCCCCAGGGGCTGTCATTCCACTCCATGGTCTCTCATTCAAGCCCCTGAACACTCCTGCTAGACCCTTGGGCTGCCATTTCACTCCATGGTCTCTCATTCAAGCCCCTGAACACTCCTGCTAGACCCTTGGGCTGCCATTTCACTCCATGGTCTCTCATTCAAGCCCCTGAACACTCCTGCTAGACCCTTGGGCTGCCATTTCACTCCATGGTCTCTCATTCAAGCCCCTGAACACTCCTGCTCCCCCCAGGGGCTGTCATTCCCCTCCGTAGTCTCTCATTCCTGAACAATCCTGCTACGCCCCAGGGTTGTCATTCCACCCTGGGGCCTGTCATTCCAGTTCCAGAACAGTCCTGCTACACCCTGGGGTTGTCACTCCACTCTGGGGCCTCTCATCCCAGTCCCAGAACCCTCCTACTACCCCCTGGGGCTTTCATTCCACTCTGGGCCCCGTCATTCCTGTTCCAGACCAAACCTACGGCATCCAGAGACTGTCATTCCACTCCGTAGTCTCTCATTCCTGAACAATCCTGCTACGCCCCAGGGTTGTCATTCCACCCTGGGGCCTGTCATTCCAGTCCCTGAACACTCCTGCTAGACCCTGGGGCTGTCATTCCACTCCGTGGTCTCTCATTCCAGTCCTTGAACACTCCTGCTCCACTCTGGGGCTGTCATTCCA
>NW_015171511.1:591829-614501 GCF_001447785.1 Gekko japonicus | reverse complement strand
GCAAGGAAAAACAGACTACACAGCCCCCCCCCCCCGCCCCCCAAAGCTCCGAGAGCAAATGGCTTTTGGGTAGAGGACTCTAAAACCCAACACCCCCCCCCCCCTACTACAGGGAAGCTACTTAAAAGAGGAATTTCTCACCACCACTCAAGCAGAATATCGGAGAGGCTGGCAAAGGAAAGAGCTGCAATGCCAGAGACAGGAGGGAAATATCACTGCAGTGCACCTGAGCAGAGCAGGGCTTCTGAGAAGGGAGGGGCAGCTCGGAAGCCAGCCAGAACTGTGCTCCAGGAGGAGCACACTAGAGGGAGCACACTCTAGCCCTTGTCTCTATGGTTTTCATAACCATAGAGACTTGGAGGACTTAAATGCTAGAGCGGCAGTAACTAAGTAAATATATTTTGGTGGCATTCTTGCACCTAGACCTTCAGTAAATTAGCATTCACAGCCTTTCTTGGCATGGAGATACAACATGCAGAAGCTTCACTTGCTAAATCTCTGGGGTGTTGTTTAAAGGGCCAGCCAACACAAATGTGGGAAGCCTGAAAAAGAAAACGACCCTTTCTCCCTGGTTTCTTTTTACTCATGCCCTTTTTAATCTACACTTAACATGGAGGAGAGAAGAACAGGCACTCCAGTCTCTGACTCCAAAGAGCTCGAGAGGGAGGAGGAGGAGGTGGAAGGGGAAGGTGGGACTCTCTGCTTTCAGGCCCAGCCCAGTCTTGCCTCCTTCTCCTCCCACCAAGAAAGAAAACAACTGCTGGTTGCTGCTGCTGTGTGACATTCCCTAGATCTAAGAGGAGCCCATCTGCTTCTTTCCTTCCTTCCTGCCCTGTGCTGAGGCTAAAATCTATGTGCTGGGGGCTAAAAATTTATGAGCCAGGGCATACTCACGCAGCTTAGTGGGAACATAGTTCAGGGCACTCAGACTTTTGAAGCAGAATTTTATTTTAACAAAGGCATAGGTCTAGGATTTGAGAGACCATGCTTCAAATGCCCATTCCTGCCATGGGAGCTTGATGGATGACCAGTTGCACCAGTTGCCTAGCCTAATTGACAGGGTTGGTATTGGCAGCTGTGTGACCTCCCCCCTTGGCATTCAGATCAGCGTTGAATGCACAGCCCACACCCTGGGCAAGTGGCTGAAGGACCACCCTGTCCTTGTCCCTGGGGCAATGCTCCCTCTGTTAGATCGCGCTAACAAAGGACTCTTAGAGTGATTCAGCAAGTGATTCAGCTTTATTGGAAGTAACGAACAAGCACTCAACTCAGTAAGAAACCAGAACAGAAAACAGTGGGAGCTTATGCTCCTTTTAAACATAACCGGGCTAATGTAGCCACGCCTATTTACAATTAACAACCAATGAGATTGCTTAGTTAAGGACCAATGGGAGTCTTTCCCTCCTAGGGAATGGTATCGTTCTGATTGGTCGCTGTTACGAAGCGACCAATAGGAAGTTCGCTCAGAGGAGCCCTGGTCTGGCTCGAAGCTTAACATGGGAGTCCTATGAGGTGATTCATGTAATCGTTTCAATACATTACAATTCCTCCCCCCTAAGTTAAGTCATCATCCCAATTGTTTTTATTATTTACATACATTCAAGCCAAGCTGTTGTACATCAACTGTTCCACAATACTTTATTGCAATCATAGTCTTTCAGATAAGTCGGCATCTGCCGCGTACGCTGAGACCTGCGAAGCGGTGTAGGCTCTATAGGCACACAAGGTTGTGAGTCACTGTGGGGTTCACTACAGCCTGGTTCAGGCACAAACTCTACTGGGGTTTCAGCCCCGCACACAGTGTTCTGCCCTGACTCGGGGACAGTACCGGGCCTTTCGGTACTCACCGCCTGCTCTGGGGGTGTCCACTCGACATCAGGGGATTCAGCCGTCGGAGAGTCAGCGCTGTCCCTAGCCCAACGTCTCCTTAACTGATCTATGTGGCGCCGCCATATTCGACCGTCAGCTAACTGCACCACATACATTCGAGTACCCACAGAGTCGGATATAACCCCAGGAAGCCATAAGTGCCCGTTTGCATAATTTCGTGCGAAAACCTTGTCCCCTTTTTCAAACATGCGCACCTTCGGTTGCGCCGTGGTACGCTCGGATTGCTCTTCAGTGAGGTCTGGGTGCATTCGGTTCAAACGGGTCGTGAGTCTCCGCCCCATTAACAATTCGGCCGGACTACGGCCTGTAGCACTACAGGGGGTGGTGTGCTGCAGCAAAAGAAAGGAGCCCAGCCTCTGGCTCCAGTCCCCTTCGTCCATTTTACCCAGGGCCTCTTTGGCCGTCCTGACCATCCGTTCGGCTTGGCCATTAGATGCCGGATGGAAAGGGGCCGAAGTCATTTGGCGTATGCCATTACTCGTGAGGAAGAGCCTAAATTCCTCAGACACAAATTGAGGCCCGTTGTCACTGACGATGACGTCAGGCAACCCGTGGGTGGCAAAAAGTCGGCGGAGCGCATGGATCACAGCAAGTGATGTGGTCGATTTCATATGCACGACCTCCAGCCATTTGGACATAGCGTCCACCACAATTAGGAACATTTGCCCTTGGAGAGGGCCAGCAAAATCTATATGCAATCTGGCCCAGGGTTTACCAGATGACTCCCAGCCTTGGGGTGTAGCTTGTGGGGGATCGGGTCTGACTTGCTGGCATTTGGGACACCCTCGTACCCATTCTTCGATCTCTTTGTCCAGCCCCGGCCACCAGACATACCCTCTGGCCAACGCTTTGGTGTGTACCATACCGGGGTGACCCTCGTGCAGCGACTCTAACACTCTCGTCCTGAGTTTGTCAGGAACCACCACCCTGTTCCCCCATAATACACAGCCCTTAGAAATGGATAGTTCATTTTGACGGCTTTTGTAAGGGCCGAACTCCGGTTCAACGCTTCCAACCGGCCACCCCCTCCAAACCCAGTTTAATACTCGGGACAGCACGCTATCCTTGGCCGTGTGTGCTGCAATGTCCCTGGATGATACCGGGGGTCGAGGAAGCTCCTCAATTGCCAAGACCTCACAGGCGGGGGCAGGGTCTGCGCCAATGTCCGGCACCGGGCACCGGCTGAGGGCATCCGCATGCCCAATCGCTTTCCCAGGCCGGTGCTCTAAGTCAAAATCATAAGCCTGCAAAAATATCGCCCATCTAAGCATGCGTGGGGACATGATGTTTGGCAATTGCTTATCGGGCGCAAAAATCCCCAGTAGCGGCTTGTGGTCAGTGACCAGCAAAAATCGTCTGCCAAAAATAAAATCATGGAACTTTTTGACAGCCGCTACCAACGCCAGACCCTCCTTGTCTATCTGGGCATAGTTCCGCTCTGCCGCAGATAGTGATCTAGAATAAAAAGCGATAGGCGCTTCGCTCCCATCAGGCATCAGATGGCTTAAAACTGCGCCTACTCCAAAAGGTGAAGCGTCAGCAGCTAACACCAGGAGCTTGTGTTCATCATAATGCGTGAGTACGGCATTAGATGTCAGCAGCTCCTTGACTCCCACAAAAGCCTTTTCCTCGGCCTGCCCCCACTTCCATTTTGCCTCCTTGTGCAAAAGCGCGTGCAAAGGGGCCGCCACTGATGCCTTATGCGGTAAAAACGCATGATAAAAATTCAGGAGTCCTAAAAAGGATTGGAGCTCCTTCTTACTCACCGGCCTGGGGGCGTTTTGGATTGCAGATACCTTCTCATCCGTGGGGTGGACTCCCTCTGCGTCAATGCGAAACCCCAGGAAGTCCACACTTTCCACCCCGAGCGTGCATTTTGAGCGCTTAACTCTGAGACCGGCATTTTGAAAACGCCTGAGGACCTCTTTAACCCGGTCCAGTAGTTCCTGTTCAGACCCGCCCGCAATCAGCACGTCGTCAAAATAGGGCACTGTGCCAGGTACCCCCCTTAGTAGACGTTCCATGAGGCCCTGAAAAATCCCAGGTGCTACGTTGACCCCGAATTGCAGCCTGTTCACTTTAAAAGCCCCTTGGTGGGTTACAATTGTTTGGGCCTCGGCAGCCTCCGGGGTGACAGGCAACTGCTGGTATGCCTGGGCCAGGTCAAATTTGGCGAAAATCTTGCCACCCCCCAGGGAAGCCAAAATGTGGCTTATTACCGGGACCGGGTACGAATGTTGCTGCAGCGCCTTGTTAATCGTACATTTGTAATCGGCGCATAGTCGTATGGACCCATCTGATTTGACAGGGGTTACGATCGGGGTCTCCCATTTGCTGTATGGTACTGGCTCTAAAACCCCTTGCTCAACTAGTTTGTCAATCTCTTTTTCCACCTTATGTTTGAGAGACACAGGTACTTTCCGATACTTCAACCTAATAGGTTTGACTGACGGATCTAAGTCAAACGCAACCGGGGGGCCCTTGTACCTCCCCAACCCTTCGGCAAATACATCAGGGAACAGGTCGTACAGCATGCCCCATTTATTTTCAGACATCCTGTTAATCCCAGAAATACCAATGCCCAATGGCTCAAACCAATCTAACCCTAGCAGGTTAACCCGGTCTCCCTCTGCAATCAGGAATGACAGTTTAACACATTTCCCCTTATACTCAACAGTAACAGAGTCCCGTCCGGCCAAGGGAATTCGGTTGCCCTGGAAGTCGGACACCCTGGTTTCCGCAGGCTGGAGCCGCCGTCGACTTCTGGTCGGGAACAGCTGTTGCCAGGATGCCGCAGAAATCACCGTCACAGAAGAGCCGGAGTCCACCTCCATGGTGCACGGTCTGCCGTTTAGGAGGGGGGTCACGGTGATTTTCCCCTGGCAACTGGTGCGATTGACAGCCGATGCGCTTGTCAGCGTCGCCGTAGTCTTGCAGCTTGCTTCCGATGCATGGAACTGCTGCTTGCTTCGGGAATAGGTGGGGGTATTCTTTTGTGCCGATCCGCTGTTTGATGAGGAATCCTTTCGTGCCGCTCTGCATACTCTGGCCAGATGACCGCGCTGTCCACAGGCTCTGCAGTCGACATCCCGGGCCCAACAGGAGTCGCGCTGGTGTTTCCCGCCACAACCGGAGCAAGGCTTGACGTTGGTAGTCTTCGCTGGGGTCCGCTTTCCTCGAACCGCGTTGACGTCATCGTCCGCTTCTTCGCCCTCGCTGTCTCGTTGAGCGTGTATACTGGGCTCTGCCACCCGCTGGCGGACCTCCTTCGTGGACTTCTCCGCTGCTTCCGCGGCCACGGCCTCTTCGTAGGCCACTGCCCAGGTCAGGGTGGTGCGGGCGAACAGCCTCTGTTGCAGCCTTTCATCTTTGAGACCGCAGACGAGACGGTCTCTGAGGGCTTCCTCCACGTTGTGGAAATTACATGGTCGTGCGGCTTTGCGAAGGGCCGCCACGAAATCTGCGATGGTCTCGCCTCCGGCCTGGTTCCGCTTGTAAAAAGCGTGCCGGCAGGCGATCTCCGACGGTTGTGGAGAATAGTGAGCCTTAAGCTTCTCAGTGATGTCAGCGTAGGTGACAGTCTTTATATCAGTTGGGGCCACCAACGACCTGGCTATGTCGAAGGTCCCCTTCCCGCAGGAACTCAGGAGGCACGCCCGTTTCTTGGCCTCGTCTGTAATGTCGTGTGTCTCCAGATGGAACTCGAACCTGGATAGGTAGGAGTCCCAGTCTTCTGAGGAGGGTTCGAAGCACTCGAACTTCTGGCTTCCAGCCATCGTGGGAGACTTGGGCACCGGAGCTGGTGGCGCCTCCGCCGGATCGGCTGCTGTGCTTTGCCCGCTTTCTTCCGAGTCCGAAGTGTGGATGTCCGCAGGGCTGCCTACCTGCTCTAAGATCCCATCCTCGTCGCCAATTGTTAGATCGCGCTAACAAAGGACTCTTAGAGTGATTCAGCAAGTGATTCAGCTTTATTGGAAGTAACGAACAAGCACTCAACTCAGTAAGAAACCAGAACAGAAAACAGTGGGAGCTTATGCTCCTTTTAAACATAACCGGGCTAATGTAGCCACGCCTATTTACAATTAACAACCAATGAGATTGCTTAGTTAAGGACCAATGGGAGTCTTTCCCTCCTAGGGAATGGTATCGTTCTGATTGGTCGCTGTTACGAAGCGACCAATAGGAAGTTCGCTCAGAGGAGCCCTGGTCTGGCTCGAAGCTTAACATGGGAGTCCTATGAGGTGATTCATGTAATCGTTTCAATACATTACACCCTCTAATCTGTGGAGCTACTGGCATTAATGTTGTGAGTGAGCAATTTGGCTACTGCATGAATTAGTTTGCTCTGGAGCCATCCTTCCAGACAAAAATGTGTGAGCCAGAGGCTAAAAAACTGTGAATTAGCTCACACTAACTCAGCTTAGAGGGAACACTGCCCTGGGGTAGCCCTTTTGGGGGCCAGCGGGCAGCAGGGGTGCAGTGATTCGGAGGCCTCATCCTGGACTTTTGCCCGTGCCCCCAGAATCCCCAAGACCACCCCTGACTGAAGGCAGCAGCATCTCAATGAACTATTTTCGTATTGGTTAGGGTGGGCTTGAGAAGGGCTTGCCCTCTGCCCTTACTAAAGTTGCCAGCTCTGAGTTGGGAAATTCCTGGAGAATTGAGGGTGGAGCTAGGGTTGCCAAGTCAGAAACTTACTGCAGTGGGGGACTCCCGTCCGGCGTCTGGAGTGTGTGTGTGCGCGCGCTGCATCCACGTCACCCAGAAGTGAAGCGGGTACGCCGGGCATGCTGGGGGTGGGGCCAGGACCATCCGAGGGAAAACCATAGAGTTTTCCCTAGGATGACCGTGACCCCGCCCCCAGTGTGCCCGGCATTCCCGCGTCACTTCCGGGTGACGTACACATGGGGTTGGAGTTCCCCCCGGGCCCGATCCACCGGCGGCGGTGAACAGGCCTCTGGGGCGAGGGTTTCCCCACCCCCCGGGGGGACTTGGCAAGCCTAGGTGGAGCCTGGGGAGGGTGGGATTTGGGGAGGGGAGGGCCCTCAAGCAACATACACCACACAAGCCACCCTCCAAAGCTGCCATTTTCTCCAGGGAAATTGATCTTCATTTCTGAAGATCAGTTGCAATTCTGGGAAATCTCTAACTCCCACCTGGAGATTGGCAGCCCTAGCCTTTGTATGGTCTGACAGATTGTCCTTTGAGCTCCTTCTAGGAAATGGTATAGCTCCTTGTTTGCTTCAGAATGAACTCAGGTTTGTATTCTTTGATACAGTCCAGATGCAGCTCCTCGTACCACATTTGAATGTCTGTACAACTGAATGTGCTATGGCTACTGTTGTACAAATAGATTCCCAGTCAAAATTGGAGTCAAAATGAGGAGAAAAATCTTGTGTTTAATTGCAATCAGACACGGAAAACAGTTAGGCCAGATAGCCCATCAAAATTGACTGCTTTCTGAGCACAACCAGGAAATACATGAAGTTTTATACTTGAAATGACATCATCATACCATCATCATAAAAATAATACTCAAAAAGCGTAATTGGTTACAAGAAAATTAAACATCATTTTTTTAAAAAAGGTCCTTTATTGGTTAAATGTAAGGGAAGGTGTGTCTGTACAACAGCGTCAAGTGTTTACTTGACCTAACCTGAATAATATCGACCAAAGATTCTTCATACCCAAACAAAGGTGTTTTCTCTGATATGGAGCTTTTTGACCCAGACACTGCGAAGTTGTAACCTAAACAACAGCCATGAACCTTATACCTTCTTCTGTACCAAAAGAATGCTATTGTCTTATCTGCTAACATCATCTGGAAAAATACCCTGACCTACAAAGAAAGGCCTTCTATACAACAAGCTTTCATTATATCCTAATAAAATCTTATTAAGAATAAATCTATAAAACCAAAGAAATATGAATAATCAAAAAAGGGAAACAAATCTTCATAATCTCATCTATACTACACTACCATTCAATGGACAACTAAGTCTGTAGATTGGGTAGCATGTCTGATTGGAACTGATTAGAACTGAGGGGGATGGGGATTCAAATCTAGGGTCCATCAGTCTCTCTAAGCCTATTCATCTCAAGAATTCTGTGAGGATTTCACATGATGCAGAGATGAAGAGAAGATATTGGATTTATATCCCACCCTTCACTCAGAGTCTCAGAGCGGCTTACAATCTCCTTTCCCTTCCCCTACCCACAACAGGCACCCTGTGAGGTAGGTGGGGCTGAGAGAGCTCTTTTGAGAACTGCTGTTTCAAGAACAGCTCTGACAGAACTGTTTTAGCATGATGTGCCCATGGGATTGAGGTGTGTTTGGTATCTTCCAAACCATCTGAAAATGCAGGGACTACATAGCCATATGTGGCTATGGTTCTCCTTGAATGTGGTAGTGCTTCTACAACTTCCTGTTCAAAGTTAGCCATGATTTATGGGACATAGAATTATAGAATCATTGAGTTGGAAGGGGCTTCCAGAGTCATCTAGTCCAAACCCCTGCACAATGCAGGAAATTCACAAATACCTCCTCCTGCATCCCCAGTGACCCCCTGTTCCATGCCCAGAAAATGGCAAAAAAAAAACCCCACCCAGGATCCTTGGCCAAACTGGCCTGGAGAAAATTGCTTCCTGACCCCAAAGTGGCGATCGGCATTTCCCTGGGCTTATAAGAAAGGGCCACAAGAGCTAAGCACTGAGGCAACCCTTCCTGCCCTCCCTCTCATTATCTGCCTAAGTTCACAGAATCAAACCTTTGGAATGTTTGGAGCTGCGAGGAAAGTTTTTAAATTATTCTTTACACCGTACAATGGAGATTAATGTTTTCAGTTATCAACATTTGTGGCAGGTACTCTTGTCAGACGTCATGTTGCCACCTGGAATGTGGTAAGTATATCGCTTAGATCAGGCCTGAGCTTCTTGGAGTACAATGACATGATAATAAAATACAGTAATAAAATGAGTACATTTAAACCTCTTACTTAAAGCCCACTTCGCATTATGGCTAATATGTAACAGTTAAATGTCACATCTAGCTGAGCTATTTATTCTGAGTGGTTGCCTGGAAACTATATAATTCCATCTCCTTGGAAATGTGTCATTTCAAGTATAACAAATTTATATTAAGACCTTTTAAAATTTTGGATACCTTTTGCCCACGACTGTTTATCTAGCAGAAGAATAAAAAATGAGCTTTGGTTTATATATAACCAGATCTGAGCCAGGATTAAAGCTGGTAATATTAAGGCTGCGCCTGAGCTCCCTCTCCTTTCTGTAAGGAGCTGGGTCAGTCCT
The DNA here is from genome assembly GCF_001447785.1 of Gekko japonicus. Taxonomy (NCBI): domain Eukaryota; kingdom Metazoa; phylum Chordata; class Lepidosauria; order Squamata; family Gekkonidae; genus Gekko; species Gekko japonicus. Next base: position 605,303 of record NW_015171511.1, on the reverse strand, counting down.
TGTGGCCCTTTCTTACACACCCAGGGAAATGCTGATTGCTACTTTGGGGTCAGGAAGCAATTTTTCTCCAGACCTGGGATCCTGGAGGTTTTTTGTCATCTTTGGGGCATGGGACAGTAGTCACTGTGGGTGTGAAGGGGGAGATATTTGTGAATTTCCTGCCTTGTGCAGGGGGTTGGACTAGATGGAGGTCCCTTCCAACTCTATAATTCTATGACTCTAGGGGAGGAGGTGGGACAAGACAGGAGGGGGAGGGGGCTGGGCTGGGGGATGAGACTCAGACCCAGTCCTCTCTCCATCTTCCACCAGCTGGACCCTGCAGCTCCTTGTCTGGCTGCTGAGGACTGAGGACTAAGGGCCGGCTGAGGACATTCAGGGCCTTCAGGGCTCTGTATACTTAGTCCCACACTCTTTGTGGCCTATTAGAGAGCCAATCTGATTCTAAGGAATGACAGAATGTAATGAACACATGTCTTCTATGGGGCCTGTTATGTATTGGAATTGAATCATTCCTGATTGAATCACCCCAGAGACTGGCTGAGCTTGAAGCACAAGAACAATAGCCTACCAGGATTCTGAAAGTAACCAGTCTAGTAGTAATGTGCTGTAAATAGCCTATCACTGGGAGTGGGGTGTGTTTGGTTGTGGCAATTGCATGCTATTTAACAGAGCTGAGGCTCTGGAGTCTTGTCTTGCTGAAATCACAAATAAAGTTGAGCTGATCACTAGCCTGGAGCCTGCTCATCCATGGAACCCACTATTTAACAGGGCCATTAATCCATCAAGCTCAGTACTGTCTAGTCTGATTGGCAACAGCTTTCCAAGGTCTGAGGCAGAGAAAGGTCATTTCCAATCATACCCAAGATCCTTTGAATTGGAGATGCCAGGGACTGAGTCAAGGACCTTCTGCGTGCAAGCCATGTGGTCTGTTTAGGGTTGCCAGGCAGTGCCTATATGTTTACTGGAAGTTCTTACCAAAAGTGACAAAGGGTGTGTGGTATTTTGCCATGTAAATATTGTGTCCCTCTGTGCGTTTTATTTCTGTGTTTTAATGTGGATTTAAATGTATGTTGCTGTGATCTAAAATGTAGGCTTGTAGAGTAAGACCTGACATGGATAGCACAGGTTAACCTGATCTTGTCAGATCTTGGAAGCCAATCAGGGTCAGTCTTGGCTGATATTTGGAAGTAGAGATGCCAGCCTCCAGGTGGGACCTGGGGATTCCCTGAAATTACAGCTCATCTCCAGACTGCAGAGATCAGTTCCCCTGGAGAAAATTGATGCTCTGGAGGCTGGACTCTATGGCATTGTACCCCACTGAGGTCCCTGTCCTCTCCATTCTCCATTCCCAGATCTCCAGGAGTTTACCAACCTGGATCTGGCAACCCTAACCCCCCTGTACCCTGCTAGTGGAGAGGAGGGACCTGGAAATCCTATTTGGAAGGGAGACCTCAAAGGAATATTAGGGTCCTGCTGTGGAGGCAGGCAATGGCAAACCACCTCTGAACATCTCTACCCTATGGGGGTTGCCGTAAGTCAGTTGTAACTTGACAGCAAAAAAATAAAGAGTAAGAAAAGTGGAGCTGGGTGGGTGAGTGAAGTGTGTTATGATTGAATGGTAGCTGTACCCTAGAGGGTGGAGTTGACTTGTTTGTTCAGAGATGGTTTTGTGGGAGAGTGAGTGCTGAGCAGTGTGTGTGGGGAAGAAGGAGCTTCAATGAGGTGCTGTAGAGTGTGAGAGAAGTCTGTCTTCTGTGTGGAAGGTATTAGCCTAAGTGGTAAGTTAGGAAATCAAGCTTTGTGCAAGGTATAAGCCTAAGTGGCAAATGAGGAAAATAAGTTATCTGTTTAAGTCAGGGGTGTTGAACTAATTTGTTATGAGGGCCGGATCTGACATAAATGATGCCTTGTCGGACTGGGCCACATGTATAATAAAATGTAATGACAAGTAGTGGAGATATAAATTTTATAAAGGACACAAACACAATTAAAGATTTTTTCAAAACTTAAAACATACTTAAAACATTAGCACTCTTGCAATATTTTGTAACTGACACCTATTGCTCTGAGTTATTGCATCAAAATCTGGAGACAATGTGTCGCAGCAATCTTGAGTATGCTGTTCAGGTGTTGTTCAGATGTGTATCTGTAAGTTGCAAACCTACTTTTGATTTATGGACATTCATTACAGAAATTTCATGGTCAATGCTCTGAGTTTAAGACCCAAGGGAAAACATGAAATGGCTGGGCATTATGAGCTTTTGTACATAAGTTCCTTTGTGTGCTGCTCAAGAACTTGTGAAGACACCATGACACAGACTGAGAGCTATGTGTTTGTCTACAAAACTATAGTTTTCCCCAGAGAAATAACTACAACTCCTATGAAGCAGTGCAAGAATAGAGAGAAAGCAACATACAGTGGTCAGTATCAGCCAACTATCTGGGAAGTCTAAGTTCAAAACCCCCAGCCTACAAAGGAAATGTGCTGGGTGAAGTTGGTCTGGACACACACTCTCACTGGCTTGGTGTTATTCCTCATCTAAACAGTTCACATTGCTTTCCTACTGAAAAATACTGGATCATGAGGGCATGAATACAGTGAAAAAGAGGAGTAAAACCCAGTTGCACCCAGGAGAGCCCTAGCATAACGAGCTTTCTCTCTCTCTCTCTCTGTAGCAAGGTAAAAAACTCAAACCTTGAATAAAACTCTGTGGATTTTAAAGGTGCTTGTATTTCCCCCATGTGATTGAGGGAATTGGGCAAAGCAAGCTCTGCTCTTTCCCTCCCTCCCCACCAGGGGACAAGGAAGGGGAGGAGCCTCAGCCAATGGAGGGAAGAGAGGCTTGGCTCAGTAGCTCTGCTGTGTGATTGAGGGAGCCTGGCAAAACAAGCTCTCACTCTTTCTTTCCTTCCCTTCTCCAGGGGGAAGCAGGGGGGAGGAGCCTCATCCAATGGAAGGTAGAAAGGCTTTGCTCTGTAGCTCATGTGCAATTGAGAGAGCCTGGCAAAGCAAGCTGTGATACAGAAGGAAGCAATAGAGAGGGAAAGAAAGCAGACAACAGCCAGTTGCTCGTGGGCTGCATACAAGCCCTCTAGGAGCTGGAGCTGGCCCATGTACCGCATGTTTGACACCCCTGGCTTAAGTGGCAAGTGAAGAAAAGTCTGTGTGGCTAGGTCTATTTAATGATCCATTATGCTTATCTACCTATCTGAAACCATTACACATTAACCATACAGAAACTGTTTACATTGAGATTGAGGAAGATGTACTCAGTATTGGTCTCCATTCATGGTTAAGAAAAAACCCCTGTTTATTTTAGAGAAAATGATCCCCTTTTATCTCAGAGCCACCCCCACACACTGTTCTATAAATCTACCATTTACAGCCTTATACAACTAAGTTCTTTAGGTTCAAGTAAGAATTCTAAGGTGAAAACCTTTGGTGGCAGTGTGAATAATGAATGCAAGGAGGCAAAATAACACACATCACCTCAGAATAGTACAGAGAGGTGCCTTTTGAGGGGTTACACATAAAGGGGTCACACACAGAAAGAGAAAAAATTTTACTGGATAACTCTTGGAATCACTGGAAACTTTATGGCAAAACTTCCAGGGATTCCTAGAGCTATCCTTTGACACTGCTGATAAGAACTTCCAGTAAATACATGAGGTTTCTTTTTTTAAAAAAGTTATTACTCTACTTGAAGTGGTGGTGAGCAATGAAACCTCAGGGTGGGATTATCCCCTGCCCCCACTGAAGACTTGGCAGCCAAATTTCCAGACAATCCTATGCATGCTTATTCAAAAATGTCTTATTAAGTTCAGTGGGACTTAACCCCCGTGCAAAGGATTGCAGCATTCATTTCTCAAATATGAGGAGGTTAGTCCAATTTCCTAGGCCCAGAAGATCCAGTTGGTGGCCCAGGGCCCATCACTGGAATATAAGAGATAATAAAAGAGAATACCTTCAAATATGTGTTGGTCATTTTTTTCTTACTAAAGATAGCAATCACACTAACTTTTCACATAGGTAGACATCAGCTTCCTTGACTACATAGTCAGGCCTGAGTCATGGCGTCTTGCTGTTTGAAAATTGATTTAGTCTTCCCCATCTTAAAGGTTTGGAGTGGGTTTAAATATTTACAATAAAACACTTTGCAAAAACACAGAAAGAGAAATGAGATTGTTAATAGCCACCAGACATAGCAGGATTCATATCTATTACAGGTAAATCGAAGGCAAATCTATTCCCTGGAGAGAAGTAAATGTTTCCACTGTTCTATATATAATTGAATACTGAGACAGAAGATTAAACTCTCCAAAGAACCACTCACACATATCCTTAAGTATTTTACTTCTTATCCAAGTGCATCCTCTATCATTATTTAGGAAGTGAATATATCTAGTAAGATACCGCCAAGGACTAGATACAGGGACTGTATCACCCCAGTATTGAAAGATCTGTACTGGCTGCTTTTTTGTTTATGGGCACTATTCGAAGTGCTGATTGATGTCACAATGCAGTTCAAAGCAGAGTTATACCCTTCTAAACCCACTGACTTCAGGGGATTTAGGAGGGTGTAATTTGGTTTAGGATTGCACTGCAAATGGTTTAGGACCAAGGTCCTCGAGGAACCTCTTCCTCCTGTACTAATCAACCCACCAGTTAAGCTCCTCCTTTCAAGTCTTGCTTTCCATTCTCTAATCTTACCATTTGCCCACTTTGGGCAGGCAATCTCCAGGTGGGTGGCCCTTTCCATCCACCGGTGTTTCTTGGCCCTCAGGAGAAGAGTAGGCAGAGATGACATGATGGGGCTGCCATCATTTCTGGGTGAAACTCTGGATGTGATGTCAGTATCTCAGACAAGAGTCTGGACCGTCCTCCAAAACTCTATATGGTAATAACATAGAGTTTGGAGGATAGTCCAGAGCACCACTTGACATTATGGTTGCCAACCTCCCGGTGAGGCCTAGAGATCTCCTGCATTTTCAACTGATCTCCAGCTGACAGAGACCAGCTCTCCTGGAGGAAATGGCTGCTTTGAAGGGTGAACTGTATTACATTGTAGCATACTGAGGTCCTTCCCCTTCCCAAACCCCACCCTCTCCTGGATCCACCCCCAAAGTCTCCAGGTATTTTCCAACCCAGGACTGGCAACCCTACTAAACATGCTGTCGTCACATTCAGGGTTTCATCTAGAAGTGACAGCAGAATATCTCACAATGTCATTTCTGCACCTTGCACTCTCTTCAAAGCTCATGGGGGTGCCTGGTGATAGTCTGGCATCCCTACTGCACTCCCAACTGCAGAGGTGGGTGACAACCAGGGACAGGGCCTTTTTCAATATGGCACCTTCCCTTTTCAAGATGCCAGCAGGGTTGGCAGACCCCCCGGTAGAGGCAGGGGGTCCCCTGCTGCCAGGCCCCCCTGCTGCCAATCAGCTGGCCAGTGGGGGGGCTTACCAGGAGAGAGGGGGAGGCCCAGGCAACATCACTGGCTATGTGACGATGTCACTTCTGATGTGTACCAGAAGTAATGTCATCACACAGGTGACGTTCGAGTGACACTCTGGTATTTGGGCAAACACTCTATGGTAGAAGCCATTTCTATCCTATTTTGCCCAAATACCAGAGCATTGCCACAATGCTACAGCATGATGACATCACTTCCAGTACACACCAGAAGTGATGCAGCCACATTGCCAGTGACATCACCTGGGCTTCCCTCCTATTCCCGCCCACCCCCTGCCCATGCCAAAAAGGACCTGGCAACCCTAGGTGTCAGACAAAAACATTTATTTTTATCCAGGCTTTTAACCAAGGTGTTCAATCTATTCAATTTTTTTTTTTTACAGTCTACTTCTAACCTGTATATGTTTTACAAGAGTTACTTCTGGCTTCTATTTGTTGTTGTTTTAATGTTCTGGCTAGGTTTTTAATGGCTGGTTTTCAATGGCATGTTAATTTTAACGGTTTTATGCCGTTACCATTTTAGCATTTTATTAGCTTCATTCATATTCTACCTCTCTAACTGGGACTCAGGCCAGGTTACAAATATGATAAGAACGACTCAGTCAAGCAGCGAGCAAATTAGGAAGTATGATAAAAACACATGAACCTATCAACAAAGTTTCCTAGTAAAACAAAATAATGCAGTGAGGCTTGGCAGATTACAAGTATGAGGAAGTCTATTCAGTTAATCAGCGAGCAGAGTACAAAGAGGAATAATACAATTTCAGTCAAATCATGTTTTAGTTTGTGAGCCATGTCAGGCAATCCTCAGGAGCGGCAGCATATACATTTTCCATCAATAATTACTGCTGCTGAGATGATCCTAGACAGAGATTCTCTTTGGGTCCCCTCTCCTATCAGACATGCCTAACCCTCACATTCTAGCACACATCAGATGATTGATTAGAAATGGGGTCCTGCTACTGTGCTCCAGCAGCTGTACCTTTTCCAGCTCCCTAGGCCAATCCCAATCCCTGGAAATTTTTACCCTTTGTCCCATGCGCCTTTGTGTTTAGTCATGCCAGCCACATGACCACGAAAATGTCTTTGGACAGCGCTGGCTCTTTGGCTTTGAAACGGAGATGAGCACTGCAACCCTAGAGTCGGATTCGACTGGCTTTTGAGCAAGGGAACCTTTACCTTTACCCCCTCTCTTGGCAGCTATCTTTCATTGCTTTGGCTTGTTTTTACCTTGGTGTAGGAGTGGGTTCTCCCAGAATTATGATTGATCTTCAGACCACAGAGATCAGTTTCCCTGGAGAAGATGCCAGCTTCAAACCATAGACTCTACTATGGCATCACGTCCCCGCTGAACTGCCTCCCTCCCAAAGTCTGTCATCCCCAGGCTCCAAAATCTCCAAAATTTCTCTACCTGGATTTGGCAACTCTCTATAGAAATTACACTCAGTTTTTCCTTTCCTGCTGCAAGGCCCCTGGGAAGGCTATATCAGATAACCATTGCATCCTAAGCAACGAAAGCCAGTCCAACTCATAATGAAAAATAACATAGTCCACATACAAATCCAAAATACAGCTCAGTGAGGAAAGACTAGACTCCCACAGCTGTGTATCCTATAGCTCTTTGCTAATATATCACTTTGTGCAAAATCCATGCTAAACAATCGGCATTCATAAAATGTCAAGCCTCCTGGAAATACTGTGCTGATCTGAAAGGAAAAGAAAGGAAAGCAGAAAATGCTGGCTGCATTCTGGAAGTCGCTCTAATAAAAAAATAAGCCCCCTCTCTCTATTAATACTGATTCAGCTGAAATGGGTCCGCCAAGGAAAGCATCAAAGGATGGCTGCCTTTATCAGTTGACATATTTTTAAAGCGATCGTTTATTTCCAGCATAATCCCCTTTCAGGCGCATTAGGAACTGAGCAGAACCATTACCAGAAGCATCTGCTTCCTGGCCTGCAAATGTGATCCTTTTGCACTCTGTTTGTAAAGGTCTCCTTCTGCGAGCCTTCCGAACGCTGACTTCTGCCTGGGGCTGGTGCTGATTGAGTCTTGCACGTAGCAGCCTCGAAGGGGCAGGGGGAGCGGGGCTGGATGAAAACAGAAGGCCAGATTGGAATGTAGCCATGATAACCCCAGTCCTCACAAGTCAAATGGCAAGTCCCTCTTTCCCTGTCCTTGGTTTAGCTTTGAAAGGACTGTTAAAAAAATAATAATGATGCATAACTTTTTTTTTACAGCATTGCATTATTGTTGAACATTATGGGACAGGATAACAAGGACGCCATTTCATTTCTTTGGATTTTAGTCTTCTCTCCTGAGCTTAGGAGGGCTTGCATATACAGCTGTTCACTGATTGAAGAAATAGAACGGATTGATCACTTGTTCTAACAACCAATTAATTGAACCATTCGTTCTACTTCAATAAATGGATATATTCACAAACCCCCAATATAGGTGTCGAGATAAGTGAGGATGCATAAGAGCTTAAAATTTAGCAACCCAGAGCCCCTGTTAATGAAAACTAAAGTTCCTGTTAACTAAGTCACCTTTAATATTATGTTAGCCCTCTCTTTCAGTAACACCAGAAACAAAACTGCTTTTAAAATAATAAAAGAAAACAAGTCTAACCTCAGTCTCATTAATTAAAATTTGCCCTCTCCAATTAATGTTGGTTGCTACTGATTAATAAACGAAGATAACTAATTAAAGCCTGCAGCCTTCGCTGCAACATAATTAAAATTACCCCCTTCCAAATTGTATGAAATATCAGCTCCCCAAAGCATCCAGGCAATATTCAATATACCAACTGTTGCCCAAATAAGGAGGCAGTAGGTTTAAAAGCTTAGACTCAGACTCTGTTAATTCTCCAATATTTGTGGAACAACCACCAAAAGTAGTTTCATCCATGACCATGTTATGTTTTTATGGTGCAGTGAGTGGGCTGATTTAATGTTAATAATGTTAGTGTCAGCTTACAGCATGACACTTGGTGGTGCTACTTTTGTGAGAGATGCTAACAACTATTTCCATGAGTGCAGTTGCACTGTTTCCTGCCTGTGTGTTCACAATGGGGACGGGGAGATGGTAGCACTCTCCCAGCTTGTAGCTCTCTCCCTCCTGGGTTCTCGGTCCTACACCAATCACGGACTAGGGGGCGGGGGGAGGAGTGGCTATTTTCATTTGGGAGGCTTACTCCCTCAGGGCACTCCCACCACTGGAGATCACAGGCATCGAGTGTGTTGGTCTGGTGTGGGAGGCCGAGGAGAGTTTGGCAATTTGGCTTGCGTACTGACTGCCTAACGCACCAGCCAATAGCCTGCCATCCCTGATGGAAGCCATATCAGGCTGGGCGCTGGAACATCCTAAGCTATTAGTCTTGGGTGATTTCAACGTCCATGCCGATGACGCAGCTTCCAGTCAGGCAGCGGACCTAGTGTCGTCCATGGTGGTCCTGGGATGCTCCCAATTTGTAACGACCCCCACGCATCGGGCAAGACAACTGCTCGATTCGATCTTTGTGGCTGGTATGACAGTGGACCGGATTACTGCTTTGTCAGTACCATGGTCGGCCCACCATGTCCTGAGGGCCCATCTGAACATTCCACCCCGAACCTGTTTAGACGGCGAGCAGATTTTGGCTCACCTGTGGAGCCAAATGGACCCAGTGCGGCTTCAGATGGCCTTGTGGGATCCGATGCCCCCTGGCAGATCATTAGATGAGCTTGTAGAGGACTGGAATAGCTGGCTCTCTGCAGCCGTCAATGAGACCGCTCTCCGGCGCCCTCTGCACCCTTGCTCTAGCCTTGTCCCCTGGTTCACCCAGTAGCTATGGCTTATGAAGCGAGAGCTGAGACGGCTAGAGAGACGGTGGCGCCGGGCTCGAGACGAAGCTATAAGAAGATCCTGTAGGACATTTATGAGATCCTATGAGATGGCAATCAAAGCTGCAAAGAGAGAGTTCTATGGGGCTACGATTGCGTCTGCGAGCTCACGCCCAGCCCAATTATTTAGAACAATTTGGTCTAACAGCTCTGCCACAGGGCAGACCAAACGATAGGGAATTGGTTATTGGCTGTGAGGTATTTGCGAGCTATTTTGCAGACAAAGTCTTGGCGCTCCGCCGCGACCTCCCTGCCACAGTTGAAACAGTGAGTGAACTCGAGGCCCCTTGCACATCCTCGACCTGGGGTTTGGATTGCTTCAGCCCACTCAGCCTGGAGGAAGTTGACAGATTTCTCTTGACTGTGCGTCCAACCACACGCAGCCTTGATTCGTGCCCTTCCTGGCTCATCAAAGTGGGCCATGAGGGGTTTCAAGCTGCCCTAAGGGAGATTGTCAACAAGTCCCTCTCCAAGGGGTGGTTCCCAGGAGCACTCAAGGAAGTGATGGTCCGCCCTCTCCTGAAAAAACGAACTTTGGACCCGGCCAAATTGGCCAAGTATCGGTTGGTTTCTAATTTGCCCTATTTAGGCAAATTAATTGAGAGGGCAGTGGTGATACAGTTACAGGGCTTTCTGGATGACGCTTCCATCTTAGATGCCTTCCAGTCCGGCTTCCGCCTGGGACATGGGACGGAGACTGTGCTGGTTGCCCTTACTGACGACCTCCAGAGACATCTGGACCGGGGCGGTTCGGCGGTACTGTTATTGCTCGACTTGTTGGCTGCGTTCGATACAGTTGACTATCAGTTGTTGACCCACCGCCTCGCCAATGTGGGGATACAGGGGCTTGCCCTGCAATGGCTCACTTCTTTTCTCCAGGATCGGGGACAGAGGGTGGTGCTTGGGGAACAGTAGTCCAGGAGACACCCGCTGGAATGCGGTGTGTCTCAGGGGGTGGTGCTTTCCCCGATGTTGTTTAACATCTATATGCGCCCCCTCGCCCAGATTGCCCGGAGATATGGGCTGGGGTGTCACCAGTATGCTGATGACACCCAGCTCTATCTGATGTTGGGCGGCCGATCGGATTCCAGCCCAGAATATCTGGACCAGGCATTGCACGTCATGGCTGGTTGGCGCAGACTGAGCCGGCTGAAACTAAACCCGATGAAGACAGAGGTCCTGTGCCTGAGTCAGGGAGGTTTGGGGTTGGGGATCCCACTCCTGACCTTCGATGGGGCAACATTGGTGCCAGCACCAGAGGTTAGGAGTTTGGGAGTGCTCCTGGATCCTTCCTTAACCATGGAGGCCCAGGTGGTAGCCACTGCTAAGTCGGCCTTTTACCATCTTTGGCTGATTCACAGCAGGTGGTTCCCTTCCTCGACTGCTATGACCTGGCTACAGTGATCCATACGATGGTCATGAGGTTAGACTACTGTAACACTCTCTACATGGGGCTGCCCTTGTTGCAGATCAGGAGGCTGCAGCTAGTGCAGAATGCCGTAGCCATGCTTTTGATGGGCCTCCCTAGATGGGAGCACATCAGGCCGGTGGTGAAGGCACTGCACTGGCTGCCAATAGCATAGCAGATCCGCTTCAAGGTGCTGGTGCTTACCTTTAAAGCCCTATATGGCCAGGGTCTGACATACCTGAGGGACCGCCTTTCCCCATACATACCCCAGAGAGCACTACGGTCGGGGTCACAACACCGTCTAATGACCCCAGGCCCTAGAGATGCCAGGCTTGCTGCTACCAGGGCCAGGGCCTTTTCGGTGGTGGCTCCTACCTGGTGGAATGAGCTCCCGGAGGAGATCAGGGCCCTGCAGGACTTAGTACAGTTCTGCAGGGCCTGCAAGATGGAGCTCTTCTGCCAGGCTTTCAATTAGGAGCTGCCCACCACCCACCACCCACCACCACTACCATTACCATCTACCACTACGATGACATGGTGGTGGGTCAGCCCTTTAAGGGATTGTGGGAGGCTGAAGTATCACTAAAGCATGGCTCTAGTATTACATCTGTTTACATGCCACCTCAAACTGAATGAACAATGACTATCACTACGAGCACTTTAAGTGTATGTAATGTAGGACTGTTTTATCCTGTTTTTAATTGTTTTATCTTGGCACATGGTGCTGTTAATTGTGAGCTGCCCTGAGCCCATTTGCAGGGAGGGTGGGATATAAATCCAATAAAATACATAAATAAGTCAATTCTTCCCAAGGGTCATGGATAGTCAGGTCAAGTCATTCAATGATGTGAGTCGGGAACTATTCCTAGAAAAAATATGGAGAAATGTGCATCCATGAAATAACCTCAATGCTGTAGACCAAAATAAAAAACAAATAGTAAGACTTCTTTAATAAAGAAAAGCCAGTAATTATTTATAACTACTGGATGACTGATTGATTTGCTCACTATTTATATGATTGGGGTACCAAGCACTGTGTTGTCAGAGAGGTCTGTGAGGGCCAGGGAAACTAGAACTCTCACTGGTCTGTGTGAGAATGCACATGTATGAAACACTGACATGAAAAATAACCTCACAAACAGGATTGGACTGCTGGTGAACATACAGATGGTCATCCAAAATCAGCTCTTTGTTTACAGTCAATATGACCTGAACATTACAGAACATGACCTGAATTGAGAGGTGGGTGTAGACTGGATTACACATTTCAGCCATTTTGTTTGTTGCTTTTATTGTAAGGAAAACTGCAGTTTAAAACAAATCAGGCTGATGTGTCAGGTAATGGAAAGATAATTCTTATGGCTTTTCCACATTCTCATTTTCTGCATTTGTGTGTTCCTGTTGCTTCACCGCCCGCCCCCAGTGTCCCACATGTGTTTTGCTCCCTCTAGTGGTCGATTCAATATTACGTCACTTTGTGTCCAGTCACAGTGTAAAAATGGGCAGTTCAAATCTGCAGGAGAAATGTAATATTAAATCGACCACAGGCAAAACAGAAAGAGTCCCCTGAAGCAACAGGAATACACAAGCAAGGAAAATGAGAATGCAGAAAAGCCTTTAGTCTGTCTTCAGAAAATGAAATAGCTCCCCTACAAACGAGAAACAGTTTGGGATGTCATCACATCTGGCATTTTAGCCCAGTTTGGGGCAAAACCAGTTCGACATCCACAGTTATCAGGTTCAAAGAGGGCCTTTGGGGGGGGGGGGAAGATGCCAAAACTCTCAAGAGGGAAATAAAGTTTTCAGTCTGTATACTGAAAACTCATGAAATTTTAAACATTATGAAAATAATTTTGTTGAAGAGGTTCCAGAACTCCATTCTGGCATGTTCCCCCAGAAAAAAAGCCCTAGGTTCAAGTAAAAAACCCCCCCAAACCTGGAGCAAGGCTGTCCATTTAGAGGCTGGGAAAAACATATCTTAATATCTGCATTGAAAAAGTGGTTGTAGAGGAGTTACCAGTGCAACTACAGATAGCAAACCTACAAATCTAGTTCAAGGAAATCAGGTAAACTCTGCATTCAGATCCGTATGAACTCATGCTCCAAATCTTGAATCTTTCATATATATGTTTATGAGAGGACCAAGCTATGGCCAAATGGCTGCTTTCATACCTCCCAAAAGCAACCATTTGGAATATCATTAACACCAGCTGACCATCGGTAATCATTAGCAACCTTGTTCAAGTTGATATGAATTGAACTGATAGATTAATAATAATCATATTCATCTGCAATCTTACTGAGGAACTCCGTTATCCATTTTACCAGTAGAGTACTAATTTACCACTAACTTGAACAGTTACAATGTTTCTTCTTTTATCCCATCTTTTGCTTGCTTCTTTGAATTATTTTAGGACTTATTTTGTTTATAAGGTTACCTTGATGCTGATATTCTGCTCATTCTATTTAGAGTCCACAATTGCTTGCAATGACTACAGTCAAACACTTAGATATTGCTTGTTTTGGTTTATGATTTGGAGGTTTGGTGGTTTGGTGGAGTAACTGATCTGGAGGAAGAGAACCCAGGGGTGGTTCATGGGGGTCTTCATCTGAACATCCAGGTTGGCTTCGTATCCTAAATTTATTCTGCAAAAGCATGCAGTCTCTTCAATCTGCAAAGCTTTGCTCCTACCCAGCCTCCCACTCCCTCTG